>NC_071998.2:41014839-41367339 GCF_028885655.2 Pongo abelii
AATCACTGTTACAGCACCTATATTGATTCTTATTCTTTTCCTTTTGCTCCTATTTACTACTCCTTTGTCTCTGTTATAATTTTTGGAATATTTATTCAACCTCATCTTCTAGCCCCTCTAGTTAATTTTTTATTTTGACAATCATTTATTGTTATATTTATTTAATTTCCAAGTACTCTTTCTCTTTTTTTGTCACCTGTTCATGTTTCACGTACACCAAATTTTCCCTTACATGTCTTACAATATTAATCATAGGAGTTTTTTCCTTTGTTTTATTCAGCATATCTCTGTCTTCTCTGAACTCCATTTTTCTGTTACTTCTGGTTTCTTATCCTTCATATTAAAAGTTTTACTCAAATGTCTTATGATCATTTGTTTCACATTCATATTTAAGAATGAGGAACTACAAATGATGTTTGATAGTTTTACTTGGCCTAGGATGGGGGTGGAGGGCTTGCCCAAAGGTCTCTATAGTTAACAGTGTGGGGGAAGTGTCATTTTGTTAGGACCTGTCAGTGTGTCTCTGTTGTTTCTCTAGGGATGCTTAGTTTCTCCAGAGAAGAATTATTTTGTCTTATGCCTGGATAGTTCAGGACTCTGCTTCCAGCAACTCTGAGGCTGAATAATTCAGTTAGTGTCCCATTATTCAGTAGAATAGGCATTCACTTATTCCCCCAGTTTTCATAATAGCTAATCCTGTACCTTGATATGCCTGAGGTCCCTAAGTCCAGAAGATACTTATATCAATTTTTCAAGGAAATAAAATTCCTGCCTCCTGCCTTAATGAGAGGAGGAGGACCAGAGAGTCTACATGCTCCTTATATAGACTTTAATTCAATTTTCTCATTTTGTAGCCTCATCCTTCACTCCAACCATCACAGATCACTGATGTCACCTATTACTAGAAATTTCTACATTCTATATATTTCAACTTTCCCCATTCTGCTAAGTCAGTTACCACTTATCAATTCACCTTACATAATTCTAGAATTTACTAACATCCGTCATCCACTGTCACCTTTTCTCTATTTCTCTTTAGGTGCTTCTACACTTTTAAAACTCTACTAGTCATTTTAGTGGGATTTGGGGAGGAGGTAAAGATAAATACTTATGCTTAACCCATCACATTTAACCTAAATTCCTACTGTCATAGTTTCAAATTTTCACTTTATATGAAAAAAAATGTGGTATTCTCTCAATACATGGGATCAAAGGTTGAAATTAATTATTTTAACAAAAGTCACTTAGGAAAATGTTCCAAGAGGCCAGGCACGATAGGTCACGCCTGTAATCCCAGCACTTTGGGAGGCCAAGGCGGATGGATCATGAGGTCAGGAGTTCAAGACCAGCCTGGCCAACATGGTGAAACCCCATCTCTACTAAAAATACAAAAAAAAATTAGCCGGGCATGATGGCAGGCACCTGTAATACCAACTACTTGGGAGGCTGAGGCAGGAGAATCACTTGAATCTGGGTGGCAGAGGTCGCAGTGAGCCAAGATTGCGCCACTGCACTTGAGCCTGGGCAACAGAGTGAGACTGTGTCTCAAAAAAAAAAAAAAAGAAAGAAAAAAAAGAAAAATGTTCTAAGAATCTGGACTTTTATTCTAGTAGAGCGGTTAAAGTCCTACATAAAAATAAGGAGTTCTTGGCTGGGCACAGTGGCTCACACCAGTAATCCCAGCACTTTGGAAGGCTAAGGCAGGCAGATCACCTGAGGTCAGGAATTCGAGACGAGCGTGGCCAACATAGTGAAACCCTGTCTCTACAAAAAATACAAAAATTAGCTGGCTGTTGTGGAGCACACCTGTAATCCCAGCTACTCAGGAGGCTGGGATTCTCCTGAGTCAGGAGAATCCCTTGAACCAGGGAGGCAGAGGTTGCAGCGAGCCGAGGTGGCGTCACTCCACTCCAGCCTGGGCAACAAAGCTAGACTCCACCTCAAAAAAAAAAAAAAAAAAAAAAAACATAAAAATAAGGAGTTTTATAAATTTGATGTTAAATCCGGACTTGGTCTTATACATATTCGATTACAGCTAACAAATGTTTTTTTTTTTTCTTTTGAAAGAATGAAAGATCGTTTCAATAGATCAACTTTTTTTTTTTTTTTTTTTTTTTTTTTGAGACAGAGTCTCACTCTGCTGCCCAGGCTGGAGTGCAGTCAGGCAATCTTGGCTCACTGCAACCTCTGCCTTTCAAGTTCAAGTGATTCTCCTGCCTCAGCCTCCCAAGGAGCTAGGATTACAGGCACGCGACACCATGCCAGTTTAATTTTTGTATTTTTAGTAGAGATGGGTTTTCGCCATGTTGGACAGGCTGGTCTTGAACTCCTGGCCTCAAGTGATCTGCTGGCCTCAGCCTTCCAAAGTGCTGGGATTACAGGGGTGAGCCACTGCTTCTGGCCATTTTTTTTTTTTTTCAGACAGAGTCTTGCTCTGTTGCCCAGGCTGGAGTGCAGTAGCATGAATTTGGCTCACTGCAAACTACACCTCCTGGGCTCAAGCTATCCTCCCACCTCAGCCTCCCAGGTAGCTGGAACTACAGATGTGCGCCGCCACACCCAACTAATTTTTGTAATTTTTGTAGAGACAGGGTTTCACTGTGTTGGCCAGGCTGGTCTTGAACTCCTGAGCTCAAGCAATCCACATGCCTCAGCCGCCCAAAGTGCTGGGATTACAGGCATGAGTCACTGTGCCCAGCCAGATCAACGTTTTTTAATATGCAAATACACTTATTTATTCTTATCTTCAAGATACTAGTTTCCACTACCTTGTATTATAATATCATGCATTTGCTTGTTCAGTTATTCATTCATTTATTCAGTGCCTTTGTGCCAGGGACTGTAATAAGCACTGTGGAAAATATGCACAATATGGTCCTCCCACTGTTCAATGGAAAAGGCAACAAACTGACACACAGAAATAATTACAATGAAATATAAATGCTGTTAAAGCAATATTCAAGAGACTACTGAATAAGCAGAATCTATCTATGCATGATTTGCTAATGATATCTAATGAATCACAAAAACACAGTATCAACTTGTACTTTATTATACTGATTTCTAGAATAATTTCTAAAAATGGGGGGAAGAGCATAATTATCATAACAATAAAACAATGCATTAGTACATTCATATATCATCCAATATGGTATGGCTGTGTCCTCACCCAAATCTTGAATTGTAGCTCCCATAATCCCCACTTGTGGTGGGAGGGACCCAGTGGGGGGGTAACTCAATCACAGGGAGGAATCTTACCCCCCCAACCCCATTCTTATGATAGTGAACAAGTCTCACAAGATCTGATGGTTTTATAAAAGCGAGTTCCACTGCACATGCTCTTTTGTCTGCCACCATGTTACGACGTGACTTTGGTCTCGTTCACCTTCTGCCATGATTGTGAGGTCTCCCAAGCCATGTGGAATTGTGAATCAATTACACCTCTTTTTCTTTATAAATTACCCAGTCTCAGGTACATCTTTATTAGCAGTGTGAGAACAGACTAATACCTCATCAAAACCAGAAGTCTGCCTAAAAATACAGTTAACATCCTCCAATCTAATTCCAAATCAGTAATTAATGTGAGAAGTCACTCCATCCATTGAAACCAAAATGAAAAAGAGCTTCACCCTGCCCAGTTAGAAATGTTTCCATTGACTGACTTTATGGCAACTGTTCTACACCCCACAGTCTGTGCACCCTCCCGCCCACCAAACCACTTCCCTCCCTCCATCCTCAGGTGCAATAAAAGTAAAGCAAATGCAACAACTCAGGGAAACACCCAGATGGAAAAATAATTAATTATACCACCTATATGTTTTATGAGGTCCTCAAGAGCATTTGGTGATTCCCTGAAGACCACTATTCCAGTTCTCTTCACACTGTATTCTCTTCTACCAACAAAGCTTAGTGTATCTCTAGTGAAGGTAGTGTGTAACAAAGTATAGGAACTTAAGGCAATGCTACTCAAAATGCAGGACTGTGAATTGGTTGTTACTAGTTGGCCATAAAAGAACACAAGACAAGGCTGGGTGCGGTGGCTCACACCTGTAATCCCAGCACTTTGGGAGGCCAAGGCGAGCAGATCATGAGGTCAGGAGATGGAGACCAACCTGGCTAACACAGTGAAACCCTGTCTCTACTAAAAATACAAAAAATTAGCCGGGCACGGTGGTGGGCGCCTGTAGTCCCAGTTACTCAGGAGGCTGAGGCAGGAGAATGGCATGAACACGGCAGGCAGAGCTTGCAGTGAGCCGAGATCGCGCCACTGCACTCCAGCCTCAGTGACAGAGCGAGACTCTGTCTCAAAAAAAAAGAAAAAAGGAATAAAGAAAGACAAGTATCAAAGCTTTCTCAGTGAAGAGGGCACAACGTTGATATACATTCTGGCACATTCTCCTTACTAGCACAGGTCTTCAGACAGACCACACTGAGATCACTGCCCTAAGACAAATAGATGTCAAATAACTATTGATAGAAAAGAAAAAACAGAAAGTAACACAAAAAAGATTAACCACAGAAGCAAATGTAATGAAAAAAAAAAGGACTGGAGGAAACAGATTAATAGCTCAACTCTGGATGGATCTGCAGCAGCAAAGAAACACAGTAATTCACTTCCTGAGATTATTTGTAACAGTAGATGGATTATAAGCTGCAGTACCTAAAGTTACACAAAATGCAGGACAGCACACTGTTGGGTAAGTCTACAAAATTATTCACAATATAATTTTAGCAGGCAAATAATAGTAATTGTTTTTGCTTTACTCCAAACTCAAAGTTCTTTATGGAAAAAATAATGTATTACTAATACTAATTTTTAAAGCCAGGATGAAATTTGTGTCTAAGGCAAAGATACTGGAGTTTGGCACACATTTGTAGTTATTCAAAGAAAAGTTGAACAATTCAAGCTCTTATGGCTCCTAATGTATTAATATTTCTACGAAACTCCATGTTACTGTTTCTTCAATGTTTATTACTCCTGCCTCCTGAGATTGTTTCCTTATGTGTTTAAAGATAAAATACAGTGGTTGTACTCTATGATACCAATAATCTAAAGTGAGAGTTTATATATAATAGCAAGGAAATTAGATTTGTAGAGCTAATAAACAAATGATATATTCAAAATGTCCTTTTTCCAGTAGTAATTTATAATAAACTCATAAAGTGACAGGTAAACTTAAATATCTACATATCATAGAAAATAATATTTTCTACAAATTTATACGAATAAAATCATAGTATAAAAATATTTTCTAGTATGACATTATTCTACTAAGGAAATCAAAATTTGATTTTCAACAACATAAACTTCTAATTACTTAGAATTAGTGAGAGTGAGAACTTTTTTAACTTTTTCCAGAGATCAAATAATTACATTAATATGAATATCATTATAGTATTTATCAAATTCTTATTATAAATTGTCTCTTTCTACAAATGTCTTTCCTATTAGAGAGTATTCTTTAATAGCTAAATGCAGAGCTATCTCTTTCTCTAACTTTTTCAGAGTGTCTGACAATCAAATGACATTCAATTGATACCTGATGAATGGGTAAATGTGGTGGAAATATCTGTTTTAACGATGGCCATGCGTGTCTAAATCTCACAGTCAGGTTTCTTTGCAACATGAGGTATCCTCTAGGCATCCAAGCTTAAAGGTTACATTTTTCCTCCAGATATCCATTAAGAAAGTCCTAGAATTTTCATTGGCTACCTTTAACTTGAATTTTACAAATTATTTTCTTTGGTGGCTTATATCTTTCTTTGTCTCAAAGTAAAGATGTAAAACAGAACTTTTGTTTGGAAAAGAAATCAATAAGATGTTCAGAGCTGAGCTACTGAGAACCAAGATAGAGGATTTGAAAGTTAAGGACACAGAGGAATTACTAAATTTGAGTGACACTGCAAAAGAGGGAGTGACTGAACTTGGGCATTGATTTTCTGTTCAAAGAGTCCAAAAGGTATCAAAGATTACCCTCAAGATGTGAAATTTAAAGAAAAGGAAGAATATGGCATGCCTGTGATAGTGAGAAAGTTAGGTAGTAAAATAACTAAAAGAAGAAGCCAATAAGTTCTTTACATAATATAGTGAGTTTGAAGGGCACCATAGGACATGAATTAGACATGGCACAACAATGGATATACAAAGATATATAAAAGAAAAATCCCATGGAAAGGATATAAAACGGCCCTTAGAGCTCACTTACAAATAATAAGAGAAATGCAAGTGAAAACTACTTCAGGATATAATTTTTTACATTTCAGATAAAAAAATTTAAAAGTTTAAAAACAATATGATGGCCAGGAATGTAGAGAAAATAAGCACCTTCTTATATTTTCTGGTGGAAGTGTAAGTTGGTACAACTTCTAAAGTCAGTGATTTCACAATCTCTATCACAATTGCCATTGTATCTTTTGATCCAGTATTTATCTATTGAAGTATAACAAATTACCCCAAGATTTGGCAGTTTAAAACAACAAACATTGAGAGATGATGATTGAAGAGCTCTCCTGACCCACTCTCCAGTGAAACTGGTGAAAATTATTAACAATCACCTAAAGCCTCTAAAAAATGGTCCTAAGATCAAACAGCAAATGAAGAAACATCTATCCAAGAAAATCTATCAATCAGTATGAAAGGCAATGTTTGTGGTATCTAAACCAAAACCACTGCCTCCTTCCATCTTTCCAGCTCAACATGGTGTAGACTCCATTCCAGACAGCTGCAGCCAAGAACACAGGGCTCCCTCTTCCTCCTGTTCCCAGTTGGAGGGTTTTCCTCCCAGGAAGAACAGGATATCAACAATTCTCATCCTGCCCCAGCTAACTGCTGCTGAGGCTAAGTCCAACTCAAGTGCAATTGAGTAGTGGGTACTCCTTTCTTCCGTCCAGCTCCAAATTATGGAACATAGGCTCTAATTTGGGTGTAGCATATTGAGACCCCAGCTTGTGATGCACAGGTGTCATGTGAGGAGAGGCAAGCCAAGAGAACCTTAGGCTGCTGCCTCCCTTCCACTAAGCAATCAGCTCCTAGAGCGGGGTGGGGGTCACTCAAAGAGAAGCATAATATTGTTCACATCCTCAGCTCCAGAGGCCTGACTCAGAGACTTTGCTTGAAAGGAAAAGCAGTATGTAAAACAAGGCCTAACCTCTTTCCAAAGAAACTGACTTTATTTGCAACACAGTGTAGAGAAGTTCAAGCTTAGAAGTTCTAGTCAGGATAGACCATATGCTTGGCCATAAAACAAATGTCAATAAATTTTAATGCAATGGAACAAAATTGGAAATCAGAATCAAAATTGGAAAACTGAGAAGCTCACAAATAAGTGGAAATTAAACAACACGCTTCTAAATAAGCAACAGGTCAAAGAGGATATCACTCTGAGATTAGCGAAAATAAAAACAAAATATAAAAACTTACGAAATGCAGCTAAAGCAGTGCTAAGATGGAAGGATATAGCTCTAAATGCCTATATCAAGGAAGTGGAAAAGTCTCAAGTCAATAAAAATAAAAGCAAACTAAACCTAAAGCAAGCAGAATGAAGAAAATACTAAAAATTAGTGGAGAAATTAATACAATAGAGAAAAGAAAAACAGAAGAGAAAAAACAATACAGCCAAAAGCTGGTTCTTCGAAAAGATCAATAAAATTGACAAACCTTTAGCTAGACTGATCATGATAAAGAGAAGCCTAAAATTACGAGAATCAGAAATAAAAGGGGGGATATTACCAATCTTTAAAAAAAATAAAGAGGTAAGGAATACTATGAACAACTATACCCAGCATATTAGATAACCTAGAAGAAATGTGAAAATTCTTGGAAAGACACAAACTACCAAAACTGACTCAAGAAAAAATAGAAAATCTGAATCAACCTATAACAAGAAAATGAACTCATAACTATAAAATTACCCACAAAGAAAAGCCTAGACCTGAATGGATTTACTACTGAATTCTACCAAATATGTAACAAAGAATTAATACCAATTCTTCAAAAATTCTTCATAAAATATAAGGAAACAGTTCCCAGATCATTTTACAAGGCTATTATCCTCATATAAAAAGCAAAGACATTACAAGAAAAGAAAACTATGGACTGGTACCTCTTATAAATAGGTATGTAAAAGTCCTCAGCAACATACCAGCAAGCCAAATTCAGCAACATATAAAAATAATTATATACCATGACCAAGAATTTATCCTACAAATGCAAGGTTGAGTTAACACATGAAAATCAATTTATGTACTACATCACATCAATAGAATACAAAACAAAAATCACATGATCATCTCAATAGACAGAAAAGATACAGGTTGAGTATCCCTTATCTGACATGGTTGGGATCAGAAGTATTTCAAATTTTGGATTTCAGAATATTTTCATACACATAAATGAGCTATCTTGGCAATGGGAACCAAGCCTAAACACAAAACTGATTTCTGTTTAACATATATCTTACGTACATAGCCTTAAGGTAGTTTTAATTAATATTTTTTAATAATTTTGTGCTTAAAACAATGTTTGTGAACACTGATCCCTCAGAAAGCAAAGGTGTCACTATCTCAGCTACCCATGTGGACAACCTGTGGTTGCTTTGCATCACTATCCTTCCTGAATCTAAATTTATGCACTACTGATAAGCGATCATTTTCTTACACTTATTCACAAATAAGTACTAAGTAAAAAATATGACATACATGTCTGGCATGCTTGGCAAAGACATATTATCATAGCAGAGAGCAAATTCAACTTTCCTCAGCCTTCATGTTCTATTCAGGCCTCAAATGACTGGATGATGGCCACCCAAATTGGAGAGGGCAGTCTGCTTTACTCAGTTCATCAATTCAAACTCTAATCTCTTCCAGAAGCACTGTCACAAACCCATCCAAAACTAACGTTAATCCAAATATCTGGGCATCTGATGGCCCAGTCAAATTGACAATTAAAATTAACTTTCACATTGAGGAAATGCTCTTTTCTCTTCTTTCTTCCTCTTACCCCACCCCCTTTCTCTACCTTCACCTTGCTTCAACCTTCTCATTCTTCAGACATCTTCTCACTCAGGAAAGTACATGAAATTTTAGTAAAAAGTAATGGTATTAGCAAAGGATAATCCTGAAGCCTCTCTAATGGAAAAAGATAAATCATTACTAATATTTGGTACGTATTGATTGTTATCAGCAAATATATTAGGCTATGGTTTTGAAACATGGTAAGTCATGACACTATGACTGAAGCATGGGGATTCAGGCCAAATGGTATCAGAAAAAGAGTCTTCTCAAAACATGGCTGAAGTTGCCCAATGAACAACACTAACACTCAACCAAGACCCCAATGAGTTTTGCTGCATTCTCCTTCTGTTCTTTATTTTCTATCGAGGAGACAGTAGACAGTGTTATTACTAATATTATTTGTTGTGGCGTCCACTTCAGCCTCCAGTATCTTTCTACATAGTGTGATATCAGTTCTACATAATTACAAATTTAAATACAACTTTGTACCTAGCAACATTAATTGCGACTTTACACAATTACATTGCTTCCCAAAGGATTAAGTCCACAGGTTAGCTAATATAGAGTGCTTTCAATTCTATTTTATTATTTCAATTATAAATCATTCTGAATATAACTTTTAAATGCAATGGGAAACTAAAAAATTTGTGTGACTTGCTTTATTGTAATATTTGCTTTATTGCAGTGGTCTGGAACTGAACCTGTAAAATCTCCACAGTAAGCCTTGTAAATAGTAACATCTAAAAAGATTATTTTTGCCAAAATATCAAAAATGAATCTAAATAAGCTCCTATTTATGGCAACTATAGGGTACAGAGTACTACAATAAGCCAGATTTGGGGAAACTCTACAGAACAAATAACCCAATTTATTCCAAAAATAAATTGCAAGGAAAAAAAAAGAGTAAGAGAAAGATGGAAGAGGAAAAAAATGAACCTATATATTCAGCAGGTAGACTATGCATGTTTGATCCTCCTAGGAACAAACCAACCTTTTTTAAAAAAGGTATTAGACAATCCGAGAAATGTGAAAACGGACTAGATATTTAATTATAATAGAGAATAATTATAGAATTCAAAGCATGATGATGATACGATGGTTCTGTTAAAACACCCCTTATCTTTTAGAGATAGTCCTTATTCATGGATTCTGAATTTGTAAACTGGCCTACTCAATACAATTTATTTGTTAACATGAAACTCAATAATTGTGGCACTACTGAGATTCAAGATGGCCAAATAGGAACAGCACTGGTCTGCAGCTCAGCGAGATCAACACAGAAGGTGGGTGATTTCTGCATTTCCAACTGAAGTACCCGGTTCATCTCACTAGGACTCGCTGAACAGTGAGTGCAGCCCACGGAGGGCTAGCCGAAGCAGGGTGGGGCACCACCTCACCTGGGAAGCGCAAGGGGTGGGGGAATTTTCTCCCCTACCTAAGGGAAGCCATGAAGGACTCAGTCCGAGGAACTCCCGCACAGATACTGTGCTTGTCCCACGGTTTTACATCCCACAAACCAGGAAATTCCCTCCAGTGCCTATCCCACCAGGGCCCTGGGTTTCAAGCACAAAACTGTGCAGCCAATTGGGCGGACACCGAACTAGCTGCAGGAGCTTTTTTTTTTTTCCATACCCTAGTGGCGCCCAGAACGCAAGCGAGAGAGAAGCCATGAAGCCAAGTGGTCTGGCTCAGCGGGTCCCACCCCCACGGAGCCCAAGAAACTAAGATCTGCTGGCTTTAAATTCTCGCTGCCAGGGCAGCAGCAATCTGAGATCTACCTGGGACAGTCAAGGTTGGTGGGGGAAGGGCGTCCACCATTGCTGAGGCTTGAGTAGGCAGTTTTACGGCCACAGTGTAAACAAAGCTGCTGGGAAGTTCGAACTGGGCAGAGCCCACTGCAGCTCAGCAAAACTGCTGTGGCCAGACTGCCAGATTGCTCCTCTCTGGACAGGGCATCTCTATAAAAAGGCAGCAGCCCCAGTCAGGGGCTTATAGCAGACTTAAACGTCCCTGTCTGACAGCTCTAAAGAGAGCAGCGGACCTCCCAGCACAGCGTTCGAGCTCTGCTAAGGGTCAGTCTGCCTCCTCAAGTGGGTCCCTGACTCCCATGTATACTGACTAGGAGATACTGTGTCTGGAATTGGTTCCTTCTGGTGGGTTCTTGGTCTCGCTGACTTCAAGAATGAAGCCGCGGACCCTCGCGGTGAGTGTTACAGTTCTTAAAGATGGTGTGTTCAGAGTTTGTTCCTTCAGATGTGTCCAGAGTTTCTTCCTTCCAGTGGGTTCATGGTCTTGGTGACTTCAAGAGTGAAGCCGCAGACCTTCGCAGTGAGTGTTACAGCTCTTAAAGGTGGCGCGTCCAGAGTTGTTTATTCCTCCCAGTGGTTCGTGGTCTCGCTGACTTCAGGAGTGAAGCCGTAGACCTTCTTAGTGAGTGTTACAGCTCATAAAGGTAGTGCGGACCCAAAGAGTGAGCAGCAACAAGATTTATTGTGAAGAGCGAAAGAACAAAGCTTCCACAGTATGGAAGGGGACCCAAGCAGGTTGCCCGTGCTGGCTCGGGTGGCCAGCTTTTATTCCCTTATTTGGCCCCGTCCATGTCCTGCTAATTAGTCCATTTTACAGAGCGCTGATTGGTCCATTTTACAGAGTGCTGATTGGTCCGTTTTTACAGAGTGCTGATTGGTGTGTTTACAAACCTTTAGCTAGACACAGAGCACTGATTGGTGTGTTTACAATCCTTTAGCTAGACAGAAAAATTCTCCAAGTCCCCACCCAACCCAGAAGCCCAGCTGGCTTCACCTGTCAATATCTCCCAGTTGGGGCCAACAGACACCTCCTACAGGAGAGTTCTGGCTGGCATCTGGCAGGTGCCCCACTGGGTTGAAGCTTTCAAGGAAAGAACAGGCAGCAATCTTTGCTGCTCTGTAGCCTCTACTGGTGATACCCAAGCAAACAGGGTCAGGAGTGGACCTCCAGCAAACTCCAACACACCTGCAGAAGAGGGGCCTGACTATCAGAAGGAAAAGAAACAAACAGAAAGGATTAGCACATCCACTCAAAGACTCCATCTAAAGGTTACCAACATCAAAGACCAAAGGAAGATAAATCCACAAAGATGAGGAAAAAACAGTGCAAAAAGGCTGAAAATTCTAAAAACCAGAATACCTCTCCTCTTCCAAAGGATGACAACTCCTCGCCAGCAAGGGAACAAAGCTGGACAGAGAATGAGTTTGACGAACTGACAGAAGTAGGCTTCAGAAGGTGGGTAATAACAAACAACTCTGAGCTAAAGGACCATGTTCTAACCTAATGCAAGGAAGATAAGAACCTTCAAAAAGAGTCAGTCAAATGGCTAACTAGAATAACCAATGTAGAAAAGAACATAAATGACCTGACAGAGCTGAAAAACACAGCACGAGAACTTTGTGGAGACTACACAAGTATCAATAGCTGAATCAATCAAGCGGAAGAAAAGATATCATTGATTGAAGATCCACTTAATGAAATAAACAGAGAAGACAAGATTAGAGAAAAAAGAATAAAAAGGAAAAAGCCTCCAAGAAATATGGGACTATGTGAAAAGACCAAATCTACATTTGATTGGTGTACCTGAAAGTGACGGAGAGAATGGAACCAAGCTGGAAAACACTCTTTAGGATATTATCCAGGAGAACTTCTCCAACCTAGCAAGACAGAACAACATTCAAATTCAGGAAATACAGAGAATGCCACAAAGATACTCCTCGAGAAGAGCAACCCCAAGACACATAATCAGTAGATTCACCAAGGTTGAAATGAAAGAAAAAATATTAAGGGCAGTAAGAGAGAAACACTGGGTTACCCACAAAGGGAAGCCCATCAGACTAACAGCAGATCTCTCTATAGAGAAACCCTACAAGCCAGAAGAGAGTTAAGGCCAATATTCAATGTTCGTAAAGAAAACAATTTTCAAACCAGAATTTCATATCCATCCAAACTATGCTTCATAAGCGAAGGAGAAATAAAGTCCTTTACAGACAAGCAAATGCTGAGGGATTTTGTCACCACCAGACTTGCCTTACAAGAGCTCCTGAAAGAAGCACTACACATGGAAAGGAACAATCGGTATCTGCCACTGCAAAAACATACCAAATTGTAAAGAACATCGACACTATGAAGAAACTGCATTAACTAATGGGCAAAACAACCAGCTACCATCATGACAGGATCAAATTCACATATAAAAATATTAACCTTAAATGTAAACGGGCTAAATGCCCCAATTAAAAGATACAGATTGCCAAATTGGATAAAGAGTCAAGACCCATCAGTGTGCTGTATTCAGGAGAACCATATCACGTGCAAAGACACACATAGGCTCAAAATACAGGGATGGAAGAATATTTACCAAGCAAATGGAAAGCAAAAAAAAGCAGGAGTTGCAATCCTAATCTCTGATAAAACAGATCTTAAACCAACAAAGATCAAAAGAGACAAAGAAGGGTATTACATGATGGTAAAGGGACCAATGCAGCAAGAGTGAACTATCCTAAATATATATGCACCCAATACATGAACACCTAGATTCATAAAACAAGTTCTTAGACACCTACAAAGAGACTTAGACTCCCACATAATAATAGTGGGTGAGTTTGACACCCCACTGTCAATATCAGACAGATCAATGAAACAGAAAATTAACAAGGATATTCAGGACTTGAACTCAGCTCTGGACCAGGGGGACCTAATAGACATCTACAGAACTCTCCACCCCAAATCAACAGAATATACATTCTTCTCAGCACCACATCACATTGATTCTAAAATGGACCACATAATTGGAAGTAAAACACTACTCAGCAAATGCAAACAAACAGAAATCATAATAAACAGTCTCTCAGACCACAGTGCAACCAAATTAGAACTTAGGATTAAGAAACTCACTCAAAACTGCACAAATACATGGAAACCGAACAACCTGCTCCTGAATGACTACTGGGTAAATAACGAAATGAAGGCAGAAATAAAGATGTTCTTTCAAACCAATAAGAACAAAGAGACAACGTACCCAAATCTCCGGGACACAGCTAAAGCAGTGTTTAGGGGAAATTTATAGTACTAAATGCCCACAAGAGAAAGCACGAAAGATCTAAAATTGACACCCTAACATCACAATTAAAAGGACTAGAGAAGCAACAGCAAACAAATTCAAAAGCTAGCAGAAGACAAGAAATAACTAAGATCAGAGCAGAACTGAAGGAAATAGAGACACAAAAAACCCTTCAAAAACTCAATGAATGCAAGAGCTGGTTTTTTGAAAACATCAACAAAACAGACTGCTAGCCAGACTTATAAAGGAGAAAAGCAAGAAGAATCAAATAGATGCCATAAAAAATGATATAGGGGATATCACCACTGAACCCACAGAAATACAAACTACCATCAGAGAATACTATAAACACCTCTATGCAAATAAACTAGAAAATCTAGAAGAAATGGATAAATTCCTGGACACATACACCCTCCCAATTCTAAGACAGGAAGAAGTCGAATCCTGGAATAGACCAATAACAAGTTCTGAAATTGAGACAGTAATTAAAACCCTATCAACCAAAAAAAGTCAAGGACTAGACGGATTCACAGCCGAATTCTACCAGAGGTACAAAGAGGAGCTGGTACCATTCCTTCTGAAACTATTCCTAACAACAGAAAAAGAGGGACTCCTCCCTAACTCATTTTATGAGGCCAGCATCATCCTGATACCAAAACCTGGCACAGACACAACAAAAAAAGAAAATTTCAGGCCAATATCCCTGATGAACATCGATGCGAAAATCCTCAATAAAATACTGGAAAACCAAATCCAGCAGCACATCAAAAAGCTTATCCACCATGATCAAGTTGGCTTCATCCCTGGGATGCAAGGCTCGTTCAACAAATGCAAATCAATAAATGTAATCACATAAACAGAACTATCACATAAACAGAACCAATGACAAAAACCACACGATTATCTCAATAGATGCAGAAAAGGCCTGCGATAAAATTCAACACCCATTCATGCTAAAAACTCTCAATAAACTAGGTATCAATGGAACATATTTCAAAATAATAAGAGCTATTTATGAGAAATCCATAGCCAATACCATACTGATAGGGCAAAAACTCAAAGCATTCCCTTTGAAAACCAGCATAAGACAAGGATGCCCTCTCTCACCACTCCTATTCAACATAATATTGGAAGTTCTGGCCAGGGCAATCAGGCAAGAGAAAGCAATAAAGCGTATCCAAATAGGAAGAGAGGAAGTCAATTTGTCTCTGTTTGCAGATGACATGATTGTACATTTAGAAAACCCCATGGTCTCAGCCCAAATCTTCCTTAAGCTGATAAGCAACTGCAGTAAAGTCTCAGGATACAAAATCAATGTGCAAAAATCACAAGCATTCCTATACACCAATAACAGACAAACAGCCAAACCACCAGTGAACTCCCATTCACAACTGCTACTAAGAGAATAAAATACCTAGGAATACAACTTACAAAGGATGTGAAGGACCTACTCAAGGAGAACTACAAACCACTGCTCAAGGAAATAAGAGAGGACACAAACAAATGGAAAAACATTCCATGCTCATGGATAGGAAGAATCAATATCGTGAAAATGGCCATACTGCCCAAAGTAATTTATAGATTCAATGCTGTCCCCATCAAGCTACCACTGACTTTCTTCACAGAATTGGAAAAAAATAGTTTAAAGTTCATATGGAACCAAAAAAGAGCCCGCATAGCCAAGACACTCCTGGGCAAGAAGAACAAAGCTGGAGGCATCATGCTACCTGACTTCAAACTACATTTCAAGGCTACAGTAACCAAAACAGCATGGTACTGGTACCAAAACAGATATATAGACCAATGGAACAGAATGGAGGCCTCAGAAATAACACCACACAGCTACAACCATCTGATCTTTGACAAACCTGAAACACACAAGCAATGGGGAAAAGCTTCCCTATTTAATAAATGGTGTTGGGAAAACTGGCTAGCCATATGCAGACAACTGAAACTGGACCCCTTACTTACACCTTTTA
This sequence comes from Pongo abelii, assembly GCF_028885655.2. Classification (NCBI taxonomy): domain Eukaryota; kingdom Metazoa; phylum Chordata; class Mammalia; order Primates; family Hominidae; genus Pongo; species Pongo abelii. The sequence goes on from NC_071998.2 coordinate 41,030,923, forward strand.
CAAAAATAAACTCAAGATGGATCAAAGACTTAAACGTAAGACCTAGGACCATAAAAATCTTAGAAGAAAACCTGGGCAATACCATTCAGGACATAGGCATGGGCAAAGACTTCATATCCAAAACACCAAAAGCAATGGCAACAAAAGCCAAAATAGACAAATGGGATCTAATTAAACTAAAGAGCTTCTGCACAGCAAAAGAAACTATCATCAGAGTGAACAAGCAACCTACAGAATGGGAGAAAATGTTTGCAATCTATCCATCTGACAAAGGGCTAATATCCAGAATCTACAAAGAACTTAAACAAATTTACAAGAAAAAAAACAATTCCATCAAAAAATCGGCAAAGGATATGAACAGACACTTCTCACAAGAAAACATTTATGCAGCCAACAGACATATGAAAAAATGCTCATCATCACTGGTCATTAGAGAAATGCAAATCAAAACCACAACGAGATACCATCTCACGCCAGTTAGAATTGTGATCATTAAAAAGTCAGGAAACAGGCCGGGCGCAGTGGCTCATGCCTGTAATCCCAGCACTTTGGGAGGCCAAGGTGGGCAGATCACAAGGTCAGAAGATCGAGACCATCCTGGCTAACATGGTGAAACCCCATCTCTACTAAAAATACAAAAAATTAGCCTGGCATGGTGGTGGGCGCCTGTAGTCCCAGCTACTCGGGGGGCTGAGGTAGGAGAATGGCATGAACCCGGGAGGCAGAGCTTGCAGTGAGCCGAGATCGCGCCACTGCACTCCAGCCTGGGCGACAGAGCAAGACTCGGTCTCCAAAAAAAAAAAAGGAAGAAAGAAAATAAAAAAAGTCAGGAAACAATAGATGCTGGAGAGAATGTGGAGAAATAGAAACACTTTTACACTGTTGGTGGGGGTGTAAATTAGTTCAACCATTGTGGAAGATAGTGTGGCGATTCCTCAAGGATCTAGAACTAGAAATACCATTTGGCCCAGCAATCCCATTACTGGGCATATACCCAAAGGATTATAAATCATTCTACGATAAAGACTCATGCACACATATGTTCACTGTGGCAGTATTCACAATAGCAAAGACTTGGAACCAACCCAAATGTCCATCAATGACAGACTGGATAAAGAAAATGTGGCACATATACACCATGGAATACTACACAGCCATAAAAAGGGATGAGTTTATGTCCTTTGCAGGGACGTGGATGAAGCTGGAAACCATCATTCTCAGCAAACTATCACAAGATCAGAAAACCAAACACCGCATGTTCTCACTCATAAGTGGGAGTTGAACAACGAGAACACATGGACACAGGGAGGGGAACATCACACACTGGGTCCTGTCGGAGGTGGGGGCTATGGGAGGGATAACATTAGGATAAATACCTAATGTAGGTGACACGTTGATGGGTGCAGCAAGCCACCAGGGCACATGTATACCTACATAACAAACTGCACATTCTGCCCATGTAACCCAGAACTTAAAGTATGATAATAAAAATAAAAATAAAAAAAATAATTGTGGCACTATTGTAGTCATTTGCAGGTACACACAAAGTGGCAAAAAATTTGAGTCACACAACCCACGTTTCCAACTGATGTCAAATAAGGTGACATTCTGCTTCAGCTCTTATACTATAAACACAAGTTTCCTTTTCACGGTTTATTTAGTACCACACTTGTCACATTTTGGTGCTTGTTTTTGATGACTTCAGTCCTTCAAATGATCATCAAGCACAGTGCTTAAGTGCTGGCTAGTGTTCCTAAGTATAAGAAGGTTGTGACATGCCATAGGGAGAAAACAATGTGTTAGATAAGTTTTGTTCAGGCATGAGTTAACAGTGCTGTTGGCCAAGAGTTCAACGTCAATGAATCAAAAATAAATGAAGTATCTTTAAACAGAAACACACATAAAATGAGGCTATGTATTGATCAGTTGACAAAATTGTTGTGACCAGAGGCTCACAGGAACCTAACCCCTTACTTCCTCTAGGAGTAATAGTTCAGTGTTAGCTAATTAAGTATTTGTAGTGACTTTACAGAACATTACTGTTAATAACTAGAATTGTCTGTAAACACTAAAGTAATTGTAGGTAAAATAGCATGATATCTAGGATGTGCTTCAAAATCCATTAGTGGTAGAAGGAGAGAGAGAATAGAGGTTTATAGATGAAACAAGATTGTCCGTGTGTTGATAACTGTTCAAGGTGAGTGATGGGTACACATGAGTGTTCAATAATGTATTCTCTCTGTCTTTGCATCTAATTAAAATTTCTCCATAATAAAAAGTAAAGCATATACACACAACACATCTACACAGACAGTCCAAATGGGTACTACTGGCATATGAAGTAGAGTAGTATAATTCTTTAATTGGGCAGGATTATTCTTTTCATTTCAAGATGTTTAGCAATCTCAGCCTCTATTCACTAGGTCAGTAGCACAACCGGTTGAAACCAATAATACAGGGCAAACTTTATTCAAAAAGCCATTCATCATGGCATTATTATACTATTTTTAAAAATAGCCCTAATGTAGAACAAAATTACAGTGGTTAAATACAAATATGCTATATCTAAATAATAGAATATACTACAACCCTAAAAATGATATTATACTTCTTTCTGAGAGGATGAGCTAACAACACAACACGGACAATCCCAAGTCACACCACATTAAATAAATCCTTATCAGCATGGGAAACAAGAGAAGCAGCCATAAATGAACTATAAATCTGACAAATATCTTAAAAACAGAAGCATAGACTCATAGAGACAAATAAACCGAGGGAGAAAAATTATAATCCAAAACCTAAATAGAAGTTTACAGAAGAGGATGCTGCTTTTCATAGAAGAGGCCCCAGAAAGGCTATAAGTACCCAATTAGTAAGTACAGAGAGCAGAAGCCCACAGGAATCAAAACAATTAATGAAGAAAGCATTCACCAAAAAAAGCTGAGCCTCCCACTTATCCATGTTCAGAACAGCTACCTGCAGCATTTGCCTACATCAAATGGCCAAAAACTGCATTCAAAACCATTTGTCCGGCAAAGATCCCTACTCAGAGTGTTGGGCAAGCAACAGAATTAGAAAAGGGCCTGACTTAAAAGGACCTAACTCTCATTCACTACAATGAAGTCTATCTACTACACACCTTTCAGGAAAGCCTGTGGATAGGCCCTTCCCCAAGCCTTACAAAAAGGCCATAGGCAATCCTTACATTCAAATGAGAAACCTTCTGGTAAACAGATATACAAAAAACACAAAGCAAACCCATATGAGCAACATACCTATACAAAGCAAGGCAGTGAAGGTTCATTATACACTTGAAGAAAATCAACAGCATCAAAGAGAAAGACAAGTAAATTTTTTTTAATTTAAAAAAGAGAAAGACTAGGAAGAACAAACAGAAGTTACCCAACAGAAAACAAAGATAATGCAAGAAACAGAAAAGAACTCAAAAATTATAATCAGAAAGATTAAAATATTGTTCTATTAAAGAAAGCTACTTTGAAAAAGGAAAAAATTTAAAAATAAGTAATTTTTATAAGTAAAAATTTGATTTCTAAAATTTTAAAATTCAAATAATCAAAGAGAATCTTCATCCATTTGGGCTGCTATAACAAAATACCTTAGATTGGGTAATTTATAAACAACAGAAATGTATTGCTCACAGCTCTGGAGGCTGAAAAGTCCAAGATCAAGGCACCAGCAGATTCAGTGTCTGGTGAGGGTCTGTTCCATGTAAATGACACCTTCTGTATCCTCACATGGCAGAAGAGAAGGGAGGCTCCTTAAACCCCTTTATAAGGGCACTAATCCCATTTATAAGGGCCAAGCCCTCATGATGTAATCACTTCCAAAAGGCCTCATCAATATTATCACATTGGGTATTAGGGTTCAACATATGAATTTTGGAGGGACACCAACATTCAGATCATAGCATAGAGCAAACAGAAGAATTCCACTTATTGATGGAACAAAAAGTACGAAGGCCACTGAGGAGATACAACAAAAGATAAAAAGATGGAAAACATGAGATAAGACAGAAAAGAGAGAAGGTCAAATCCATAAGATCCAACCTCTAACAGAGTGCTAAAACAAAGAATACAATGAAGAAAAAATATGAGAACATTTTATCAATCAAAAGAAAATCTTAAGTTTTGAAATGGAAAGGCCCACCAAAGGCTAAGAAGGATAAATTTTCAAAGGACCCAAATAAACAGATGATGTTGAGATTTCACAATAGCGCACCTAAAGAGAAAATCCTACAAGCTTCAAGCAAGTATCTAGGAAGAAACAAGAATCACACTGATGGTCTCCTTGGTAGCATTACTGTATGCTCAATTTAGATAACAGAACTATGCTTTCAAAAATCCAAGGCAAAAATACATGGACATAAAATATTATGTTCAGCTGAAGTGCCAACTAAGCATAAGGGCAAAAGAAAGACATTTTCAGTCATTTAAGGAGTCAGAAAATGTACCACCTGTCCATCCTTTCTGAGAAAAAAAATACTTGAAAATAATCCAACAAAAAATAAAAGGACAATCTGGCATCCTAGAAACTGTGTAATAAGTTCAGCTGTACAACGAAAAGAAAACCTATGATGACAAACATGAGTAGGTTTAGAAAGGAATTTGTCCAAATCCATACCATAAGCCAAAGAGGACAAGGAAAAATGTTCTCAGCCTGTTATACAAATGTCTGACGAAGAACATAGACATTCTTTATAAGAAAAAGTAAAGAGAAGGGCAATGAGAAATTCCAGGGGGGAAATGCTGTCCAGGAAGTCCACGGTTTAAAAATTAAACAGACCGAAATGGATCATAATTTGGATAACTAATGGACTATACAGAAAGATCATCTATTTGACCTTGATATTTAGAATATTCTTTTTAACAGACATAGGTTGAATATTCAGCATATCATTTTCACTTCTCAATGGATGTGAACATACTACATGGTTCTCTAGGAAATATTTACATAGTCATAAAATTATAAATGCCACTATTGTTTCCAATTTCAAAAATAAACTCAAAATCCAAAGTATCTCACAGTGTAATCTACAGACATCAGAATTACCTGGAAATGTTATTTTAAACTTTATTTTAAACCTAGATCCCACCCCTAGAGATTCAGTAGATCAGGTAAAAGGCTCAGAGATCTTCATTTTAATAAATTCTCCAAGTATAACTTGTGCACACTAAATTTTGAGAGTCATAGTTATAAAGCAGTAATCTCCAAAATGTCTCATTACACCTTATCAACAAAAGACTTCTGAATACCTACGTCTAATATACATATGTACATTTCTTTATAAATTGTATGTTATACGAATATATACTTTGTATATTATAAATACGAAAAACAGACATTGCAAAGAATGAGGAAAATGACCTAACAATAATTTAATATCTGCTTCCGCTTAACCAAGAGAAAAGTAAAAATTATGGATAGGTTTAGAAAGTTTTAAAAAATAACAAATACAAGGAGAGGAGAATAAAGAATCACAGAAATGACAATTGAAGTCCCAAGGCTTCTCTAGAAGGCTTATTCTACTAAAAAAACAGAGGGAGTCTGAGAGTGATCACATTTCATCTCAAAAATGATTGAGGAAGTAACAAAGCTACTTCAACAAAAGACTTAATTCTGATCATCAGACGGAAAAAAAATGATTGATGAATTAGACATAGAAGCAACATGAGAAGAAACTGATTATACTATTTTAAGTGTTCATAATAACCAAAGATGGTAAAATTAGACATACTCAGGCATGTATCACAGATTTTTAACAAGTCAAATCTCAGACAACACTGGAATGATCCCAGGACTAGAGACTACAAGGGTGAATATAATTCAAGTAATAAAAAATGATATTCAGATTTTAGGATCATGATTCTAATTTTTAAAAAAGGAAAAGGTATCCATATGCTTAGCTTCTCATTTAAGAAGTATAATGAAATCCATTTACTAGGAAAGCAAGTGTTTTAATTGCTGTGCTAAGTGTCATGGGAATACTGTATACCAAATGTTTGATAGAGAGAACCCAGCATCATTCCACTGTTTCTAATAACCAAGGAGAGGCCCAACAATCTACAGTTAAATGACTGGGCAGTTCCTACAGGATAATATGGAGTGCTAAGTAAAATCCTTTAACCTATTCCAGAACACTTACTCTACACTGGCAAGGTCATCTCAGGCTTTCAATTACACACTGCAATTATCTAAGGGGAAAAATGAGTCACGTCTAGTAAGTTCCCTATAGAGGCAGTCTATGGAGTAATAAATCAAACAACAGGGACTTCGCCAATTTTTAAGGTTGGACTGTAACAGCTCAAGACACACACACACAGTATTTAAGACACAGTTTTATCTCTTAGCTACACACTCTCCAAATATGTCAGAATATGAACAGGAACAGGGCCTACCTGTACCTGGTGAACTGGCACCCTTCATAATAAATCCAACAATTTTAATTTTCAGCTCCACATTTATTTAGAAATTAAATGAATCCCTTTAGGAGATTAATGATAAGTACTAACTTTAATAATGAAGAGAAACAAACTGAACACACCAAATACTCATGAAAAAATAATTTGAGAGCTCACCTTTCCACAACCAAACTGACCACTTGTGTGAGATCTGGGTTTGTAACCTGGAGACGTTTCCACAAAGCCCATACAAATTCTTTATCAGCCTTAAAGAAATAAAAGAGAATTTAGATGCATTGCTTTGTAGTGATAGTGAAATAAGATACTACATTGAATTTTAAAATGAAAAAACAATTACTTGATCCCTAGTTGTATAATTACATCAACTGATTCTCTTTAAAGGAATGGGGTAAAGCTTTATTTTAAAAAGTTATTACACAGATAATCCACATTCACTTTTACTATTTCTATCACCTATATTTTGGGATGCAACTGTTGAAATGCTAAATATCTAGTTAAATTTGCTCTAAAAGGAAACTTCCCTCCCTGCTGCCCCATTTTCAGCTCCCCTTTTATCAAAACTCCTTGAAAGAGTTGCCTGTAATTACTATGTCTATTTCCTATGTCCCATTCACTCTATAATGCTTCCTAATAAGATTTTCCTAACCACCATTATGCTAAAATCATTATTCAAGGTCCTCTATATTGCCAAATCCAAAGGACAATGGGTAGTTTCAGTCCTTATTACCTAGGTTAGTTGTTATTAACCTTGGCTGACAAGTATCTCTTTTGAGGAGCTTTTAAAAAATAGGGATGAATTAGAGATTCTGATTAATTGGCCTTAGGTTAGAGCTAAGCATCAGTATGTTTTAAAAGTGCCTTGAGTGAATCTGTGCACTCTGGGTTGAGAACCACTGCCCTAGGTGACCTCATATCAGGCCCATGATTTTAAGTACCAACTGTATACACTGAGACTCGCACATTTCTATCTAGAGCCATTTCCCGTACTCTTAGGTCCAGACTTGTATCTCCAACTGCATATTCAATAATTCCACTTGAAAACCTAATAGATATCTTAAATTTAACTTGTCCAAAATAAAATTATTGGTTCCTTACCCTCTCACAAATCTGCCCCTCTCTCTCCCAGAAATTGATACTGCCATCTATTCATTTACTCAAAGATCTAAAACAGTGGTGTCCAACCTTTTGGCTTCCCTGGGCCACAGTGGAAGAAGAAGAATTACCTTGGGCCACATATAAAATACACTAACACTAACAATAGTTAATGAGCTAAAACAAAAATTGCAAAATAAATCTCATAATGTTTTAAGAAAGTTTAAGAATTTGTGTTAGGCCGCATTCAAAGCCATCCTGGGCTGCATGCGGCCCACCTGTGGGCCAGGTGTTAGGGTTAGGTTGATCTAAAACTTAGAAGTCAATCTTGTTTATTCTTCTTTTTTTTTTTTTTTTTTTTTTTTCTGAGACAGTCTTGCTCTGTCGCCCAGGCTGGAGTGCAGCGGCGCAGTCTCAGCTCACTGCAACCTCTGCCTCCCAGGTTCAAGTGATTCTTCTCCCTCAGCCTCCTGAGTAGCTGGGACTACAGGCACGCACCACCACACCCAGCTAATTTTTGTATTTTTAGTAGATACAGAGTTTCACCATATTGGCCAGGCTGGTCTCGAACTCCTGACCTCATGCCTCCTAAAGTGCTGGGATTACTGGCATGAGCCACCGTGCCCGGCCAATCTTGCTTATTCTTTTCTCCTCACAGTTCATATTCAAATCATCAATAAACCCTACTGTCCTTATCTACATGACAGGCAAATTCTGACCACTCTCACCACTTCTACCACTATCACCCTAGTCGAAGTCAATTCCGTCTCTTCCCCAGCTATCTATCATGGTCTCATAGCCTTACAACTCAAAACTCTCCAGTGAGTTTCCATCAAATTAGGAAACTAATCCAAACTCTGTGTCAAGGCTACAAGACTCCATATGGCCTGGCCCATATACACCTGCCCAACCTCATCTGTCACTTTCCTCCTTGTTCACACAGACTTTCTAATTCTACTTGCTCCACTTGAACCAGGGCCAATGCACATACTGCATCATCCATCACAGTTTCACATAGAGTATTCCCTCACTTCATTCAAGTCTTTGCTGAAATAATATCTCAAGTGAATTCTTCCCTGACTACTATCACAGCCACCAAAACCCCCAAGTCTCTAGTAACCCCTTTTCCAGTTACAATTTTTTTTCACAGCACATTTCATTTAATAATCCTGTATGTTTAGTGATTTGGTTTTACTTGTGTGGCAGATATCTCAATTTCTGTCTCCATCATCCATTCTCTCTTTTTAGTTACAGAAACAATTCTGCCCAAGTAACAGACCAAGCTCTCTTGCCTTATGGGTTATATGACTAAGTTCTGTCAATGAAATAAAAGTGCTGTTGGAAACTTAAAGGAAATCTTAAAATTAGACTTGTGTCTACCCATTGTTAGAAATATTCTTCCCAGTCTGTTGTTGCTTATTTATGATGATTTTTTTTGAAAAAGCAAGTTATTAATTTTACATACTCAAACGTATCCATCTTTTCAATTATGGCTTATGGATTTTATGTTCCAGTTAGAAAAGCCTTCTCTATTTCAAGATTAGAAATATATTTACCCATTTCTTCTTCTGGAATTTTTTTTAATATTTTTTAATCAACAGATTAAAATTGCATATATTTATGGCATACAACATAATGTTTTATGTATACATTTTAGAATGATTAAATCAAGCTAATTAACATAACCATTAGGGCGAGCACAGTGGGTCACATCTGTAATCCCAGCATTTTGGGAGGTCAAGATGGGAGGGGATCATCTGAGCCCAGGAGTTTGAGACTGGCCTGGGCAACATAGTGAGACCCCCATCACCACAAAAAACTTAAAAATTAGCTAGCCATAGTGGAATACGCCTGTAGTTCCAGCTACTCAGGAGGCTGAGGGTGGGATGATTGCTGAGCCCGGGAGGTCAAGGCTACAATGAGCCATGATCATGCCACCATACAGCCTGGGCGACAGACCAACACCCTATCTCAAAAAACAAAGAAAAAAACATAACCATTACCTCATACACCCACCATTTTTTTGTGATGAGAGCACTTAAAATCTATTCTCTTAGTAATTTTCAAGTACACAATCTATTGTTATTAAGTATAACACCATGCTGTACAGTAAGTCTGGTGATATGAAAAACAGTAAATTCTTTTGTGAACAATAAAATGTTACAAATGGATTGTGGAACTATGTTATGTATGAGTTTTGTGAGTTTTTCCAGTTATTTAAATGCTATACTATGTTCAATTTGGATTACACCTAGAATTACTAAAAAAACTTTCATATACAAAAAATAAAGTCCCCCCCAAAAAACACAGAACTAGTTTCCAAACTGTTCCAGACATTAATACAAGGAAACTATTATCAATCACTCATATTCTCTTTATATTTTTTCCTTCCTTCAGGCACTTAAAGATGTTCTTTTTAAATAACAAAAATAAAAACCTTGGCCAGGTGCGGTAGCTCACCTCTATAAGGCTGAGATGGACAAATGGCTTAAGTCCAGAAGTTCGAGACCAACCTGGACCACACAGGGAGACAGAGACCCCATCTCTACAAAAAATACAAAAATTAGCCTAGCGTGGTGGCACACCTGTAGTCCTAGCTACTCTGGAGGCTGAGGTGGGTGGATCCTTTGAGCCCAGGAGGTAAAAGCTGCAATGAGCCATAATTGCACCACTGTACTCCAGTGTGGGTGACAGAGGGAGACTGTCACAAATAAAATGAAAACAAAAAATAAAAACCTAACATTACTCACTATAAAATTCCCTTTTTTTTTTTTTGAGACAAAGTCTCACTCTGTTGCCCAGGCTGGAGTGCAGTGGTGCAACCTCAGCGCACTACAACCTTCGCCTCCCAAGTTCAAGCAATTCTCCTGCCTCAGCTTCCCATGTAGCTGGGATTAATGGTGCATGCTGCCACACTCTGCTAATTTTTGTATTTTAGTAGAGACTGGGTTTCACCATGTTGGCCAGGCTGGTCTCAAACTCCCAACCTCAAGTGATCCGCCCATCTCAGCCTCCCAAACTACTGTCATTATAAAATTATTTATTCTCAGGCCAGGCGCAATGGCTCACACCTGTAATCCCAGCACTTTGGGAGGCCAAGGCAGGCAGATCACAATGTCAGGAGTTCGAGACCAGCTTGACCAACACGGTGAAACCCCGTCTCTACTAAAAATACAAAAATCAGCCAGGCGTGGTGGCACGCACCTGTAATCCCAGCTACTCAGGAGGCTGAGGCAGGAGAATAGCTTGAACCAGGGAGGCAGAGGTTGCAGTGAGCCCAGATTGCACCACTGCACCCCAGCCTGGGCATCTAAAAAAAAAAATTCTTTTTTCTCACTATAGAACTTCCAAACAGAACCAAATAATAATTTTTAAAAATTAAAAATAAAAATTCTTAATCATTTTCACAAAGTTTATTAAACTTGGGCTATGAAACAGTTGACTAAATACTAAATACTAGGTCTAAATTTCCCTGGAATTGGATTGGTTTTGTCTTTCATCAACTGACATGGAAATAGATACCATCTATACAAACACAGACACCCCAAATTGCCATTTTTCACTGGGTACCTAGTCCCACAAAAAATAATTTAGTGTTGGCAATATATTAAGCCCTCAATTCACCTCTACTGGAGGAATGAACTCAACAAACACTTGAAACTGTTTCCTAAATCTAAACAAATATTTGGTCATCAGAGCTCAGGGCAAAGGATGTCAAGAGTTTACTTACAAAATATGGCACCAAGTAGCCACTTAGTAAATTATTAGCATGAAAAATAATTTCACAAAAAGACTCACTAAGTAGAATACAGCTACAAACAACTGATGGAATTACACAGTAAGTTCTCAAATTTGTTTTTCTTTGTGAATAAATGAAGTTTCAACACATCTAAATTTCTAACATAAAATACAACTGGCTGACTTCTCTGATCACATATGATTCCAACATCGCCTGCTTCAAAAGTTGGTTTCACCATTAAAGTTGATGAGCTTTAATGATGAAACTAATTTCATATTTCATTTAAATATCCTAATTTTTTTCCTAAAACTGGCTTATAGGTTTAGTCAATATTTTTGCCTGATACCAAAAAATAAGCTTTATAAATGCTATATAAACATATTACTCTTTCTATGTAAACACAACACTTTTTTCTCATCTCACTCTATAAATGGTGATAAATGTACAAATACACATGCCCCAGCATGCTTTATCGCAAACAGAACACATTCTTGAAATATGTAATCAAAATTAAAAGTGTAGTGGAGTTAGGTTCTAAATTAGTGAAATAGGGCATTAAATGTCATGGATGCAAAATTACCCTTTGGAACACCCTTGAAAAATTCCTTAGGAAAAAGCTACATTTGGAAGCTAACCTACTACCCTCAGTAAGTCCAATACAGATAGCTTTTCTTCCCTCATTGAAATTAATCACTTTTTCTTCAGATAAGCATTATTTATAGTTCACTTGCTAATCAGGGGGCCATATTTTTTTAAAGTTTAATTAGATAATACAATCACTTAGAGTGGGATGAGATGCTGATATTAAGAGAAACATTTGATTGCTTTCTATTACATGCTTATTCTGAGGCATTCCAATGATGTAGAATGGTATGGGGAATTACTCAAACTTCACCAAGCACACATCATTGAATTCCCATAAGTTGAATGTGAAAGCAAAACAAATTAAATGAAGCTACTACTTATGACCATGGACTAATTAGCAGTGTTCTTTTTCCTAAACTATGTCTCAATCATTGTTGGGTTCTGAAATTAATTTAGATCTGGACAGCATTTTTTAAAGGAATAGAACTGAAAAAATATCAGCGCACACAGTGTTAGAGTATGTATCCTTTCTGAAGATATATGTATGTATATGTGTGTACTTACTAGGTTGAGATACAAAATTTTACTTCGAGTTGTAATTTTCAGCAGTTTTAATGCTATGTATTCTTGGGTACTGTGATTTCTAGCTGAATAAATAAGCAGGAGAATATACTTTAAAAGATATAAAAGTGAATATTTAATCACCTAAATGCTTTTTTACAAAACAATTGGGAGTTAAATTATTATTTTTCCCCAAGATTCCCCAAGAGCAGGAGTCTGATTTGACTAAGATTTTTATGGTGCGGGATACTGCCTACAATTATATAAGAGTATTAATATTACAAAATCTAAGAGAACATCATTCTAGACTACTATGACCATCTCTGTATTCTTACATTTGCCAAGAGTATGTCAATCATTTTCCTAGTCTATATATGTCCGAGGTCACAAAAGCCAACACCATGTTTGGAGCCACATTTTTAAAGAATGTAAGTATTTGTGGGAAGAGGTTCATCAGGCTGTTTCCAATAGACTGACTTCCTTAACCAAGTCGGTCATAAAAAAGTATCTTAGCTCTTTAGCCGGCTAAAGGCCTAACTATGTGGGGAGGCAGAAGTGGGAGGAAAGTGTGGAAAATATGCCAAAGAGTGTCTTAGATTAGGACTCAGAGTATCAAAGGCCTTTATCATGGGTTCACATCTTAAAACTCCCCAAAGGGTGAGGTCTGCAGATGACAAATGCTTCAATTCATTGTTGTCATTTATTTATCCCTTTGCTCCTTATCCAACGAAGAACAGAAAAATGGTAAAACGAAGAGGGCACCACATAAAATGTCCCAACCTTGTTTAACCAAAGGCACATTCAATTTGAAGATGGTCCCATTTTTACATCCTTCACTCAGTCAGCAAGGACCTATAAAACGGGCAAAAGAATCCAACAGAACAAACTATGAGAGAATGAATTTCTGTAATCCCAGCACTTTGGAAGGCCAAGGCTGGCGGATCACGAGGTCAGGAGATCGAGACTGTCCTGGCTAACACGGTGAAACCCCATCTCTACTAAAAACACAAAAAATTAGCCGGGCGTGGTGGCGGGCACCTGTAGTCCCAGCTACTCGGGAGGCTGAGGCAGGAGAATGGCGTGAACCCGGGAGGCGGAGCTTGCAGTGAGCCGAGACTGCACCACTGCACTCCAGCCTGGGCGACAGAGAATGAATTTCATTAACTGTTTTATTAAACTGATGATACTGTTCACAAAGTTACTTTGATGTTCAGCAGTTCCTAATTGGTTTCTACCTTGAAGACAGAGTGACTTAAAGATCTACTGTTCAGTGAGTTTCCCACATCCAATCTCCCAACCCTATCTAAAGGTTCTGGTAAAATCAAAAGAGATGATGTTAAGGATGCAAAACTAAAGGAAAATTCAATCTCTTTGAACATGAGTATAGTCAAGTCCATCCTTACAAAAACTCTACAAACAGGAAAGTAATGTTAATGCAATTGATTTAGCAAATGTTTTTCACTGGCAAGATCACATGAAAATGTGATTTCTCACTCAAGGACCGCGGAATTACTATAGCTGGTTAATAAACAAGTACCAAGCATCATCTATTGTTAAGTTCCCGGCTCTGAGACTTTCTAAACGTTACTCGTCTGTGTTTACAACTTAAGTTTGACTGGGTAAAAACAAAGCCAAGTGTGGGTTTGAAATTTTAAAAACAGGCTCCTTCATCGATGGATTTTACTTTAACAAAAGTGTTTACACTTTCCTGTTCATTTCAACTAGTGGACTGCATGTCACTCATGGCCCCCGGCAGGTATCAGCTACCGTCACCACCAAGAACTTGGGCTTTGGGGGAAGGGGAGAGGATGCGATTGCGACTATCCAAGTGACCAAAACCAAACCCGAGCGCGGAGGCGAAGCCTGTCTGGCCGCAGTTCGGAAAGGGGCAGGGGCCCGGGGTCGGGGAGCCGGGCGCACCCGCGTCCCTCCAGCCCCCGGCAGCGGGCGAAGCAGGGTGTGCATCCGCCAGGGAGTGTCGCTGGGCGGGGCTGGGTAGGTCCTAAGGCAGAGGGAGAAAGGCGCGCCTCCCCACGGGTCCCGGCCCCGCTGTGGTGGGGAAAGGGGGGCTGAGAGAGTCCTCGATACCTGACACAGGGCCAACTCCTCCTTTAGGCTGCTCAGCTCTTCCTCCAGCAGCTGCGTCCGGGTCACCATCGCCTCCTCTACCGAGATGCCCTCTAGCCGTCTGGACCCCATGGGCGCGCTGAGGAGGGGAGCATGAGCCGGAGCTGCCCCCCCAGGCCCTCGCCGGCCCCCTGACCCTTCTTCGCCCACCCAGATTTTATCACTTTTGTCCGCGACCACCTCCCGCGCTGCGCCGGCAAAACCCGAGGCCTCGCTGCGCACTGCGTGTACCTCAGCTCCCCGCCCAACACGTGGGGACCTGGGGCCCAACTGTCGCGCTGGGGGCGAAGGGTGCCGTGAGGGAGGCGAACGCGCCGCCATGGCTGCGGCTGCTAACGGGTCAAGTTCCCTGTTGGAAACTCCACCTCCCTTTCCCCAACCCGGCGAGCCCGGAACGGCGAACCGCGCATGCGCGAGTCTTTTCCCGCCTTGGCCCGCGGTGTCCTGTGTTCTCTGGTCCTGGCCGGCTTCCCGCGGGCAATGCGCCCAGCGCGAGCGTTGGGGTACGCACGCGCCGTGGCCCGAAAGGGTAAGGCTGGTCCGCCGGGCAGGCCATCCCGACGTCCTGTGCCTGAGTCCTTGGCCAGGATCGCCTGGATTTCCCGCCCACCTAAAGCCCTGCCTGCCACTTACATCCCACCTCTTAAAGCCTTCCTTGACAAGCCCCCAGCCCCAAATGATCCTTAACTGTGAAATCCCTCTCCTTCGAGGCCCCTGCCAACTCGTGTGTCACGTTTCATTGACCGCCCTGGAGTGTCAGTTACACGGCTAATCTCTCCAGCCCTGTTGTAAGCTCCTTGAGGATCAAGGAATACGTTTTACACTTGAGTGTTTTCTTCACACCCCTTGGCAAAACTGCTTTAGTACAGCTGACATCAGCTGACTAATGTCAAGGAGATGTGGAAAGCCTTGTGCTGATCTGGGACTATCAAGCAGGTTTCCAACTTGAATGATGATCCTTTGTACACCCTTTGTCTTTTGTTTTGCAGGAGTCATGATTTCCTTTGAGTTTCTATGTCAGCTTCTTTATGCGTCGGCTGGATATCAGAGGGAGTGTAGCCCACATTGCTGAACAGTTTGGGTCCTTGGAGCAGTTTGAAATCAGTAATTTGGAGCGTGGTTGAAGAAACAAGACCTACTTTATCTTTTGTTCTCTTTTTTTTTCTTTTTCTTCTGGCTTTCTTTATAAACTTCAAATAGGTAGTAATCTTATCTTTCTTTGCCCTTTAAATACTTTCTTACTATTGATAAGATTAATAAGGAGATGCATATTGAGCTGGCACCAGAACATCCCTGAAAGTTAGAACTGCCCTCTTCTTCAGAAACGGTTCCAGAATACTTGGGGAAAGCTGAGATGGGGGTTGAGAGTAGAAGTAGAGAGATGACCACTTTACTGTTAACTTCATTTAATCAAAATATCACCATCTCTGCATGAGAATCTAGTCAGGATGCCAAAAGACACCCTCCCAGTTAGAATCCTGCCAGGGCAAGCAAGATAAGTGGACTTCTTTCAAACTGAAGGTGAATTCCTCACAAAAATTTATTAAAGAGTACATTAGAAAAAGTATGTTTATAAGCCTGTCTTAGAACTAGCTAACCTACTGAATGTTTACCATATGCTGAGTCCAGTGCTAAGCACTTTTCATATATGAACTCACTTAATACATATGTCACCTTCAATTACATTATTATATATCTCCATTTTTACTAGTAAGGAAACAGACTTGCGAGGTTACTGTAACTTCTCTGAAGTGCCATGTCTGGTATCAGAAAAGCTAGGCTTTGAATTCACTGAATTCCACTTAACTCTGAAAACCTGTACTTGGATCCTACCCTGTCTCCACACCTGTGACTTGAAATACAACATTTGGTCTTGATAGCCTGTAAGATTTCCCTAGACTTAAGACTGGGAAGTCTAACCACATAAGTTACATGTTTGGCCCCAAATCAGTATTAGTGCACATTTTTAATTGCTGTATGTCATTCACTCAAAAGGACATCATTTCACCTGATCATAAAAAGATCCTTTTGAAAAGCAGTGGTATAAATATGTATATGTGACCTCCCAAAAGGATAATATCCTGACTCTTTGACTAGATATTTTTTTAAATTTTGTCTTTATTGGAGCAAAATACACAAAATACACAACATAAAATTTACCATCGTAGGCATTTTAAATGGCTACAAATAAGCCAGGCGTGGTAGCTCATGCCTGCAATCCCAGCACTTTGGGAGGCCAAGGCTGGTGGATCACTTGAGACCAGGAGTTCGAGACCAGCCTGGACAACATAGTGAAACCCCGTCTCTGCTAAAAATACAAAAATTAGCTGGGAGTGGTGGTGCATGCCCGTAATCCCAGCTACTAGAGAGGCCACGGCAGGAAAATCATTGGAACACAGGAGGCAGAGGTTGCAATGAGCAAAGATCACACCACTGCACTCCAGCCTGGGTGATAAAGCAAGACTGTCTCAAAAAATAAATAAATAAATAAAATGGCTACAAATAAAGAACAATTGAGCAGCATTAACTACATTCACCATGTTAGGCAACCACCACCACTATCTAGTTCCAGAATATTTTCATCACCGGAGGTGGAAACCACATACCCACATTAGTCTCTCCACATTCTCACCGCCCCCGAGCCCCAAGCAACCATGAATTCACTTTATGTCTCTATGGTTTTGCCTGTTTGGGATATTTCATATCAATGAAACCATATAATATGTGGCCTTTTGTGTCTGGTTTCTTTTATTAGCATAATATTTTCAAGGTTCATCTATGTTATGGCATGTATTAGTACTTCATTCTTTTTTATAGCTGAAAATATACCATTGTATGGATATCCTCCATTTTGTTTATCCATTCATCTGTTAATGGACCTTTGGGTTCTTTCCGCCTTTTGCCTATTGTGAACAGAGCTGCTATAAACATTCATGTACAGGTTTTTGTCTGAATATTTATGTTCAATTTTTTGTTTATATACCTATGAGTAGAATGTCTAGGTCATATGTTTAATTTACTGAGGAATCACCAAACTCTTTTCTACAGTGGTTGTGTCATTTTACCTTCCCATAAGCAATGTATTAGCATTCTAATTTCTCATCATCCTCACCAACATTTATTTTTTGTTTTTGTTTTGTGTCGTTTGCTTTTTTTAAATTATACTTTAAGTTCTAGGGTACATGTGCACAACGTGCAGGTTTGTTACATAGGTATACATGTGCCATGTTGGTGTGCTGCACCCGTTAACTCGTATTTACATTAGGTATATCTCCTAATGCTATCCCTCCCCGCTCCCCCCACCCAACGACAGGCCCCAGTGTGTGGTGTTCCCCACTCTGTGTCCAAGTGTTCTCATTGTTCAATTCCCACCTATGAGTGAGAACATGCAGTGTTGTTTGTTTTTTACGGCCAGTCTAGTGGGTGTAAAGTGCTGTCTCCTTGTGGTTTTCATTTGTATTTTTCCCCATGACTAATGACAATGAGCATATTTTCATGTATTTTTTGGACATTTGTTTCTCTTCTTTGGAGAAATATCTATTCATTCAAGTTCTTTGACTATTTTTTAATTGGGTTATTTGTCTTTTTGTTGTAGAGTTATAAAAGTTCTTTATTGGCAGACAATTTTTAAGAAAAAAAAGTGCACATTTCTAGAAGTATGCGTAAGGAGTTCTTTCTTATATTAGTTATTTGCTGAAATGACAGAAACGAATGAAATGTTAAATACAAACACTTATGACTCAGAAGGATAAGTTAAATATCTGCACTGCTATGTGAATAAAAATGTGCAAAACAATCAAGATGTTTTTCCTGTTTAACTCTTTGTCCAAATATTTAAAAGTGATAGTGTCTGTTCTAAAGAAAAACATAATGAAGTCTGCTGAGGATTAAGTATATCAGAATAGAGAAATGCATAATTCTCTCAATATCATCATCGTATAGTTGAAATATTGGGAAATAATGAAAGAAATGTGCAAATTAATATGGTACTTAAATTGCCTCTTTTACTTTAATTTTTAAAATTTATTTTTAACTTCTGTTTTAAAAGAGAAAAAATGTATTAGCCTTTTCTAAGGCTTTATGTTTCTTTGTTTCCAGAAAGAATGAAGAATTTTAAAACCTGTGTATTTCTGCTTTACCAATTTTGTGTAATCTTTATTTGGTCAGCATAATTTAATTAAGTTTTAAAACACTATTAGGTATTGGTAAGACCTCAAACATCTTAGATTTCTTTTCATATCATTTTAGGAATTTATCTCAGTTTTTAGTGCTTGCCATGTCCTAGAGATTTAAATCAAGAATCACTTGCTTCAGCATCAAAAGAAAAATCCATAAGCTAGAATGTGCCGATGTGATGCTTGAATCAGTAGTAGATGCATCATGACAGCCTAGTGTGGACAAATCTCAATCCAGAAGTTAGTAGAAGTAGATAAAGAGGATTGTTTTGTGCTTTCAATTACTGCAATTTTGATTGAGCAATTCCTGGCAACTATTGATCCCCTGATCAGTCCTGAGAATCCTCTAGGTCACAATTATAGGTATACAAGGAGATATCATCAGTTCCTGTTCAAAAATTATGACCCAACAGAGCTATGACAGAATTTCATTTTCCATTTTCATCTCCAAAGATTGTCAAACAGTCCAAAACTGTTCAAACATCTGTCGTTTTTTCTAATTATAAGCAAAAATTATCTCCACTGAACCCCAACTGTAAGTGTGTGTGTTGTTCGGTGGGGGCACGGGGGAAGTAACCTGTAAGCCTTAGGTTTGAGTAACTTGTATCAGTTTATTTAGTTCAGAAAAGTTTGGCATATAGTCCCAGTTTCCCTGAGAAGTTCATTTGGTTCCACAAAACACAGGGTTGCATAGTTTCAGCTCTTCATTTCAACACATGACCACAGTGAGGCAACACCCTATGTTTTCAGCCTTCTCATTTATATTTAAATTTCCTCCTCCCTAACAGATGGGATTATACACCCATGGTCCTAGGTATTTTAATAGAATATTGTTTATCCTCAAGGCAGTATTGCAAAAGTACTCCAGTTCTTCCAGCCCTTTTTCTCCCCTGATTTTTTCCTAAACATGAAGGCCTTCTGTTTCCACTGCCAGTGACCTGGTTTGACATTTCTGTCTTGAAGATTCTTACTTATTCCACATTACAGTGGTCTCACACACTTACACGCACACACACACAAGCATTTTGCCTGTTGAAGATCCAGAATGCCATCTCTTCAGTCACCACCACTTCTTTGCCTTAGTAAAGGGGCTTCTATAACCAGAGAAATAGCACTTTTTCCCAACCCAACATCATCCTGATGTGTCACATACCCACTTATGACACATAGCAGACTTTCAATAGCAGCAGCCAATTCCAAACTTTCTGATTTTCTTAGTCCCTACTGGTAGTTGACTGTTTTATCCTCATCTTCCATGTTAGCAATAGGAGATCAACTTTATCAAATGGCCAAGGAGATGGCAGCAATATTGAATGGCAGAATCCCACTTCTACTGAATGTATTTAAGTAACCCACACAGAGGCACTGATTCCAGTCTCAAGGATGAGAACATACCTTTCATCTTACCATCAGAGGGTCAATTCCCTTTCTGCTTGGTGAGGTGATCAATCAGAGTACAACACGAAGTTAATGGCAACTCATTGAGTACTGCAAGGAACAGCTGAAACAAGGACTAATTACAAAGGTAAGAGTAGGACTGAGGGAAACACACCATACCCTGAGGCTTCTTTTTTTTTTTTTTTTTTTTTGAGACGGAGTCTCGCTCTGTCGCCCAGGCTGGAGTGCAGTGGCGCGATCTCGGCTCATTGCAAGCTCCACCTCCCAGGTTCACGCCATTTTCCTGCCTCAGCCTCCCAAGTAGCTGGGACTACAGGCACCCACCACCGTGCCCGGCTAATTTTTTTTGTGTGCATGTGTGTGTGTATTTTTAGTAGAGACGGGGTATCACCGTGGTTTCGATTTCCTGACCTCGTGATCCGCCCGCCTCGGCCTCCCAAAGTGCTGGGATTACAGGCGTGAGCCACCTCACCCGGCCACCCTGAGGCTTCTTAAGAGATGGGAAATGTTACACCCTAGGCTTGAAGGGATGAGAGAAAGAGCAGCTAATAGTACCAGGAGACAGAAGGGCTGGGTACAGAGAGCTGCCTGGTGAGAGGCACAGACTCTGGAAATTCGGACCCAGGGGAACAAATGCTCCAACTTCTTCCCTCATACCCACCTCCTCCTGTGCTCCCCACTTGCTGAACCCAACCAGTTCTTACAGGTCAGCCCACCAGGACGTGGAGCAGGGTGGGAAACATCAGGAAACAACCTAGAGGGGCAAACATGATATATCTAGCTCAAGAGGCCAAGGTAGTCTAATAAGCAACAATTGGGATGCAGCCCAAATTGCATCCTATTATAGACAATAAATGATTCAGAGTAACAACTCTTATGTTGTTCTCATGGAAGCTGGTTGGACATTAATTTACAACAAGCCCACAAAATAGAAGGAAAAGTGAATCACACACTACAAGGTAGAGGGAACAGAATTCAGGCAAGAGTTAGGCAAAGAGTTAGGCTTTTAAACAGAAACCCCTCTACAAGCACCAAAGGGAACGTGTCTATGTACTTTCTTTATCATCTTCATATTCTTCATTAAACTCAGTTTCCCGAAGGTCTAGACTACACTAGGTAATTCTGATTATCCTAAATATTATATATTCCAAGATAATAGGTACTCAATTTCTTTTGCATTAATTTTATATTTTGCATCTCTTTTATAATTGTATAATTCTTCTCACATTTCATTTACATGTCATTGGGAGCTCTATATTTATATACATTTAGAGATTATAAGATCCCACATGGAAGAAAATGCTTGTTTTTTCTGTATCACTGATGATACCTATCACAGTGCCCTAACACATGAAGTACTTGATAAATGTCTATCAGCTAGCTTTCTATAAGCCACAGAAATTCTTGCCTTCAGCAATTAATGGACGTTCCTCATGGTAGTTACTAATATCTCACTTTAGTAGACAGTGCTTTGCTATGAACAGAGAATGTTTTTGTGGAGTATCGGATATCAAAATTAATATTTGAGATAAATTGATCACATAGTAGCAGTATGCTAACTACTATTGGTGGGAAATGAAACCGTTAAGAAACACCGGTTCCTGGTGGCCAGGCGCAGTGGCTCACGCCTGTAATCCCAGCACTTTGGGAGGCCAAGGCGGGTGGATCACGAGGTCAGGAGATGGAGACCATCCTGGCTAACATGGTGAAACCCCATCTTTACTAAAAATACAAAATATTAGCCGGGCGTAGGGGTGGGCGCCTGAAGTCCCAGCTACTCGGGAGGCTGAGGCAAGAGAATGGCGTGAACCCGGGAGGCGGAGCTTGCAGCGAGCCGAGATCACACCACGGTACTCCAGCCTGAGCGACAGAGCAAGACTCTGTCTCAAAAAAAAAAAAAAAAAAAAGGTTCCTGGTGCCACCAAAATTTCTTTTTCCCAAACAATGTTTTCTGATGTAGCAAACTTCTACAGCAAATTCCTTGGGAAGAGAAAAAGGCAGAAAAGGATAAATGCAATCAATTTGGGGACCCCTTGCCAGAACACTGTTCTTTACTCATTCCTTAATTCTTTTAACAAGTATTTATTGAACACTTCTAGGAATACAGCAATGAACAAAACAGTCACAATTCTTGCTTTGGCAGAGCTTATACTCTACTAGGAGAAAACATATCATAAACAGATACATATATTGTTAATTTAGTGATGTTATATATTTTAAAAAGCAAGGAAGAACAGTGAGTAATAACAGTGGTAAGGTGCCATTTTAGGTAGACTAGTCAAGAAAAGCATTTCTAATAAAGAATATCTAAGCAAGCACCTCAGCTGACTCGGAAGCACACCATGGAAATATCTGGGAGACTATCAGACAACAAGGACATTGAAGGTATGAACATAAATCAAAAGGTTGAGTGAAATCTGAACACTGCAGCGCTTTATAGATTGTGAGGGATAACACATTCTTACACGCCATTTCCCAGGAAATGCCTATTATCCTGCAATCTCAAAGAAGCTGATCCCCAAGTGGATAAAATACCCACATGGCAAGGGAACAAGTTTTGTGATCCACAAGAAAATCCCAAATATAAATCATGCTGAAAGACTTAAATAAGATAAAGAAGCTGACCTGGGGTTTAAAGAAAAAGGAATGATGGTTACCCCTGGTTCCCTTGTGATGGTTGTAGATAAGAATCACATAAAGGAGCTTTTAAAAGAATGTTACCTGGGTCCCATCTCCAGAGATTATGTTTCAATGGATGTGGTATGCGACCCACCATTGCTATTTTATTTTTAAGAGTTCCCCAGATGAGGCCAGGCACGGTGGCTCAGGCCTGTAATCCCAGCACTTTGGGAGGCTGAGGTGGGCAGATCACAAGGTCAGGAGATCGGCACCATCCTGGCTAACGTGGTGAAACCCCATCTCTACTAAAAATAGAAAAAAAATTAGCCAGGCGTGGTGGCCAGCGTCTGCAGTCCCAGCTACTCGGGAGGCTGAGGCAGGAGAATGGCATGAACCTGGGAGGCGGAGCTTGCAGTGAACGGAGATTGCACCACTGCACTCCAGCCTGGGCGACAGAGAGAGACTTCATCTCAAAAAAAAAAAAAAAAAAAAAGAGTTCACCAGATGAGTCTAACATGCACCCAGAATTGAGAATCACTGAGTTAAGCTGTCAAAAAATATCCTATGCTTTTGTGCTTCTGGGATGCACAAAAGATGTCACACAATTATTTACTTAGTCAGTAGCTAATAAAATTATGTGTGGCATACCTAATATATGCTAGGAGCTTAACACTGGAGATACAGAAAAGCCAAGGCCAACCAGTTCCTATCTTCATGAACTCATGTGGGGAAAGTTAATTGACAAACAAGTAAGCAACTTAACAACAATATAGAGAATGTAACAAGCGCTTGAAAGGAAAGAAAAGGGTGATGTGACAGAGATTATCTGGGAAGGTACTACTTTCATTAAGTCAATTAAGGGGGAGCCCTCTGAAGAGGTAGAATGTGAGCTGAAATCTGAAAGATGAAAAGGAACCAACTATTCAGAAAGTCTAGGGTGTGGATGGAAAATACAAAACACCAGAGGTACAAAGTTGCTTGGTATGTTCTAAAAACAGAACAAAGGTAAGTATGGCTAGAATTAGAAAGGGTGAAAGGAAATGTGGTGTAAGATGAAGGAATGAGTTTGGACTTTATTCTAAGACTAAACGGAAATGAGTGAAAGATTTTAAGCAGAGGAGAGATATTATTTCACTACATTAATGAAAAACCACTCTGCTGTGGAGAGAATGGATTCTGGGGTTGAGGGAAGGAGAACAGAAGCAGGAAGACCAGTCCAAGCAAGAGGTAATGATGGCTTGGACCAGGGTGTTTGCAGGGGGAAAAGAGAGATATGGTGGTACTCAGGATGGATTACAAAAGTTAAGCTGATGGGACTTATTGATGGATTGGGTGTGAAACAAGAGGGCAAAGGAAGTATCCGGTCTGACTGCCAGAGTTTGGTTTGGGAATCTGAATAGTTGAAGGTACCATAAATTGAGATGGTGAAGACTATTGGATAAACAGGATTAGAAGCAGGGAATCAAAAGTTCCCTTTGAGGCCAGGCATGGTGGCTCATGCCTGTAATCCCAGCACCTTGGGAGACCAGCACTGGCAGATCACCTAAGGTCAGTAGTTCAAGACCAGCCTGGCCAACATGGTGAAACCCCGTCTATACTAAAAATACTAAAACTAGCTGGGTGTGGTGGCATGTGCCTGTAGTCCCAGTCACTCAGGAGGTTGAGGCAAAAGAATCACTTGAACCCAGGAGGTGGAGGCTGCAGTGAGCTGAGACTGAGCCACTGCACTCCAGCCTGGGTTATACAGCAAGACCCTGTCTCAAAAAAAAAAAAAAAGTTCCCTGTGAGATATACCGAATTTGAACTGTTAAGAGACTTCTAATTAGGGATGTTGAGTAGGCAAAATAACACATAAACATGAACTTCTTGGAAGAGATTCTGATCTCAAAATATACATTTGGAAGTCATCAGCATATGTCTGGTAAGGTGTGTAGAACTCACTGGTATATAGTAGTTAGATAAATATGCATGAGACCCATAGTGTTTTTAAGGAAAGGCATCAAGTCCTCTTCTTCTTGTTTTATTTGTTGTTGTTGTTGTTGTTGTTGTTGTTGTTGTTGAGACAGGGTCTCACTCTGTCACCCAGGCTGGAGTGCAGTGGTGTGGTGTGATCATGGCTTACTGAAGCCACAACCTCCCAGGCTCAAGCAATCCTCCCATCTGAGCCTCCTGAGTAGCTGGAACCACAGGCACGTGCCACCACACCTGGCTAACTCTTGGATTTTTTATAGAGATGAGGTCTCGACATGTTTCTCAGGCTGCTCTTGAACTCCTGGATTCAAGCAATCCTTCTGCCTTGGCCTCTCAAAGTGCTGGGACAGATGTAAGCCACCGTGCTTGGTCTAAATATTGTTTTAGATCTAGTGAATTGAGGTGGTCCTGACTGAGGCCGAGGGGTAGAAATGGGCCCATGAGAGAAGGGAAAGTCTGGGTTAGTAGCCCAGATTGAATACTTGACTGAAAGAGCTTGTAGAGTGAGGGCCGGTTTTGATCATAGTGCTTGACTTACACTGGAAATTCAAGTTGACTCTTGTCACCAAACATACCAAGCAATTTTGTACCTCTGGTGTTTTGTATTTTCCATTCACACCCTAGACTTTCTGAATAGTTGGTTCCTTCTCATCTTACAGATTTCAGCTCACATTCTACCTCTTCAGAGGGCCCCCCTTAACTGACTTAATGAAAGTAGTACCTGCCCAGATAGTCTCCGTCACATCACCCTTTTCTTTCCTTTTTAGCACTTATTACATTCTCTATGTTGTTGTTTGTTAAGTTGCTTACTTGTTTGTCAATTAACTTTCCCCATATCTAAGGACAATGGCTGAGCAGTTGAATGTAAACCAAACAGCTATAAACTTGGAAGTTCGAGGGTAACTGCACTTGGTCCAGCATGCAGCTGGAGAGTGTGGGATAATCTCCCCCTAAAGAGAATGGATGTGACCTGTGTAGGGTTCTGTACCAGTAAGGGTGCCATTACTACTTCAGACAAGAAAGTCGCATCCAACTGTGCAGGGTCAGTTCTCAGCCACAGACAAAGCTGCCATGGAAGCAATGACAGTTGGAAATTAGAACTTTCAAAATAGGAACATCTCCAGACCTCTTCTCCTCTTGCTGTTGGAATCATAATGAGCCTCTGTAGTCAGAATTAGACTCTAGACAACAGAAGAGGGGAGCTTCAAAACAGAGAATGAGCATCTTGTTAATTGTGCTGGTGGGGTCTTGAATATTTACTTTGATTATCATAAGGATAAATGACCATATTTGTACTCCAAAATGATGAGGTGCTTCATACTAAATATATAAATGTAGAAGGTTACATTTATCCTTTTTAAAGCTATCGAGGCAGTGTGATGTAGTAGTAGGTAAGAGCCTAAATCTGAATTTGAAGCATGGATTCATGACTTATCTATTATTTAACATTTTGAACATTACCTAACCTAAAAATAAGGATTAAAACAAGCTTAATGGGGCATTATGGATCAAAAGCAACAATGTCAGTAAATACTGTTTTATTGTTTCCCTGTTTCATAGCAGATGCTCAATAAATATTAGGTATAATTAAATTCTTATTAAGCATTATTAAGCTAGCTATCCTGCTAGCTGGTTATTTGATAAATGTCATCGTTTTATGTCCTTATATAAATATATTTTTAAAATTTTTACAGAACAGTCTGTAAGACACATTAATCTCTCCCTTTCCTGAACTCACCTACCCATTCCTATCCAATTATAGTTCTTGATTGCATTCTAGATATTTCATATGCCTTAATCTTACCTCCCTAACTAAACTGTAATTTCTTTGAAGATGAGGATCAGGTCTCAGTCTCCTTTTAAAATGTCCTATCACATTTTCAACAGTATTAGAAATACAGAAGCTAAGAAATATGTACTTATTAATTTGAAGATGGTCCTAAACAGAATGGGCACACAGGTATTGATTATTTTCTCTTTTTGGTTTACTGGTCCCTAGAAATGTAACACATATACACAAGCAAAACTACGACATCTGTGTACCATAATTCCCTGTGAATCCAGTTCCTTTTGTTTAAAATGAACAGACTAGGTCAGGCAATCCTTAGAGTCCTTTTCTGACCTAAAAATCACTAATATCATTAAATAAAAAACTGCATTTCTAAGAAATTTCCAAAGATAATGAATAATCCATTCATTAATTTATTCAACAAACACTTTTTCAAGGCCTACGATGTGCCAGGCATTCTTCTAGGTGCTGCAGAAACAGCAGTGAAGAAAACATCTCTAACCTCTTGTAGTCTATGTTCCAAAGGATTTGTTTCATAAAAATCTTGACCAAGGTAATTTTGAAACCAGGAGGAAGACAAATAAAGGCCATACATCGGCTGGGCACGGTGGCTCACGCCTGTAATCCCAGCACTTTGGGAGGCTGAGGTGGGCGGATCATAAGGTCAGGAGATCGAGACCATCCTGGCTAACACTGTGAAACCCTGCCTCTACTAAAAATACAAAAAATTAGCCGGGCATGGTGGTGGGCGCCTGTAGTCCCAGCTACTCAGGAGGCAGAACCCAGGAGGCAGAGCTTGCAGTGAGCTGAGATCGCGCCACTGCACTCCAGGCTGGGCGACACAGCGAGACTCCGTCTCAAAAAAAAAAAAGGCCATATATCAGGGTTTCCGTCTTTAGAAAGAAATCTTCAACTATAATATCTTTTTCCCATTTTATTCTAAAAGAAAGAAATCAGGATGCCAAGCCAACCTGTATATTTTCTATTCAATTATCAAAATATGAAAGTCAGAAGTAGGCAAGATTCCCTCCATTCACTCCACATATCAGTATCTGTCCACTTTGCCTTAAATATTTTGCCCACTACTCACACTTCCCATCTATTCCTACTACCCCTGCCCCAGTTCAGACCTTCATTCATTCTAACCTAGATTAGTAAAATAGTCTTGTTCTCACCCAACTGAACTACTACAGCCAATCCTTGCTTAACTAAGCATAGCTCTCAGCATGGCACTCTGCAAAACAGAGACTGATCCAGTTTGGCTGTGTCCCCACCCAAATCTCATCTTGAATTATAGTTCCCATAATCCCCACGTGTTGTGGGAGGCACCTGGTGGGAGGTAACTGAATCATGGGGGCAGTCTCTCCCATGCTGTTCTTGTGATAGCGAGTGAGTTCTCACGAGATTTGATGGTTTTATAAGCATCTGGCATTTCTCCTGCTAGCACTCATTCTCTCTCCTGCCCCCCCGTGAAGAGGTGCCTTGTGCCATGATTGTAAGTTTCCTGAGGCCTTCCCAGCCATGCAGAACTGTGAGTCAATTAAATCTCTTTTCTTTATAAATTATCCAGCCTCAGGTATTTCTTTACAGCAGCATAAGAACGACTAATACAGAGACCTTCTGTGGTTCCTTGTTGCCTTCATAACAAAATCCAATTATTTAACCTAGTATGTCAGGCCTTCTACTACTTTCTGACTCAACACTTTTTAAATATTATTTCCACCTACTTTCTCTTCTATACTCTACACAGCAACCAAAATAAACCACTTACTTCACAGCCCTACCCTCTACCCTACATGGCCATTACTTCTGATCTCTGGGATTCTGTTCCTCCCATCTGGAATTTCTGCCCTTCCCCAATAGATGCATGCGACTTCTACTTACTAGTAGCTTAAACACATAGGTGTTTATTTTCTCACCTTACAAGAAGCCCAGATTTAGGGAATCCACACTACTCAACATCACAAAGAACACCGGCTGGCTCCTTCTAAATTCCTACTCCACTGAACTGAGCAAATGACTTCCATCTTTATGAAAACAAGTTGTTATAACAGTTAGGATTACACCTTCATGCCTGGCTAGACAAAGGGGAAGAGGAAGGGCATGTACTCATATCATGAAAGCAAACGCTTTCCCCAAATTCTCTAGATTTCCACTTATATCTCACTGACCAAACTACATTATCAGGCCACACCTAATTGAAAGAGAGATGGAAAAGCAAGTTTTTTTTAAGTGAACACATTATGATCCCAAACAAAAATTAGTGTTCTCTTAATAAGAAAGAGGAGGAGAGGCCATATTAGCAAGATAGCCTAAAGTGTCTGCTACTATTGGCAACCAACAATATCAAACACACACAGTCAGATAAATTTTACTTAAAATTCTTCTGATTCAGGATTTTGCCTCCATCTTTCCAACACCAAACAAACAACAAAAGCAGGGGCAGTTCGCTCTTCCAAATCACAGCTCACACGTTGTCCTGGCCATAGCCTTGCTTTCCCATTACTCCATTTTTCCTGCCCTTACCACTTAATCAGGTAGGAGCAACCACTCTTTCTTGCAGTGTTAGTGATGTCGGGGAGAGAAGCAGAGGGCACTGGGAAAGGAGACTGAAGGGCTAGCATGGGGCATGGCTCTGGATGCTAAGCTTATAACGTATGAACTCTAATTCTGGTGTAACTTATTACATTTTCTTTAAACACACAGAATTAGAAAAATGTAAAATTCTATTTCATACCAAACCCTACTATCACTGCAATTGCTTGAAGCATCTTTCCCTGTTCCATATTTGGGAAGCTAGGCTCCTGGTTTTTGAAGATGGAAATCAAGAGTTTATTTTTTGGAAACAATTTTTTTTTTTTACTGTGGTAGGATACATATCTAATATAAAATTCACAATTTTAACCATTTTTAAGTGTGCAACTCAGTAGCATTAAGTATATTCACAATATTGTGTAACCATCACCAGGATCAATTTCCAGAACTTTTTCATCATTCCAAATAGAAACTCTCTATCCATTAAACATTAACTCCCCATTACTCCCTTTCTCCAACCCCTACTGTTTTACACTTACTGCCCCTTTGAATTTGTCTATTCCAGGTACCTTATGTTTGAAGAATCATGAAATATTTGTCTTTTGATGTATGATGTATTTCACTTGGCATAATATTTTCAAAGTTCATCCACATTGTAGCATGCATCAGAATTTCAATCTTTTATAAGGCTGAATAACATTCCATTATCTTATACACTACATTTTCTCTGTCCACTCACCTGCTGATGGACATTTGGGTTGTTTTCATCTTTTGCCTATTGCATATAATGCTGCTATGAATATTGGGGTTTAAGTAGCTGTTTCAGCCTCTGCTTTTAATTATTTTGGGAGAAACTATATTTTAAACAATGTTGAAATTGTGGTTAAAATAAATTAGGTATTGTGAAGGTTAATACTAAGTGTCAACTTGACTGGTTTGAAGGATGCAAAGTATTGATCCTGGGTGTGTCTGTGAGGGTGTTGTCAAAGGAGATTAGCATTTGAGTCAGTGGGCTGGGAAAGGCAGACCCACCCTTACTCTGGGTGGGCACTACCTAATCAGCTGCCAGCGTGACCAGAATATAAAGCAGGCAGAAAAACATGAAAAAACTAGATGGGCCTAACTTCCCAGTCTCATCTTTCTCCTGTGCTGGATGCTTCCTGCCCTGGAATATCGAACTCCAAGTTCTTCAGTTTTGAGACCCAGACTGGCTTTTCTTGCCGCTCAGCTTGCAGAAGCCTAGTGTGGGACTTTCTGATCATGTGAGTTAATACTTAATAAACTCCACTTTATGTATCTATATCTATCTATCTATATCTATACTATCTATTATTTATAGATATATATCTATCTATTTATAGATATCTATCTATAATTTATAGATATATAATTTATAGATATATAATTATTTATAGATATATATCTATCTATAATTTATAGATATATAGATATATAATTTATATAACTTATAGATATATAATTATTTATAGATAGATATCTATATATATCTATATATCTATATATTATTTATAGATAGATATCTATCTATAATAGATATATAGATATATAGATATATATCTATAAATAATAGATATCTATAATAGATATATATCTATAAATAATAGATATCTATAATAGATAGAAATATATCTATAAATAATTATATATAATTATAAATTATTAATTATATATCTATTATTTATAGATATATCTATTATAGATATCTATTATTTATAGATATATATCTATTATAGATATCTATTATTTATAGATATATATCTATTATAGATATCTATTATTTATAGATATATATCTATATATCATTTATACATCTATATATCTATAGCTACCTATTATTTATAGATATATCTATATCTATCTATAGATTTATAGATATATCTGTAGATAGATATAGATATAGATATAGATATAGATATAGATATAGATAGATAGATCTCCTATTTTTTCTGTCCCTTTAGAGAACCCTGACTAATACAGATATATTATGTATCCATGAGATTTTGTGGGTCAAACTAAAAAATTACTAGTGATTTGTAACACGTTTCAGTTACAAATAACGTGTAACATGTTTCATTGAATTCTAAGCTTTAGAAAGCAAATTTAAAAGAAACATATTGTAGGTAACATGTAAGTTGGCAACTGATATATATCTCCTATGAAATAACTTAAAATTTATCTGTAAACTGAAATATGATTCATTGACATTTTTTGGTTCTTTGACCTTCCAGAACCAGACATGATTCCTGGGCTAAGCAGTGTCATAGGCAACTGGGTTACTGTTAACCAGCCCCCACTAACAAAAATGAAATGTGATCAAGGCCAAGTGTTGGGGCCTGTGGCTTCTGTGACAAGAGCGGTCTCCTGCTTTCTCCCTAGAAACAATTGGGTAGATACTTGTAATTTAGGATTCCTGGAACAGTATGGAAATGTAAAATGATGTGGATGCAATGAATAGAATGAGCAGAGATATATAAATATGAAGAGCTTGAAGACCATTTAATTTTGGAGGCCTTATTCGAAACCACATCAAACATACAAAATGCGTTAGATCCCACATTGAAATGTCTAAGATAGCTAGGAAAGGATTAAGATGAAGCTAAGCAGTTAGTCGTATTTATGTACACTTAATTAGATACATATTACTTTTTATTTTGCCATTTTTTCGTATTTCAAGGCCAATAAATTATTTTTCAGGTCTCAAATATTTTCATAGGCCCTTAAATATGCACAGGCCATAATCATATGTGTAATTGGCTCCATAGTAATTCTTGATCTCAAAATAGTTCTCATTTTCACCCTCTTAGGACACTTGCTTCTGACCATATAACTGACCATAACTAATTTTTCAACAGTAGTGCAGTAACCAGAAGAAAAAACAAACAAAAATAATATATATTACCTCTACAATTTCTGGTTATAAAATAAAATGTTTCCCAGAGTCAATGTACCACAACACCAGCTAAGCGCTAGTAATCAGAAATTTCTAGAATCAAGAGCAACAATCTTTCAGAAACAAGCTGCCAAGTTCTTGACTCCTGTCAGCTTCTCAAAATAGGAAAATGCTGTAGTAAAAAGCAAGCATTGAAACAAATACTCTCCCTACTTCCATATACCCACATACAATTAAAGACACTCCGGGAATAACAAAGTCTTCTGTTAAAATTCAAAGCTAACTCCCCTTTTAAATTTCTTAAGCATCCACAGTGAATTACTTTAATAGCATAATAAAATTACTTTCTACCTAATATACAATCGTGGCTTCCAGTTGGATGTTCCCTTGAAAACTAGAGATGTGTTTATTTTGGGATTAGCCTTTCATGCCTCTAAGCCTTGGCATGAGCAATTTCTACCTTCCTGGTAGATTTTTCCACCACTTCTTTAGCTAATAAAATGTCTACCCATTCTTTAAAGCCCAATTTAAATGTCATTGTTTCTGCAGGTCCTTTCTGGCTCCTAGAGGTTCCCAGAGTCATACTTTATTCCCCATGCTCTGAGGACTCACCACATTTTACCTAATTTATAAGTGAGTATGTGTTAGTATGTCTGCTCTCTACCACTAGACTTTCAGCTCTGGAAAGCAAGGCACTTGCTGTGGTCACATCTGTATTACCATGCATCTAATACACTTAAATTAATAAATCAAGTGATAATTTTTTCTATTATATACACTCTATGCTTTGCATAGGGTAGCAATTTTTCTATTAATTTAACCCGGAAAATAAGAAACTGTTTTGACCATCTGTTCTCACACTTTGTGATGAAACAACATTTTTGAGTATGATTTTGGTTAGCTTTCTCATTCTTTTGTAACAGCAAATTTTTGGTCTTTTTCTTTTCCACTTGTCTCAAAGTTTCCATCACCTTGTGGAGATCATTACAAACAGTGCTTCAACTGTATCATAAAAAGCTGCTAACATAGCCAAAAGTTTTTCCACTTTCAGATTTCTGGGATGGTGTTTTGGGAGAAAATGTAGCTAGGTGAGTGTAGCTATGTGAGAGAAAGAGGAAGAGGCAGAAAGGTTGATAGAGTGTTATTGGTCTTCTGAGGAAGCTGGTTTACGATGCTCAAAGATCACTCATTGTGTTGTTGATTTCTTAGGGAATAATCAACACTAACTCTCTATTATTATGGCCCTTCAGCTATAAAAATTAAGTAAATTTCATGCACAGAATTTCCCTATTTAGATAGGAGGAAACTATTCATTGATAAAGATGAGAAAAACTTTCTAGTTTACTACTTCCGGTGAATCCCAGACTCACAGATAATTACTCCCATAAGGACTAACTACTATAATTATATTAGTGCCCTCTGCTGTACATGTGCAAAATTACAGAAAATTACGTGTTCTTTCAAGATTTGTCTAGACATTCCCGGCTTTGGCGTTTTCCAGAAGCAAGTCTTTAACAGCATCCTTATTTAATTTCAGCTGAATAAACTTTTATCATGTTGGGTGAAATTTTACCTTTCATAATTACTGTCTAGCACAAACAAAATAACAGTGTATAAGAGGCAGTCATTATAGGCCTATTGTCATGCTAGGGAAAATACTAATTAAATGTCTGTGAAATAATGGAAATTACTTCATGGCATGGCAATTATTTGAAAGTCTGCCCTTCTTTTATAATAATTATGTGCTGATCACTTTCTCTTGGACTTTCCTTTTCTATATCCTCCTGTGTTTATTTAAGTCGGAGTCAATTCAGAGCCTCATAAAATTTTTACTTGCCATGACATTCAATAATTATTTTGTATGATATTTGTTTTATGCCATTTGATTTATTTCTATGGTCTAAATTAAAAATTTCTGCTTCTGTCTGAATTTTATTAACTGAAAATAATATTAAGAGGCTGAGGCCATAGCTGTAAGTAGTCCTCTGTCAACCACTTATTTTTTTTGTTTATCTCTCATTCCAGGTTATGAAATTTTAAGCATCTCACTTACCTTTAATAATCATTCTACATCTTCATAACAGCAAATTTATTTCAGATTTATATGCTATATCTTTATTTTGTGCATTTTATCTCTATGTATGAAGAAAATATATAAAATAGCATAATTTAAAATGGAAACAAGAATTTATTTATACATATTGATTTTGGTAATAACATGTGAGTCTTGGAAAAGACTGTTTTGGGTTTATTTCTTGCCATCTCTTTCTTTTTTTTCTTTTCTTTTTTTTTGAGACGGATTCTCCTATGTCACCAGGCTGAAGCGCAGTGATCTCGGCTCACTGCAACCTCCATCTCCTGGGTTCAAGTGATTCTCCTGCCTCAGCCTCCCAAGCAGCTGGGACTACTGGTGCACGCCACCATTCCCAGCTAACTTTTGTATTTTTAATACAGAAGGGGTTTTGCCATGTTGGCCAGGATGATCTCCATCTCTTGACCTCCTGATCCGCCCACCTTGGGCTCCCAAAGTGCTGGTATTAAAGGCGTGAGCCACTGCGCCTGGCCTATTTCTTGCCATCTTCTTGTAAACTTCCCCCCCATCTAAATCACTATACTTAGTTCATATTTATACATTTGTTTAGAGCAGTTTTAGGAAATGTGTAAATCTGTTATTAACCAAATATCTTTATTTACTATTAAGAACCATATATATGTATATGATATAGAAATGTAGCTTAAGAAGTAATTTTTTGGTAGATGTTAATTTTCCAAGGAAAAGTATGACATTTGTCAAAACTAGAAAGAGACATTTTAAAATTACAGTAAATTAAAATGTACAAATAAAACCACAAGATAATGGAAAAAGAGTTTCAAACTTTAATACAATTTAAAGTGGATTAATTTCCCAACTTGGGAAAAATCAGAGAAATTTTCAGGTGTAGCTGAGAGCACAATGACAATCAAAAATGAAGGGGAACTAAGGTAAAGATAAGGAGTAATATTGGAAAAAAATATACCTAATATAGATATTTTTAGGAAATATAGGAAAAACTTAAAATGATAGGTTCCATTATCCAGCTAAGAGTTTTTACTCTGAATATAATTTTCTGTTTTGAATGCTTCAATCTAGAGGCAAATACCTAAACAGAAGGAATAAATATCACAAATGCTGATATATAATATTTACTGTTTTGTTTTGTTTTTTTTTTTTTGAGACGGAGTTTCATTCTTGTTGCCCAGGCTGGAATGCAATGGTGCCATCTTGGCTCCCTGCAACCTCCACCTCCTGGGTTCAGGCAATTCTCCTGCCTCAACCTCCCGAGTAGCTGGGATTACAGGCATGCGCCACCACGCCCGGCTAATTTTGTATTTTTAGTAGAGATGGGGTTTCTCCACATTGGTCAGGCTGGTCTCAAACTCCCAACCTCAAGTGATCTGCCTGCCTTGGCCTCCCAAAGTGCTGGGATTACAGGCGTGAGCCACCACACCCAGCCCAGATTTATTGTTTTTCATTTCACCACATTGGATGCTGTTTGACAGGAAGATGCATAATATATTTAGTCATAGTAAACATATACGCATGTTGTATTAAAAGAGTATTTTGTATTTTTTGGTTTTTTAGAAATGTATTAAAATAGTTTGTTTCAGTCAGGAAAGGGGGAACTCATAAAGTGCTACATGTGAACTGACACTTCGAACAGTGGTGTCACATGTAACAGCCCACTGCTCTCTCTAGCTCACTGCTGACACTCCAGTCTTCTAGGATGAAAGTTTGTCCCTAAAAGTCTGGAAATTAATTTATACTGCATGGGGAGATACGTAATATGGCTGATGCTCCAATTTCTGACTTTATTTCGAAGAAAAATGTATTCTTAAAACAGAAACAGTCTTTAAGTTACTGACAATAAATGGCTGCTATGAAATTTGAAATATTAAGCCCCCCTTGAGAAAGCAAGTTTACTTTTTTAAACAAAGACAAAATTATCTCTCTATAATTTACTAGGAATGATGTGTTTTTACATTCAATACATATTGAATAATTTGAACAAAAAAATTAACAAGACACTTAAAATGTTATATAAAATGATCAGATAAATTAATTATTCTAGAAGGGAAATAATGGTTAGAAATGTCCTTATTTTATAGGTAAAGACAGTTTACAAATACCAAAAGCATATTAAAGCAGAAACAGCTAAATGCTTATACAAACACCCACTCTCACCTTTTCTTTAGAAACAAAACACAGATATATGTGAATGTGTGTATATACAGGTGTATGTTTGCATTTAAGTGTGCAGGCAATATGGCCAGATAAAGGACTATATTATGCAACCTTCCCTGAAAGTAGGTTCTATCCCATGACTAAGTTCAGCCAATAGAGAGATAATTAAGTTATTAGATAATCTAATAAGATTAGAATGATTTTTAGTGGCAAGAAACCCATTTTAAATAAAAACACTCAGCTTGGCTAAAAGCTAAATAATAGAAAAGGATATACCATGCAAATACTAAGCAAAAGAATGCTAGAATTGTCATATTAATATCAAAAAAAGTAGAATTCCAATGAAGGAAAGTTACCAAGGACGAAGAGGGACATTGTATAATGGTTAAAAGTGCCAATCTACCAAAAATACATAGCTATACTAAAT
Source organism: Pongo abelii (assembly GCF_028885655.2). Taxonomy (NCBI): domain Eukaryota; kingdom Metazoa; phylum Chordata; class Mammalia; order Primates; family Hominidae; genus Pongo; species Pongo abelii. Next base: position 41,067,517 of record NC_071998.2, read on the forward strand.
TGGTATGCACCTAACAAAATATTGTGACAATACCAAATCAAAAATTATAGAGGTAAAGGTAGAAATACAAAAATAATAGTATAATTGGAGATTTCAACCGTCTTCTGTCAGTAATCATTAGAACAACTAGGCAGGAATCAGGAAGGATATATAATACCTGAAAATCACTATCAACCAAATTAACTTCAACCCCATTTTTAGACCACTTGACCCAATGAAAGCAGAATAAACATTGTTTTCAAGTGCACATGAAACATTCACAAATACCAACTGTGTCTTAAGTCATAAAACAAATCTTAACAGATTTAAAACCTTCAAAGTGTGTTCTCTAACCATAGTGGAGTTGAACTAGAAAGCAGTAACAGAAATATTTAGAAAATCTCCCAAATATTTAGAAATTACACATTTCTGAATATTTCATTGGTCAAAGATGAAGTCAAAAGAAAATTAGAAGATATATTAAAGTAAATAAAAAATATACAACAGATCAAAATTTGTGGGATGCACTAAAGCAGTGCTTAGAGAAAAACTTACACAATCAAATGCATATGTTATAAAGGAATAAGAGTATCGAATCAATAACCTAAGTTTCTATCTCAGAAAACATGTAAAAAAAAGAGCATATTAAAACCAAAGTAAGAAGGAAAATAATAATAAATATAATATGGTTATTCTACTTAGAAAACTGCAAAGAATCTCCAAAAAATTCCTGAGTTAGTAAGATCATAGGATAAAATCTTAGCTATAAAAAGATATACAAGTCAACTTACAAACAAGTCACTTGTTCCCTCAAGAAACATGAATTTGAACAACTACTCACACTTGAAAATAGCTTCATAAAAGCTGAAGAACAAAAAGAAGGCAGTTGAGAGACTACAGCACTTGGGTGGAGCATAGAAATATAAAAAATATGCATTAAAGAGGTAGCAAGGACAATTTCAAATGATCCACATCACCCCTCCCAAAGCCCACACAGCACAGCATGGAGAGAGATACCGACATATCTTGGAGAAATTGCAAGTTCAGTTCCAGACCACTGCAATAAAACAAATATCACAATAAAGTAAATCACACAAGTTTTTAGGTTTCCCAGTTAATATAAATACATTATACTGTAGTATATAAGTATGCAATAGCTTTATGTCTAAAAAAAAACGTACATTCCCTATTTTAAAAAAATACTTTATTGCTAAAAAATGCTGACACATAGACACAAAGCAAGCACGTGATGTTGGAAAAAATGGTGCCAATAGATTTGCCTGATGCAAGGTTCCCACAAACCTTCAATCTGTAAAAACTACAATATCTATGAAGCACAATGAAGTGAGATACAATACAATGAGGTATGCTTATACTTCCCACATGGGGAAAGGAGAGTCAAGGGAGCACCCGACATTACTACAGACCATAGCATCAACCCAGCCTCCAGGCCCTAGTGTCAGGCTGGCCTCCATAGCCCCAAGCATCAGGCCTACTCATACATGCACAAGCTCCCCCCGACAGTGGAGCTAGCTCCAGGCCTGCCTCCATAGACTCAGAAACTAGACTGGCCCCTGTGGACTCAGGTGCCAGACACACCCACCAGTGGACCCAAAGAACAGGCTTGCCCAGAATCTCAGGATGGGGCTGACTGGTGAAGGGCCTTGTATAAAGAGCCAATCTACAAAGACTTGAAGTGGCTACTTTCTCAAATGCAAAGACACCAATTCAAGACCACAAGGATCAGAAATAATTAGGGAAACATGACACCACAAATGGAATTAAATAAACCACCAGTAACCAACCTTAAAAAAATTGGGGTCCACATGAGGTAAAGGGGTGCATGGATAGGCAACTCAATAACACTAAGAAAACACTATATGAAGAAATTGAGAAGTTCAACAAAAAGATAAAAACTGTAAGAAAGAACCAAACCAAAATTCTGGAGTTGAAGAACACAAATGAACTTCCATAGTAGACTGGATCAAGCAGAAGAAAGAATCAGTGAACTTGAAACTGGGTCCTTTGAAATTACCCAGTCAGAGGAACAAAAAGAAAAAAGAATGAAAAAGATTAAAGAATATATACAGAACTTAATGGGGCATCATCAGCAGAACCAATACACACACTATGGAAGTAACAGAAAAAGGAGAACAAGAGACAGGGGTAGAAAGCTTATTTAAAGTAATGACAGCAAACTATCCCGATCTGGAATGGGAAATGACACATCCAGATCCGTGAAAACTGAAAAACCTCAAACAGATTAAACATAAAGAAATGTTCACTGACACACATTATAATCAAATTCTCAAAAGTCAAAAACAGAGAATTTTGAGAGCAATAAGAGAAAAGAAACTAGTTACAAAAGTATACCTTCCCCATAATAATACTATCAGTAGATTTCTTAGGAGACATCTTGCAGGCCAAAAGAGAGTGAAATGATATATTCAAATTGATAAAGAAAAACACTGTGAACTAAGAATACTATACCTGAAAAGGCTATCCTTCAGAAATAAAGGTGAGATAAGGACTTTCCTGGACAAACAAAATCTGAAGGAGTTTACCATCACTAGATTAGCCTTACAAAAATGTTAAAGAAAGTTATTCAAGTTGAAATACAAGGATGCTAACTAATACTGTAAAAGTATAAAACTCACTGTAAAATTTAAAGTATAGTAAAGTTCAGAAAATGCCAACACTGCAATAATGGTTCATAAATCACTTTTAACTCTAGTATAAGAGTTAAAGAACAAAAGAATTAAAATAACTAGAAATATAATAATTTTTTTACACACCATGATCACACACCATGATCAAGTGGGATTTGTCTCTGGGATGCAAGGATGTTTCAAAAAATAAAAAAATACGATATACCACTTTAACAGATTAAAGAATAAAAACCACATGATCATGGACCTAGATGCAGAAAAAGCATCTGACAAAATTCAGTCTCCTTTCATGATAAAAGCCTCTCAACAAATTGGGTATAGAAGAAATGAAATTTAACATTATAAAGCTCACGTATGACAAGCCCACAGCTAACATCATATCAATGTTAAAAAGCTCAAAGCTTTTCCTCTCAGATTAGGAACAATAAAAGGACACTTAATCTTGCCATTTCTAATCAATATACTACTGGAAGTCCTAGCCAGAGCAATTAGGCAAAAAAAGAAATAAAACCCACCCAATTTGGAAAAGGAAAAAGTAAAATTGTCTCTTTGCAGATAGCATGATTTTACATACAGAAAACCCTAAAGATTCCCTCCAGAAAAAAACTGTTAGAAGTAATAAGCAAATTTGGTAAAACTTAAGTATACAAAATCAACATTAAAAAATCAGTTGTTTCTATACACTAACAAACTCTCTGAAAAAGAAATTAAGAAAACCATCCTATTTACAATAGTATCAAAAGAATAAACTAAGAAAATATTTAACCAAGGAAGTGAAAGACCTATAATTGAAAACTATTTGAAAAATGAATTGATGAATTTGAAGTAGACACAAATAACTTGAAAGATATCTCATGTTCATTAATTAGAAGAAATAATGTTGTTAAAATGTCCATACTACCCAAAAGAATTTACAAATTCAATGCAATCTCTATCAAAATTCCAATGGCATTTTTAACAGAACTGAAAAAAATTGTAAAGTTTATATGGAAGCCCAAAACACCCCGAAGAGTTAATGCAAGCTTGAGCAAGAAGAACAAAACTGGAGGCATCACATTATGTGATTTCAAAACATACTACAAACCTATAGTAATCAAAATAGCATGAACCTGGCAGGAACAAAGGCATATAGACCAACGAAACAGAATAGAGAGCCCAGGAAATAAATCTGCTCATTTACAGTCAGTTGATCTTTGATAAAGTTGCCAAGAACAAACAATGAAAAGGATAGTCTTTCAAAAAGTGGTACAAGAAAAAGTTGTATATTCACACGCAGAAGAATGAAATTGGACCCTATCTCACACTCTATATAAAAATCAACTCAAGGCCAGGTGTCGTCGCTCATGCCTGTAATCCCAGCACTTTGGGAAGCCAAGGTGGGCAGATCACAAGGTCAAGAGATCGAGACCATCCTGGCCAACACAGTGAAACTCCGTCTCTACTAAAAATACAAAAATTAGCTTGGCGTGGTGGCGTGCACCTGTAGTCCCAGCTACTCGGGAGGCTGAGGCAGGAGAATCGCTTGAACCCCAGAGACAGAGGTTGCAGTGAGCCGAGATCGCACCATTGAACTCCAGCCTGGCAACAGAGCAAGACTTCATCTCAAAAAAAAAAAACAAAAAAACCTCAAAATTAATAAAATATAGACCTGAAATTATAAAACTGCTAGAAGAACAAAATATAATGAGCTTCTTAACATTGGTTTGGGCAAAGACTTTTGAAGCTGATCCCAAACGCACATGCAGCAAAAACAAATATAGACAAATGGAATTACATCAAACTAAAATGTTTCTGTATACCAAAGGAAACAATAAATAGAATGAATAAACAACCTATGGAATAGGAGAAAATATTTGCAAAGTATATATCTGATAAGGGTTATTATCCAAAATATATTAGAAATTCAAACAAATCACTGGCAAGAAAATAACTAAGTTTTTTAAATGGACAAAGGAACTGAATATACATTTCTCCAAAGAAGATATACAGATAGCCAACAGGTACATGAAAAAAATTATTAACATTACTAATCACCAGGGAAATGCAAGTCAAAACCACAATGAGATATCACTGCACACATTTTACAATGGCTATTTTCAGAAAAAGATAACAAGTGTTGGCAGGAATGTGAAGAAAAGTGAACCCTTATTACTGTTGGTGGGAATATAAACTGATACAGCCATTATGGAGAACTATACAGAGCATCCTCAAAAAATTAAAAATCAAACTACATATGATCCAACAATCCCATTACTTGGCATATATACAAAGGAACTGAAATCAGTATGTTGAAGAAATGTATGCATTCCCATAGTCATTGCAATCATTGCAGCATTATTCACAATAGCTAACATATGGACTCAACCTAAATGTCCATCAAGGGATGAATGAATTTTTAAAATGTGAGAATGCATACATACACACACACCCCACACATGTGCACACACACACCCCACACATGCGCACACACACACACACACACACACGTAATGGAATACTATTTAGCCTTTAAAAAGAAGATGAAGCCAGCGTCATCCTGATACCACAACCTAGTAGAGACACAACAAGAAAAGAAAGCTTCAGGCCAATATCCTTGATGAACACAGATGCAAAAATCCTCAACAAAATACTAGCAAAATGAATCCAGCAGCACATCAAAAAGTTAAATCCACCACAATCAGGTAGGCTTTATCTCTGGGATGCACGGTTGGTTCAACACATGCAAATTAATAAATTTGATTCATCACATAAACAGAAATAAAAACAAAAACCACCTGATCATCTCTGTAGATGCAGAAAAGGCTTTCGATAAAATTCAACATCCCTTCATGTAAAAAACAAACTAGGCATTAAAGCAAAATACTTCAAAATAATAAGAGCCATTTATGACAAACCCACAGCCAGCAACATACTGAATGGATAAAAGCAGGAAGCATTCCCCTTGAATACTGAAACAACACATGGATGCCCACTTTCACCACTCCTATTCAACATAGTACTGGCAGTCCTAACCAGAGAAATCAGGCAAAAGAAAGACATAAAAGGCATCCAGATAGGAAAAGCAGAAGTCAAACTATCTCTGTTTGCAGACAATATGACTTTATACTAGAAACCCCCACAATATCTGCCCCCAAACTTCTAGATCTGATAAACAACTTTAGCAAAGTTTCAGGATACAAAATCAATATGCAAAAATCAGTAGCATTTCTATACACCAACAACGTCCAAGCTGAAAGCCAAATCCAGAATGCAATCCCATTCACAATAGCCACAAAAAAATAAATGAACAGAATATCTAGGAATACAGCTAACCAGCGAAGTGAAAGAGCTCTACAATAAAAATTATAAAACACTGCTGAAAAAAATCAGAGATGAAAAAAACAAATGGAAAAATATTCCATGCTCATGGATAGGAAGAATCAATATTGTTAAAATGGTCAAATTACCCAAAGCAATCTATGATTCAATGCAATCCCTATCAAACCACCAATGACATTTTTCACAGAATGAGAAAAAAATATTCTAAAATTCACATGGGACCAAAAAAGACCCCAATTAGCCAAAGCAACCCTAAGCAAGCAGAAGCTGGAAGCATCACATTATCCAACTTCAAACTATACTACAAGACCACAGTAATCAAAACAGCATGATACTGGTACAAAAACAGACACATAGACCAATGGAACAGAATAGAAAGCCCAAAAATAAAACCACACACCTACAAACCATCTAATCTTCGACAAAGTCAACAAAAACAAGCAATGGGGAAATTACCCACTGTTCCAATAAATGGTGTTGGGATAACTGGCTAGCCATATGCAGAAGATCAAAACTGGACCCCTTCCTTTTACCATATACAAAAATCAACTCAAGAAAGATTAAACACTCAGATGTAAAACCTAAAACTATAAAAACCCTAGGAAATACCATTCTAGACATAGGTCCTAGCAAACATTTCATGACAAAGAAAACAATTCAATTGCAACAAAAACAAAAATTGACAAATAGGACCTAACTAAACTAAAGAGCTTCTGCACAGCCAAAGAAACTATCAACACAGTAAACAGACAACCTACTGAATAGTAGAAAATATTTGCAAACTATGCAGCTGACAAAGGTCTAATATCCAAAATCTATTTAAAAAATTAAACAAATTAACAGGTAAAAAAAATCAAACAAGCCCATTAAAAAGTAGGCAAAGGATAAGAACAGACACTTTTCAAAAGAAGACATACATGTAGCCAACAAGCATATAAAAAATGCTCAACATCACTAATCGTTAGAGTAATATAAATCACAACCACAATGATATACCATCTCACACCAGACAAAATGGCTATTATTAAAAGGTCAAAAAATAACAGATGCTGGCAAGGTTGCAGAGAAAAGAGAATGCTTATACATTGCTGGTAAGAGTGTAAATTAATTCAGCCACTGTGAAAGCAATGTAGCAATTTCTCAAAGAACTTAAAACATAAGTAGCATTCAACTCAGCAATTCCTTTACTGGGTATATACCCAAAGGAATATAAATCATTCTACCATAAAGACATAGGCATGCATATGTTCATCACAGCACTATTCACAATAGCAACAATAAGGAATCAATCTAAATGTCCATCAACAGTAGACTGGATAAAGAAAATGTGGTGCATATACACCATGGAATACTATACAGCCATAAAAAATAAGGTCCTTTGCAGCAAAATGCATGGAGCTGGAGGCCATTATCCTAAATGAACTAACAAAGAAACAAATATTGTTTGTTTATCAAATATTGCATGTTCTCACTTATAAGTAGGAGCTAAACATTGAGTACACATGGACACAAAGAAGGGAACAATAGACACCAGGCCTACTTAAGGGCAAGGGTGGGAGGAGGGTGACGATAGAAAAACTATGTATCAGGTACTGTGCTTATCACCTGGGTGATGACATAATCTATATACCAAATCTCTGCAACACGCAATTTACCAATATAACAAACCTGCACATGTACCCCTGAACCTAAAACAAAAGTTTAAAAAATAAAATAAATGAAAACAAGGAAATCCTGTCATTTTCAACAACATGAATGAAACTGGAGGGCACTACATAAAGTAAAACAAACCAGACACATAAAAACAAATACTGCATCATTTTACTTATATGTGGAATCTAAAAAAGCAGAACTCAAAAGCAGAGAACAGAATGACAGTTGCCAGAGACTAGGAGTTAGGAGAAATAAGGAGATGTTGGTCAAAGGGTACAAAGATTCAGTTATGCAGGATTAATAAGTTCTGGAAATCTAACAGAATAGTGTCTACAGTTAAAAAACTATATTATACTATATACTTGAAATGCTACAAGATCTTTCTTCATTTCTTTTTTTCTTATTGTAAAATAATATGAGAAAAACATTTAATTTTTTTAAAGTGAAATAAATTGTTATTAAATTTTTAAATGAAATTCTAAGACAATCAATCTTAAATATTCTCACCAAAAGAAATTTCTCACCATAAAGAAGTAATTATTCAAGGTGATTGATATGTTAATTAGTTGAATAGCAGTAATTATTTCACAATGTATACTTACATGAAAACATGTTATTCACTTTAAATATATACAATTTTAATTAGCTAAGTATTTGTAAATGAAGCTGGGGGAATTTTTTTTTTTTTTTTGAGACGGAGTCTCATTCTTGTTGCCCAGGCTGGAGTGCAATGGCATGATCTTGGCTCACCGCAACCTCCACCTCCCGGGTTCAAATGACTCCCCTGCCTCAGCCTCCTGAGTAGCTGGGATTACAGGCATGCACCATCATGCCCGGCTAATTTTGTATTTTAATAGAGACAGAGTTTCTCCATGTCAATCAGGCTGGTCTCGAACTCCCGACCTCAGGTGATCTGCCCACCTCGGCCTCCCAAAGTGCTGGGATTACAGTCATGAGCCACTGTGCCCGGCCAAAATTTTCTAAAGACAACAAAATATATACAAATCCATTCTGTAAATATATATTAGCAACAGACAATTGAAAACCAAAATTTTACAACAGTACCATTAAAAATAGTTGAAAAAAATTAATGCTTAGGTAAGAATCTTAAAAAATATGTACAAGATAAGTGGTAAGAACTATAAAATGCTGATTGAAGAATTCTAAGATCTAAGTGAACCAATAAAAAATACCATGCCCATGATTTAAAAGATTCAGTTTACTTACTCTGTCACCAATGCCCAAACTTTACAGATTTAACACAGTCCTGGTCAATGTTGGTCTCAGTCCATTTTTTGCTGCTATGACAGAATACCACAAACTACATAATTTAAAGAGAAAAGCCTGGATGTGGTGGCTCATGCCTATAATCTCAGCACATTGGTAGGCTGAGGTGGGAGAATCACTTGAGCCGAGGAGTTTGAGACCAGCCTGGGCAACATAGGGAGACCTAGTCCCTACAAAAAGTATAAATAAAAATAAATCATCCAGGTGTGGTAGTATGCAACTGTGGTCCAGCCACTTGGGAGGCTGAGGTGGCAGGATTACTTGAGCCTGGTGGGGAGGGAAGGATAGAGGCTGCAGTGAGCCATGATCATGCCAGTGCACTCCAGCCTGAGTGACAAAGTGAGACCCTATCTCTAAATAAATAAACAAATAAAATTAGAAAATGATCCTTTATTTGGGTAATGGTTCTGAAGGCCGGGGAGTTCACCTTCTTGGTGCATCATAACATGATGGAAAGCATCACATGGCACAGAAGTGCATGCACAAGACAGAGAGAGAAAAGGGGGAATGAATGCTCATAACATTAATCCATTCATGAGAGCAAAACTCTCACGACCTCATCACTCGTAAAGATTCCACCTTCTTTTTTTTTTTTTTTGAGAGAGAGAGTCTCGCTGTATTGCCAGGCTGGAGTGCAGTGGCATGATCTCAGCTAACTGCAACCTCCGCCTCCTGGGTTCAAGTGATTCTCCTGCCCCAGCCTCCCAAGTAGCTGAGACTACAGGGACCCGCCACCATGCCCAGCTAATTTTTGTATTTTTAGTAGAGATGGGGTTTCACCATGTTGGCCAGGAAGGTCTCAATCTCCTGACCTCTGATCTGCCTGCTTTGGCCTCCCAAAGTGCTGGGATTACAGGTATGAGCCACTGTGCCCAGCCAAGATTACATCTATTAATATCATCATAATGGCAATTTAATTTCAACATGAGTTTGGAAGGGAACATTTAAACCATAGCAATATCTCAGTAGGATGTTTTTGTAGGTATAGAAAAGCTGATTCTAAACTTTATATAAAAGGCAAAGAAGCCCAAACAAACAAAACAAGTATGAAAAACAGAACAAAATCGGAAAACTCACACTCCCTCATTTTAAGTCTTAATGCAAAGCTACAATAATGGAGACAGTGTCATAATGGAGAAAGGACAGACCACGGATCAAAGGAACAGAAAAGATATCCAGAATAGGCTTATGTAAATATGGATTTTTTTTTTTTTTTTAAGAAACAGGGTTTTACTCTGTTTCCCAGGCTGAAGTGCATTGGTATGATTATAGCTCACTGTAACCTCAAACTCCTGGGCTCAAGTGATCCTACTAAGTAGCGACAATTACAGGCACATGCCACAATGTCCAGCTAATTTTTAAATTTTTTGTAGAGACAGGGTATTGCTATGTTGCTCAGGCTGGTCTCGAACTCCTGGCCTCAAGCAATCCTCCTGTTTTGGCCTCCCAAAGCACTGGGATTACAGGCTTGAGCCACTACATCAGACCATTAATCAACTTTTGGTAAAGATGAACAGTCAGTTCAGTGAAAAAAGAATGGTCTTTTCAATAGATGTTGCTCATAAAAGATACACTTTAAAAAAAAAGAAAACCAATACCTCATATGATATAAAAAATTAACTGAAAATTTACCCTAGAATTAAATATAAAATATAAAACTATAAATCTTTTAGGAGAAAATATTTGCTATCTTGTATTAGGCAAAAAGTCCTTAAATATGATTTAAAAAAAAGCACTATCCATTACTAAATAATTGGTAAATTAAACTAAAATTTAAACCTTTTAGTATAACACTATTAAGTGAATGAAAAGACAAGCTACAAGACGGGGAGAAAATATCTGCAAATCACATATCTAACATATCTAATCACATAAGTAACAGTTAATTTTATTAATATGTGTCAACTTGACTTGGTTAAGGGATTCACAACATGAAACATTATTTCTGGGTGTGTCTGGGAGGCTGTTTCTCGAAGAGATTAGCCTTTGAATGGGTAGACAGAGTAAAGAAGATTGCCATCGTCGTTTTTGATAGGCACCAGCCAATCCATTGAGGGCCTGAAGAGAACAAAAAACTGGAAGAAGGGTGAATTTGCTCTGTGGTTGAGCTGGAATATCCACTTTCTCCTGCTCTGAGACATCGATGTGCCTTGTTTTCAGGTCTTGGGTTTGAACTAGAACTATACCACTGGCTTTCCTGGGCTTTCAATTTGCAGATGGCAAATCATGGGACTTCTTAGCCTCCATAGTTGCATGAGTCAATCTCTCATAATCAATTTCTTTCCACATGTCTCTCTATATATATACTGCTTCTGTTTCTCTGGAAAACCTGACTAAATACACCAGAAAAGGTCTTCAAGACAGAAAAGATTATTCTCTAAACTCAGTACGAAATCAAATAACTCAATCTAAAAATAGGCAACAATTTTGAGGATAATTTATTAAAGGGAAATACTAATGGCAATACACTCATGAAAAGATGCTCAATATTATTAGAAGTCAATGCAAATTACGAACACAATAAATCTTAATCAAACTCACAGCAAGTTATTTTGTGGATATCGACATACTGATTCTAAAGTTTACATGGAGAAGCAAAGATCCAGAATATCCAAGGCATTAGTCAAGGAGACAAAGTCATAGGACTGATGACACTACCTGATTTCAAAAACTACTGTAAACTTATGATAATCAACACAGTGTAGCATTGGTGAAAGAACAGACAAACAGATCAATGGAAAACAATAGAGAACCCAGAAATAGACACACATAAATATAGTCAGTTAATCTTTGACAAAGAAGCAAAGGTAATACAATGGAGAAAAGTTAGTCTTTTCAGCAAAAATTAACTCCAAATTAATCATTGATATAAATGTAATATGCAAAAATATAAAACTCGTAGAAGATAACATAGGAGAAAATTTAGATGACCTTGGGTATGGTGAAGACTTTTTAAATTCAACACCAAAGGCACAATCCTTGAAAGAAATCATTGATAAGCTAGACTTCACTAAAATTAAAAACTTCTCTGTGGAAGACACTGTTAAGAGAGTAAGAAGACAAGCCACAGACCAGGAGAAAATATTTGCAAAAAACATATCTGATAAAGCACTGTTACTCAAAATATACAAGTAACTCTTTAAGCTCATCAATAAGAAAATGAACAACCCAATTAAAAAACATGCAAAAGATCTGAACAGACATGCACCAAAGAAGATATAGAAATGACAAGTGAGGCTGGGCGCGGTGGCTCATGCCTGTAATCCCAGCACTTTCGGAGGCCAAGGCAGGTGGATCACATGAGGTCAGGAGTTCAAGACCAGCCTGGCCAACATGGTGAAACCCCATCGCTACTAAAAATACAAAAATTAGGCAGGCATGGTGGTGCACCTCTGTGATCCCAGCTACTTGGAGGCTGAGGCAGGAGAATTGCTTGGACCTGGGAGTCGGAGGTTGAAGTTAGCTGAGATGGTGCCACTGCACTCAAGCCTGGGTGACAGACAGAGTGAGACTCCATCTCAAAAAAAAGAAAAAAGAAAAGAAATGGCCAGTGAGCTTATGAAAAGATGATCAACAACATGTCATTAGAGAATTTCAAATTAAAACAACAGGCTATAACTACACACCTATTAGAATGGCCAAATCCAAAACACTGACAACACTAAGAGCTTTCAAGGTTGTAGAGCAACAGAAACTCTCATTAACTGCTAATGGGAATGCAAAGTGGTACAGCTATTTTGGAATACAGTCTGGCAGTTTCTTACAAAATGAAACATACTCTTACCATATGATCCAGTAATTGCACTCCTTGGTATCTTTCCAAATGAGTTGAACACTTAAATCCACACAAAAACCTGTACTCAAATGTTTATAGCAGTTTTAGTCATAATGGCTAATATAGTTTGGATGTTTGTCTCCTCCAAATCTCAGGTTAAAATGTGATTTCCATTGTTAGAGGTGGCGCCTGGTGGGAGGTAACTGGATTATGGAGGTGGATCTTTCATGAATCATTTAGCACCATCCCTTTGGTAATAAGTGAGCTCTTGCTCAGGTAGTTCACAGGAGATCTGTTTGTTTAAAAGTCTGGGACCTCCCCGTGCCCCTTGCTCCTGCTTTCACCATGTGACATGGCTGCCCCCTCTTGGCCTTTCACCACAATTGTAAGCTTCCTGAGGCCCTCACGAGAGGCTGAGCAGATGTTGGTGCCATGCTTGTACAGCCTGCAGAACAATGAATCAATTAAACCTCTTTTCTTTATTAATTACCCAGCCTCAGCTATTTCTTTATAGCGATGTGATGCATAGATATGTGCATAAATCTTATTTGTGCATAAATGATTTGCATCACATAGATTGTGATGCAAACAATCTAATACAGTTGCCAAAACCCAGAAGCAACCAAGATGTCCTTCAGTTGGTGAATGGATAACTAAACTGTGGTACACCCATAGAAGGGAATGTTATTTAGCTCTAAAAAGAAATGAGCTATCAAGCTATGAAAAGACATGGACATTTATTCAAACTTTAGGACATTTATTAGGATAGTTATCCTAAATGTCAGAGAAGACATTTAAGTGCATTATAAACGTAAGAGGCCAATCTAAAAAGTCGACATATCATATGATTTTAAGTATATGACATAGGAAAAGACAAAACTATAGAGACCATAGAAAGATCAGTAGATTCCAGGGGTTAGGTTGGAGGACAGCATGAATAGACAAAGTATAGAATATTGTTAGGACAGTGAAACTATTGATGTGATATTACTATGATAGATGCACGTCATTGTACATTTGTTAAAACCATAGATGGTACAACAAAAAGAGTGAACCATAATGTCAACTATGGACTGTGGGTAACTATGATGTATTAACATAGGTTCATCTACTGTAGCAAGTATATTACTTTGGTGTGGGATGTTGATAGTGGGGGAGGCTGTGAGTGTGTAGTGCAGGGGGCTTATATGAGAATTCTCTTTACTTTCTGCTTGATTTTGCAGTAAACTGCTCTAAAAATAGAAGTCTGTTTTAGAAAACATACACAATGAGATGCCACTATACACCTCCTGGAATGGTTAAAATTAAAAAGACTAACAATACCGGCAAGCATGTGAGGTAACTTTTTTATATTTTTGGGTGAAATTTAAAATGGTACAACTACTTTGGAAAATTTTAAAAGTTTCATATGTCAAGTTAAATACATCTACTACATGATCCACTATTTTCATTTGTGCATGTTTACCCAGCCTGAGAAATAAAAACATATGAAAAAAACAAAACATTATTCTGAAGGGAGTCCATAGATTTCTCCAGACTGCCAAAGGCAACCCTGCCACAGAAGATAAGAACCCCTGAAGAGAATTTCCTGCTGTGGGTAGGTGCTTACTGTCTGCTTGGGTCATCTCTGGAGTCCATATTATTTATACAGTCTCAAGAAGTTACACACTGTATGGCTCTATATAATGTTCTTGAAATGACAAAGTTGTAGACATGGATACCAGATGAGTGGTTACCAGGAGTTAGGGATGGTGGAAGAAAGGTGATGAACATGGCTATAAAGAAGTTGAGCTCTACTGGAGCCACCTGCAAAAATTTGGCCAGGACTCTCGCTCTGGTCTGCTCAAACCAGCCTGGTCTGATCTGGAAATAGGGCCTCAATATGTGCCACCAGTGTTTCTGTCAGTATGCAAAGGACATAGGTTTTATTAAGCTGGATGAAGTGATCTTTCTTAAATGGAATATCCAAGCCACCTACCCAGTGAAAGAAACCATGTTAGATCTTTGTACATAAAATTTTTAAAAAGATGAGGGAGCCCTGTTGTGATGGAACAGTTCTTTATCTTGAACACGGTGGTAGTTATACCAAGCTACAAGTGATAAAATTTGCATAGAACTGGCTGGGTGCAGTGGCTCACGCCTGTAATCCCAGCACTTTGGGAGGCCAAGGCAGGTGGATCACAAGGTCAGGAGATCGAGATCATCCTGGCTAACACGATGAAACCCCATCTCTACTAAAAATACAAAAAATTAGCCTGGCGTGGTGGAGGGCGCCTGTAGTCTCAGCTACTCGGGAGGCTGAGGCAGGAGAATGGCGTGAACCTGGGAGGCAGCGCTTGCAGTGAGCCGAGATCGCGCCACTGCACTCCAGCCTGGGCAACAGAGCGAGACTCTGTCTCAAAAAAAAAAAAAAAAAAATTTGCATAGAACTAAATACACACACACAAATGAGTGTGTGCAAAACTGGTGACATCTGAATAAAGTTGATGATGAATTATATCAACGTCAATTTTCTAGTTGTGATATTGTTAAGCCATGTGGTACCATTGTGGGAAACGGAGTGAAGGGTATATGTATCCCTGTGTATTATTTCTTATAACTGTATGTGAATCTAAAATTACCTCAAGATGAAACTTTTAAGATATTCAGCACTCCTATTCATCAATAGGCACAAAAAACGCAGTGAAAAGATAAGCACAAACGAGGAGAAGATATTTGTCTTAGTAACAATGGATTAACATAGAGACTGTAAAGAATAAGAAAGAAAATGATCAACAACCCAATAGAAAAGTGGCAAAGACACTTCACAGAAGATGACAGATGACCAATAAACATATAAAAATGTGCTGCATCTTATTACTAACTAGCAAAATGCTAATTAAAATTATAACAATACAGCATATCATAACAGGATTACAAATTTTATATATATATATAAAAAATATATATGTGTGGGTATATATATATATATATATATATATATACACGCATGCACACACCATACCAAACATTGGGAAAGACTTAGAGCCTCAGGAACTCTCATACATTGCTGGTGAGTGTGGAAATTGGTGAAATTCACATTGGGAAACAACTAGGCATAACCTAGAAATTTGAATTTGGTGCATGCATACTTCATGATCCAGTAATTCCACTCCTTGATCTATTTACAGAAATTCTTGCTCACTTTTACCAGAAGACATGTTCTTATCTTCTCTTTTTCTAATAGCAAAAATTAAAACCATGCAAAGAAACTTCATCTGTAGAATGAATTCATAAATTATGGTACATTCATTTAATGAATTCCTCAACAACATTGTAAATAAATGAACCACAACTGTACACATCCACACGGATGAACTGCTGGAGTATAATAGTGAGCAAAATGGACAAGTTTCAGAACAAAGCATACAATATAACTCCAACTTATATATAGCGTAGAAACATATGTAGGTTAAAAATTTAAAAGCAAAAGAAGGGAAAGTATCAAGTAAATGTATAATGTGGTTACCTTTGAGGGCAGTTGGAGGAGATAGATTTGAAAGAGCACCAGGAAGAACTGATGTACTAATTCTTAAGATGAGGGGGAAACAGATGCTTACTTTATTATTATTTTTAAAATCTACCTGTATATTATATGTCTCTATGTATTTATGATATATTTTATAATTTAAAAGTTTAAAAATAACAAAAGCAGGATAAAATGTGAGTCACGCTCACGACCTAAATGAATAGACTCTAAGACAGGCAGTTGACTTAAATCTCTGAAAATCAAACTGTGTAAAAGGAACAAAGCACCTGAGAAAAACTACGGCTCAAGACCCAAGTTTTGTTTCCCTAAGTGAGCGCCTAAACTTGCAACTGACTTATGATCCTTGGGTAGTTTAAATTTATAATTCTGAGAGATCCTTCAATAAACTCCACAGTTTTGTAAGGAATGGGGCCATAATATTATGAAATCATGAATGTCCAAATTATAATGTCCAAATTATAATGTCCAATGCAGCTTGTATTTTTCCATTTTTATGATTATTCCCTTTTCATCTGAACCTGTGAGTCAATTTCCATGGCTATAATAAAAAGAAAGTCAAAGCCAAGAAAAACTGATTACAGACATAATATCCTCAAGATAAAACTTCAGAGAATATACATTCTACAACTCACATCCTAAAGGTGTCATAATAGCCTTGTGGACATTTCATTGACAATGACCTTTAAAAGAAATAAATTTTTATTCAGTAAGCCCTGGACTTAAACAAAGCCAGCAAGATTTTGCACCGTGTTTTATCACCAGGTCTGTAGGAAATGAAAAATAATGGTGAGATTCTGAATAAAATATTGAAGCAAATAACCAGGGAAAAAATATTGCCTTGATAGTACTGTGAAGTGACTTGGTGCTGGGCAGGAGATATTCTATTAATGCTGATTAGAACAACACAGCTTTGAGACTTGGATTGCAAAAGCCCTCCCTCATTAAAAGAAGTCCATATGGCTCCCAAACCTATCAAGACCCCCAACTATGTGCTTTCTTCAGCACCTTTAGCCAAGGTGCTTGCCCTGCATCTGAATAAACTTTTCCTGCAATTAATTAACCCAGACCAAGCAGTTTTGTGCTGGTCACAGATCCTCTGGCAACCAGAAGAGACCCTCATCCATCATCTCACAACACCAAAACCCCCATTTATATCACATCCTCTGACTCCAAGGAGGCATCTGTGAGAGAGAGAGTCAGTTTATGTTTCAAATGTTAGCTGCATTTGGAATGAAATGGGTTTTTCTTCTTTAATGCCACCAGATTCCATCTCCTCATACTTTATGAAATGAAGCTTGTCCATTATTTTAAGAAACAACAAGTTTCTTTACCTTTTCATTGTTCAATATACTCAAAGATTTTTTTCCAGATATACATACACTTTGTTACATATAACAACTAAATATTCATACTTTTAACATCGTGTAACCCAAACTAGTAAATGAATTTGATTTACTACTAATCCACTTTCCACAATGCTGAGGTCTCCTTGAAAACAATTTTAAATCTAATCCCTGTCAATATTGAATTTAAAAAAAGAAAAGAGATTTCCTTGATTTTTCCTCAAGGTTTTGATACTATCTCCCTAAATTAAGAGTGAGAAGAAGGCAGAATTGGAGAATGTTTTTATAATTCTTTAACATTATAAAAGCAACAAACATTTTCTCCATTAACAGGTGAAGATTAAGGAAGGATTACAAAATTTACATGAATGTTAACAGCAGTACAAGAAAATGTCAGTGGGAGGTAGGTGAGAAAACTTCAACACCCTATCCTGATTCTCTGCTGTTTATGGAGTACAAATTTCATATTATCCCAAAACTGACTATTCTAATTCTCTCCTGATTCCAACCTGTACAAGTTCTAGTGATTTCCATTTCCAGTCTCCTTGTGGTTTCTCTAAATATTTTATTTAATATTGATCAGAAAGTTGTCCTGACATTTTCTTTTATGCTTGTTAATCTTTGTTTATTACATATTTGGACTAAAATATTTTTCATAGGAAGATAGTTTCAAAATCATGATAGAAAATATATTGAGATAATACAATTCAGGAGGCATACGGTTAAAACAAAAAAGGCTTTTATCAAACTTACCTATTCCAAATATCTGTGAATTCTTGAATTTTATACTGTGATCACCGACTGTCATGGAAAGCTATCCACTGTGTATTTAGTTAGGTAAATAAGTAAGAACATTTTGTTGCAGATAAAACTACTTCTATTCTTCTGCTAAGTTACATGTTAAATGTTCCTTTCATGGTATCACATCCTTCCACAATGATTTCTGACATTAATAAAGTCTACATATTAGGGGGAAAAAGACTCTCTCACTTGCATTTCTCAATCATAGCTTTTTAATCAGATTCATTCAAATGAATCAACTAATATCTTGTTTCAAGAGCCATCAGTAAGTAAACTAAAACTAAAGTGCACTTTAATAAAACAAATTAAATGCGACTATTACTCCAGAGTAACAGATAGTAGAACTCAGTTCACTAAAATAAATTGTGTAAGTTGTTTTGTATATTGGGTGAAGATCAGTTTGTGAAGAGAAACCCATTTTCTCTTCTGATTCTCTTTAAATTTTTTAAACTTAGTAAATTTGGCAAATTATTGAGTCAAAAATCATGTTTTCATGATTTAGAAATATTAATAATACTACACGGGAATTATACTGTTATATTTAACATATTGGAATTTACAACGTATCGAATCCCTTGCAAAAGGTGTCATAATTCATGTATTAAATGTAAACTAATTGTTTACATTTAGTTTACATTGCAGAATTGTAGTGCAAATAATAATAATTACAACCTAATTGTATTATACCCCATTTGAATTACTTAATAATGATCACTGTAATGCCATTCAAAGGTGACCTTAAAAAAATAAACAAGCCTGGGTAAGTTAATGAAAAATATACAAAAAACATAAAAATTAAACTTAAAAGCGAAAAACCTTAACAACCACATTTTTGTAAATAGAACCCCAAGAAGAAGCCTTTATAACAGAAAAGTTACAAAATCATACCATTTAAATACTTTCAAGTTTCAAATGTATTCCAGAAATGTAAAGAAATTGTTTTTGTTAAACTAGTCGTAAGAATCATCTTTCTTAAAACTTTTTTGTTTTTTTGAAACTGAATTTCACTCTTGTTGCCCAGGCTGGAGTGAAATGGTGCGATCTCGGCTCACTGCAATCTCTACCTCCCAGGTTCAAGCGATTCTCCTGCCTCAGCCTCCTGAGTAGCTGGGGTTACAGGCATGCATCACCACACCTGGCTAATTTTTTGTATTTTTAGTAGAGATGGGGTTTCACCATGTTGGCCAGGCTGGTCGCGAACTCCTGACCTCAGGTGATTCACCCGCCTTGATCTACCAAAGTGCTGGGATTACAGGTGTGAGCCACTGCGCCCGGCCAGGATCATCGTTCTAAAAGTAAAATCTAAGTTCGATCTTCTTTCAACAAGTATCAAAATAAATAGTAATAATACACTACTCTAAAAGGATAAAACACAAAGAGACATTATACTACTCAAACTACGATTAATCCAAAGATTCAGATTCATTACCTTGTATGTGCACACATTTGCATATGTGTAGAAAAATATTTACAGTCAGATTTTTCTGAAAAAGAAACAATGAGATGAGATCTTATTACTTAATTCTCAAATTACTAGGTAGGAAATAATTTTCTAGTTCAAATTATTTGTAATGAATCATTCTACCACAAATTACTTTTACACTAGTAATTGTAGTACTGTATTTATAATAATTATGTATAATTAGCATTTCTAATTTCACAAGATCTTTTTTGAGAAAATCATCGGGCCTTCATATGGGAAAGACAAGCTTATAATGAGATTCTTACAGCAATTTTGTAATTTAAATCAGTTAAATGTCATGAAAGTAGAACATACTTTTATTGAAATTTGTCTTTAATAAATGAAGTTATATTGAGGTTTATGTCACTTTTACTTATATTGTGGGTGATAGCCAGGCAAACGGGTTCTACATCTACTTATCAAATGATTTTTTAAAAGTACTCTGGCCATTAGTGTTAGAAATATATTTAAAAGCCTTATACATATTGTTTTCTGTTGTGTTCATTTAGCAAAAAATAGTTGTTTTCTAAGAATTTGTCTAGAGAATATTATGTTTCTATTCAAGAATATTAACAAAAAAATTACCTGGGGTACAGAGAAATGTGGGAAAAAAATAAATTTTATTATCTCCATATTTAAATTGCTAAAGATTATTATTATTATTATTATTACAGTTGGGTTTTTTAGAGGCAGTATCTGGCTCTGTCACCCAGGCTGGAGTGCAGTGACTCAATCTTAGCTCACTGTAACCTCAAGCTCTTGGGTTCAAGCAATCCTGCCTCAGCCTCCTGAGTAGCTATGAATACAGGCACATACCACCACACCTAACTAATTTTCAAATTTTTTGTAGAGACAGGGTTTTGCTATGTTGCCCAGGCTGGTCTGGAACTCCTGGCCTCAAGCGACCCTCTTGCCTCAGCCTCTCAAAGCATTAGGATTATAGCTGTGAGCCTCCACACCCAGCTGAGGTTACTCTGAATTAATAACAAAATGGCATTGATTTTTCTTAGGAGTAGAAATATTTAAATTTCACAAAATAAGTAAATATTGAAATTAGTTAACTAAAGAGATTTTCAAAAAGAGATTAAGGGTAGAGTGATGTTGGGGTGATGGAAAAATTTGGAAACTGGTGAAAAAGTTGCACAACAGTGTGAATGAAGTTAATGTCATTGAATTGCACAGTTAAAATGGGTAAAATGGCAAATTTTGTGTTACATTTATTTTACAGCAATAAGAGAAAAAGAGAGAGATTATTTGGTTCCATGATGAGGATACCCACAAAGAATTAGTTGTGCAGTCATTATAGTCCTGTCTATACAAGGTGCTTATCTTTGAGAATCACATAAATATTCTACACCTCAATTCCCACTTGGCAGTGGTTGTATTTTCCACATCCACAGAAGGCTTGCAGAAGGAAAATGAAAGGAGTTATTAAGAAGAATAAGGTCAGTGTAGAAAATAACATACAAAATAAGGGAAAATGGCATTATGAAAAAGGTTAATGGTATGTTTCAGAAGATAGATGTTATTTATTTATGCCAAAATCTTCTTCACAGAAATATTTAAAGCCACCTGGAACAGGCACTCAAATATAAGGATATTGGAATGGAGGCTTAGTGGTACAGTTTAATCAGGTTATTGGATGAAAATTTTGTTCCTGTATTATCAGTAGAGCCTTATTTACACTACTTGTGCCAATCACTGGTCTAAACTTAAGGAATACAAATATCAACCATGTCTGTCCTAAACATCGTATTTGAAACATTGAAAAAGAGAGTGTTATGGTCAGTGAATGTTGGCCCTTATTACCTTTGGCTTAGTGTGTATGCCTATAAATATGGTACCTTGCATTGCAAAAGTAAATCAGGTTGCAGATAAAAGAAAGATTGCTAAGTAGTAGACCTTAAAGTAGGGAAATTATCCCTGAATGGGACCAGTGCAGTCCTTAAAATAAAAGAGGAAGGTAGAATCACAAGTCAGAGAGATAAAGCAGGAGAAATTCATAGCGTAAGAGGGACTAGACCCACAGCTGGCTTTGAAGCCAAGAAATGCAAGAGGCCTCGAGGAGCTAGAAACAGTCCTCACCTGAGAGCCAGCAAAAAATAGTCTTTAATTCTGCAACTATAAGGAACTGAATTCTCCCAACAATTGGAATGAACACAGAAACAGATTATCCTCTATAGTCTTCAAAAAACAACACAGATCTACCGATGCTTTTATTTTAGCCTAGTTAGACTTGTAGAGGATTTGTAACCTACAGAGGTTTATGACAGTTTGAACTAGAATGCAGTCGCCGCCAGATACAAGGGCATGGAAGGCTGGGAAATGTGATCTAGCCGTGTGCTTCTGAGGAAAGTGAAATAGTTTTGTTGAACAACTAGCCAGTTCCTGAAGCATGAGTCAATAGAAAAAGAAACGAAGTATATGAAAACTTAAATGAAGTAAAACCAATCATTATTTTAAGGCATTTAACATCATCATGAATCAAAAATGCAAATTTTATTTTATTTATTTATTTTTTATTTAGACAGACAGGGTCTCATTCTGTTGCCCAGGCTGGAGTGCAGTGGCACAGTCATAGCTCACTGTAACCTTGAACTCGTGGCCTCAAGCCATCCTCCGGCCTCCCAAAGAGCTGGGGTTACAGACATGAGCCACCGTACCCAGTCTCAAAACTGCAACTCACTTGCAAACTGCAACTTCACTTCCCAAACTGTAATTTGGTAAGTGAAAAACTGTAAAAAAGAGTTACAATTTTTCACTTACCAAACTGACAGATTTTTGTAATGATAATATCTGGTGTTGGACTGTATCATAAGAAAGCAGGACTCTCCTACTTTCTTATGGCCAAAAGCATACATCCTTCCTTGAGCACAATTTGGCAGTGTATGTCAAGAGCTTTTAGAAATGCACATCCTGAGATTCAGCAACATAACATTAGGAATTAGTCTAAGAAAAATATTCTATTTTTGCAAAATTTCACTCCAGCAATATTTAATATGGAACGTGTGACTAGACAAATACACATTGAATCTATACATTGTTGAATTGGAATTTTTTTTTTTTTTTTTTTTGAGACTGAGTCTCACTCTGTCACCCAGGCTGGAGTGCAGTGGCACGATCTCGGCTCATTGCAAGCTCCACCTCCCAGGTTCATGCCATTCTCCTGCCTCAGCCTCCCAAGTAGCTGGGACTATAGGTGCCCACCACGATGCCTGGGTAATTTTTTGTATTTTTAGTGAAGATGGTGTTTCACTGTGTTAGCCAGGATGGTCTCGATCTCCTGACCTCGTGATCTGCCCACCTCGGCCTCCCTGAATTGGATTTTTTTAAACAACTAGCATGTATTCTTTGTGTAATGTTTAAGAGAAAATATTTTAAAGTATATGCAATTTGATCTAGGAATTAACTTAGGAATATAGCCCAAAGAAATAGTTAAAAGAAGTATTAAAACACTTCAATATAGCATTCTTGAAACAACATTTGTGTTCAACAATAGTAGTTTGGTTAAGATATGTTACATCTATTCAGTGGAATACCATAGGCTCATTAAAAATTATGTTATAGCAAACTATATTGTTTATTAACATGGAAGGAAATGAAATATATAGCTGTCCCTCACTATCCATGAGGGAATGATTGCAGGACCTCCTGCAATATCAAAATCTGTGGATGTCCAAGTCCCTGATATAAAATGATGTGGTATTTGCCTATATACTGTGCACATCTGTATACTTTAAATCATCTCTATATTACATATAATACTGAATACAATATAATGCTATGTAAATAGTTGTTATACCATATTGTTTAGGGAATAATGACAAGATAAAAATGTTTGTACATGTTTAGTACAGACCCAATTTTTTTTCCAAGACAAGTTCTTGCTCTGATGCCCAGCCTGGAGCACAGTGGCATGACCATGGCTCACTGCAACCTTGACCTCCCAGGTTCTAGTAATCCTCTCACCTTAACCTCCTGAGTAGCTGGGACTACAGGTGCATGCCACCATGCCCAGCTAATTTTTGTATTTTTAGTAGAGATGAGGTTTCACCATGTTGCCCAGGCTAGTCTTGAACTCCTGCACTCAAGCAATCCAGCCACCTCGGCCTCCCAAAGTGCTGGGATTACAGGTGTGAGCCATTGCCCTTGGCCTTTCCAAAGATTTTTTTATCTGCAGTTGATTGAATCCACCTATGTGGAACCCACGGAATATGGAGAGCTGACTGTATATTATTAAGTATTAAGTAGGAAAAGGGTTACAAAATACCATGCACGGTATTAATAATTCCTTGTTTGTAAAAGAGAACATGTATATCTGCATGTATTATATATTAATAAGTACCTAGCAAAAAACATTTATGTTATTATATTGAAAGATATATACACATATTTTTTGAGACGGAGTCTCGCTCTGTCGCCCAGGCTATAGTGCAGTGGCGCAATCTCCGCTCACTGCAACCTCCGCCTCCTGGGTTCAAGCAATTCTCCTGCCTCAGCCTCCTGAGTAGCTGAGATTATAGGCACCTGCCACCATGCCTGGCTAATTTTTTGTATTTTTAGTAGAGATGGGATTTCACTATGTTGGCCAGGCTGGTCTCGAACTCCTGACCTCGTGATCCACCTGCCTCGGCCTACCAAAGTGTTGGGATTACAGGCGTGAGACACCGTGCCTGGTCAGATATTTATATTGTTATAATATGATGTGGAATCACAGGTGGTATTTCTTTCTCCTCATTGCTTTTCTTTTTTTCAAATATTTAAAAAATAATCATGTATTGCTTTTGCAATATAAAAATTTGTTATAAGAACAAAAAATACAGGTAAGGATATGGTCCTACAATTTGGATTCTGAAAACTAAGACAATGTTGGTGTGTAACTTTACAAATGTACATCAGGTTTCTTACCTTTAATCTAGAATATTCTGTAACAATAGTCTTAAAGCATATAATCTCTTTGGCCTTTATCCCTTCCAATACATTTCTCCTAGAATTGTGACTAGCTACAAGAATTATCTGAAAGTAATCTAACTGGTCTGGAAATTCCTCAGTGACAGTTAGCAAAGGAGATCAGAATATTTCCATGAAAATATAGTTCAGTTCTTCAGAAAGTATTGCCCACACCTATATTCAGGTGACATAATAGTCTCTATTACTAAATATTGACTGCCTGTGATAAGAACTTCTATTTCCAATTCCATTAAGAGAAAGAAAGAGAATAGGTATCAGTTTACTCCAGTAGGTTTGGAAAGGTTTCAATAAATAAGCCAATCAAACAAGATCATAATCCCCTATGATGTGATTTGTGGGGAAGGCACATAAGCAAGCATAAGACCCAAGCCTTGGCCGGGCACGGTGGCTCATGCCTGTAATCCCAGCACTTTGGGAGGCTGAGGTGGGTGGATCACCAGAGGTCAGGAGTTCGAGACCAGCCTGGCCAACATGGTGAAGCCCCCTCTCTACTAAAAATACAAAAATTAGCTAGGCATGGTGGCAGGCACCTGTAATCCCAGCTATTTGGGAGGCTGAGGCAGGAGAATCTCTTGAACTGGGAGGTGGAGGTTGCAGTGAGCTGAGATCGCACCACTGCACTCCATCCTGGGCAACAGAGCAAAACTCTGTCTAAGAAAAAAAAAAAAGAGAGACCCACGGCTTATTGTCAAGAATCTAACTTATAGTCTAAGTAGAGCAGTCGTTCATTCAGCATTTGCCATTGACCATCACTATGATCAAACAATATGATATCTGAGTATATGATTTCTGAGATACAGCAGACCTAGGAGAATACTCTCTAGGGTGGGACTGGAGTGTTAAGAACGTGAAGGTTATCAGAATAAGGAGATCAATTATATTAGTTCCTTCTAAGCCCAGGGGATATGTTCCAAGACCCACAGTGGATGCCTGAAACCATGAATGATACCAAACTCTGTATATTGTATGTTTTTTTCTATACATACATACCTATGATAAAGCTTAATGTATAAATTGGGCACAGTAAGAGATTAACAACAATAGCTAATAATAAAATCTAATAATAAAAGAGGATAATTATAACAATATGCCAGC
Source organism: Pongo abelii (assembly GCF_028885655.2). NCBI lineage: Eukaryota > Metazoa > Chordata > Mammalia > Primates > Hominidae > Pongo > Pongo abelii. The sequence goes on from NC_071998.2 coordinate 41,093,399, forward strand.
ATCACAACTCTTGTACTTTGGAGCCATTATGAAGTAAAATAAGGGTTACTGGAACACAAACACTGTGACACTGTGACAGTCAATCTGATAACCAAGACAATGACAACTGAGTGAGAGTGTATACAACAACAATATGCTGGACCAACTGATGATTCATGTCCTGGGTAGGACAGAGCGAAATGGCACAATATTTCATCCTTGTACTCAGAACAGTACACAATTTAAAACTTATTTCTGGAATTTTCCATTTAACATTTTTGGATGGCAGTAGACCACGGGTAACTGAAACAATGGAAAGTGAACCACAGATAAGAGGGGGCAGACTGTATTGGGAAACTGGAGTGTTGGTTGGGTCTTCTGCAAGGACACTGAAATTAGCCAGCATGTTGACTTGCAGAAGAAAGGAAAACTATGACCTAAGTGTCAAATTCTCAATTAATGTGGAAGCCTAAGTAGAAAGAAGGTAGATGAAGGCAAATACTAATAGAAGCTTTAAATGAAGAGGAAATTTTGCTTATAGGTCAAGAATACTAGATTGGAAGTGGCTGAGGAAAGCTAGATTTGGAAGAAAGGCCGCCTTTGCTTGAGTTATTAGAATTGTCCTTAGAAAAAAATCTAAGTTTCAGCTGGGGCCAACAGGTAAAGGATATGTCAAGACTAAGGAAGTAGGAGGTTTTGTTTAAGGTAGATCAGGTTCCAAAAATAATACTGTAATGGAAATAATATAATTATTAAGGGCATTCTATCTATGTGCTTTAATTCATTCACTCCTCACAATAATCCTATAAGGTAAATGCTAATATTATTCCCATTTTCCTATTGAGAAAACAGGCACAAGAGATTAAGTGACTTGCCCAATATCATATGGCTTATAAGTGGCACAGGGTGGATTCAAACCAGACAGTCCAGTTCCAAAGTTAACACTTTCAAGCACTACACTTTTCTCCAATCAAAAGGTTTGGATGAGAGAGGAAGACTGGGAGGAAGAAACAGAGGAAAGCAGGTAATGAAATAATAGGAGTCCCAGATGCAAAGTTTGGCAGCAGCAAAACATGCGAAAGAGTGGGTTTGAAGTCTGAAAAGGGTGAGAATCATAGGAGACGCATACTTCTATTTAAAAATTTGCCAGAAGTTAACATTAATTATGATATCAATATACTTAAAAATTTAGATGTTGGTATGTGCATATCACTTCTTTTTTTTTTTTTTTTTTTTAAACAGAGTTGCACTCTTTTCACCCAGGCTGGAGTGCAGTGGCATTATCTCAGCTCACTGCAACCTCTACCTCCCGGGTTCAAGCAATTCTCCTGCCTCAGCTTCCCAAATAGCTGGAATTACAGGCGCCCGCCACCACGCTCAGCTAATTTTTATATTTTTAGTAGAGATGGGGTTTCACCATGTTGGTCAGGCTGGTCTCAAACTCCTGACCTCAAGTGATCTGCCTTGGCCTCCCAAAGTGTTGGAATTACAGGCGTGAGCCACCGCGCCCAGTCGCATGTCACTTCTAAATAGCAATTTTAAAATAATAACATAACAAATGACTACTGAGTAATCTGTACAGTATGTGTACACAAACACCCACACAGAGCTCAAAAGTTTTAGTATGTGTAGACTTGGATGCATCTTTATGCTATAATTTTAACAGATGTCTCCTGACAAACTGTGTCTCTGGAAAACACAGTTAACGTTTGGTCCTTATTAGATCCATACAAGAGGAAAAGTAAAATAAACCTGAGAGAAGGTAATCAGAAGAAAATTATCTTACAAAATACAAAGCCAAAATTAAATTTCATTTATAAATGTACATAGATTTTATATATTTTATTTGAGCTTTTTTGCATAAAACTAATACCGGGTAGTAAAACATATACAACTTTATAATTCTATAGGTAATGAAAGTCAAAATTACAAAAATTTAAACAGGTTTAATTATTATTTAAAATCTCATTGTATTCTTTTTCAACCTGTCTCCCATATTTTCTATATTATTTATAATATGAAATTTATTCTTTGTACAATACTATGCTAAAAACAAGAAGGAACCAATATTGATGCCAAAAAAGAAAAATAGATAGGTTTGTGCTTGAAAGATACAAATAACTCAAGCAAAATTGTTTTGCATTTGAATTATGCAGATACTGTCTCATTCTCCATTTCACATTCTTTATGTAAACCTGACCTCTAACAAAGGTTTCAACTACCAAGCAAATTTAACACTTCAGCTGTTTACCAGGCCTTAAATCTGACCATTTTGGAGCGTCTTCAAATGAGCCAGATGAGAAACTACTTAATTAGGATTTTAATTATTTTCTAGCATTCTGATAGTATCTGGGAGTCGCTGAGAAGCAGCTTGTTTCTGCAGTTTCTCACCTGCTAACACTGTTCCCCAAGGTGGTGTTTGTGGTAAATTCCCAGCTCCAGGGAGCGCCAGATAGAAGCTGCACGCTGCAGAGCGGGGAGGTGCTGCAGCCGGCCTGCCTGAACTTTCACTGCAGCCTGAACTCCATCATCTCAGTGGGACACAACTGTCTCCTTTCAGTAGGATGAAGTTAGTGTATTTTGGCTCCAGAATCCTGTTGTATCTTTGAACTTATCTGCCTTCCTACAGTGATTGAGTTCTGAATAATAAAGTGGGAGTCAGCAGTTGACGGTTCTAACTTTTAAGCAGAATCAGATAAAAGTGCATATGTGTGTATGTAGTTCACATATTTAAATATCAGCATTTAAATTCGACCCATACATTAGTTTTAAAAGGATGAGAGAATTAACTTGATTATAAAATTGTTTCCTGTTTAAGATTTAACAACAAAATTCAGTAAGTAAAATAAAACCTCTATTCACATTTAAGGGTATCTCAGTGTTTAGAGGTTAGACATTTTATCTTTTTGTCAAATTGTTATATTTAAGTGAAATTCACTTATGGATTACCATGAAATGGCTTGCATTCAGGTAAAAATACATAGAAGGTTAACTCTTCTGTATTTATTATGGTTGGAGATTTACTCTGGAGCCTTACTGTAACATGATCCACTAGAAGGCAGACTTTAGTTTAAGGTCCTTTAATTCTCTCTGGATTACTACTGAAACTTCTCAAGGGTCTCCATTTTATTTCTGTACAATCAAGCTTGATTCTGGAGGAAAACTGTGGTTGGCAGAACTCTAAGGATGGCCCACCAAGAATCCTGACTCTCGTTACTCAATCAAACACCAATCTAGGTACTATTGTACAGGGATTTTGCAGACGGAAAATCCTGATCTAATCACACGAGTCCTTCAAAAGTAGAGAATTTTCTGACTAGTGGCAGAAGGAGAAATCAGAGGACTTCAAAGCTTAAGCATTCGACATGCCATTGCTAGCATTGAAGATGGAGGGGCCCTGTGCAAGGATCAGAGCAAGGAGAGGCCTCTGGGAACTGAACTTGACCCGCAGCCCATGGCCAGGAAGAAAATAGCGATTTCAATCCTATAATCACAAGGAACTGAATATCAACAACAGCTTCAATGAGCTTAGAAGCAAATTCTTCCCTGGAGAGTTCAGATAAGAGCTCAGCCAGATTCGTACCTTGCGAGAGACCCTAAACAAAAAACCCTGTGGAAACTTGCAGGACTTCTGACCCACACAATGACAGAACGGAGCTAACAGACAGGTGTTGTCTTCATTCCTAAACTTGTGGTAATTTGTTAGGAAGCAATAGAAAACTTATGAAACAGTGCCTCTGAACGTTCAGATTGGCAGATTGTTCTGCCAATTCTGACTTTATCGAAAGACTCGGTTTTTGTTTGTTTGTTTTTCAATTCTGACTTATCTCTGTTTATCCACTCTTCCTTGCTTATACCTGACTTACACCTTTAGTTTGGCCTTTCCTGATCTACTTATTTGCATTCTTGCCAGCAGATAAAAAAGCAAAATACATCAAGTTCAGGCCAGGCGTGGTGGCTCACACCTGTAATCCCAACACTTTGGGAGAGTGAGGTAGGTTGATCACCTGATGTCAGGAGTTCAAGACCAGCCTGGCCAACATGGTGAAACTCTGGCTCCACTAAAAATGCAAAAATTAGCCAGGTGTGGTGGCAAGCACCTGCAATCCCAGCTACTTGGGAGGCTGAGGCAGGAGAATCACTTGAACTCAGGAGGCAGAGGTTGAAGTGAGCCAAGATTGTACCACTGTACTCCAGCCTGGACCACAAGAGCGAAACTCTGACCAAAAAAAAAAAAAAAAAGGCAGTACTTACTTACACTATGTTTTCCAAAGTATAACTACTGGTGGTATCTACTAACATGGTTTTAGATGGTTCTTGGACCTCGCATTAATTAACACTCTCCAATCCTTCTGATTAAATAAAGAAGAAAGTCTCTGTTAGATATTAATATGATTTAAAACCTATCCAACACTGACAAATTTCCCCTTTTGGAGCCTGCCTCAGGTGGAAAGCCCTCCATAGTCATAGAATCCAGCTAGAACTTAATATCATATATTTTATTGTATTATTTTCCATTTATACTTCTGGCAAGCTATATTGGCTTTCTAGTTTGGATGGCAATATAAAGTTTCTTTTTTAGAAGTGATATTGTTCAGTCTCAGTTGAACTTTTCCCATCCATATTTTGATATCTCTGAAATCAAGATGTGTCTAATAATCTTTGGGCTTTCACTGTCTCTGGCTGCCCTCTTGCCCCACAGAGCAGACCCAAGCAACAACAACAAAAAAAGGTACTCAACAACTCCCCTCCCCAACCCTCCTGGGTCCAGTGCATACAGTCCCCTTCTCCCATTCACCTCTCTCCTGAACCCAAGACCAGGAGTCCCTGGACTAAAAACTCAGGGACTTTACACTGGACAAGACTGGTGCAAAGAAAAGTAGATTTATGTAGGCCATGACTCTAGTAACATTCATAGCTTTCAACGCAGAACCAAAAAGACTTTCAAAAAATTGACTGGGAAATAGTTCAGAAACTCATCCAGGGCTACGGAGAAGTCTAAGTGAGCCTTTTTTTTTTTCTTTTTTTTTGAGATGGAGTCTCACTCTGTCTCCAAGGCTAGAGTGCAGTGGCACAATCTCAGCTCACTGCAACCTCTGTCTCCTGGGTTCAAGCGATTCTCCTACCCCAGCCTCCCAAGTAGCTGGGATTACAGGCGCGTGCTAATTTTTGTAATTTTAGTAGAGACAGGGTTTTGCCATGTTGGCCAGGTTGGTCTCAAACTCCTGACCTCAGGTGATCCACCAGCCTTGGCCTCCCAAAGTGCTAGGATTACAGGAGTGAGCCACCGCGCATGGCCAGTGGAGTCTTTTCAGTAAGTGAAAAGTAAAACTCCTAGGATAAGAAGGCATTGTGTTATAATTTAGTTGGCAGGTTTTTTTTTTTTTCTGTTTTGGAGGTAAAAAAAAAAAGATAAGGGTGCATCTTACAGTATATGGTACATAAAATTCAAAAATATGGTAAATATATTTAAGTAAACATTATTAAATTAATAAATAGTCCAAGTGTATAAAATTATGAAGGTGGGTACACAAATGAGTGAACTTTGTAAAACACTGATCTGACACAAGGAGGTTGACTTCAGGACCTCACAACTGGAAGTGTCAGAGTAACACATTAGCACTAACCCTAAAAGCTAAAAAATAAAAAAAATAATAATAATAAAAGGAATCTCTGGACTCTAGGCTTCCTTGAAAGTAAAAGCACTTTTGGTATTTGGTCTCTGGTTTTCCACGTAGGTAGAGAGTCACAGCCCTGACCTATTTTCAGGGTGGTGATGGGGACTTGAGGAGAGAGTCCTGTTTTCTGTGGTTGTTTGCTTGGAAAAGCAGTAATGACCTCCATGAACCTTGCATCAAAACTTCAACCCTTTCCTGATAGCACAGGTAAGAAGCAGAGTCCCATTTAGGATAGAGTAATAGAGTGAGTTGAGCAAATAAACATTGACTTATCTATAACATACACTGGTTTCTGAGGTTTAAGGGACCACAGAAAATATAAAACCAAACTGAAGTAACATCTTGAAAATGAGTGGAGGTGAGCCATAAATTTGATGCCAGAGGCAGAGATGACCTTTTTAGTGGATGTGTTTTCTTTCCATCTTTTTATCCATTTTATCCATTCCATGTCTCCTTAAAATAGTGCTGCTCTGAGTTATTATCAGCCAGCAGTGCTCTTCAGAGAAACAGAATCAACTGAAGAAAAGGCATGTATGTGTTCCTTCCTCCACTCCACACCTCTTTACGGTAAAGGAAAGTTGAAACAGCAAACAGTGCCATCGGCAAGTGTATCACACAGTGTTCCGTTGGGCAAGCAGGATCACTATGGAATTAGGAGTTTATTATAGGAATTAGAACCTACATAATTGTGGGAGCTGCTGAATCTATGGAAGGATGTGGCCTTTGTATCTGCCTGAAGCCACTGTCAGACAGTAGGCCTGGCAGTTGGGAAGATACACTAGATGTGACACAGGAAACAGAGAGGACACATGGGAGTCAGCAGACCAGCGACCACCTGCACAAGCTGCAGGAGCTCCCGGCGCCAGGCACCAGCCTTTGGAATATAACGGCTGCCTCCCAAATCTTGTGCAAATTTCTCTTGTCCCCAACCCTAACCCAGTAGACACAGGCAAGGAGATTCAGGGGAAAATAATTCCAACCTAACCAAGTTAACAAGGTACAAAACCACCACAACAAGGTAGTATCCTACTGCTGTCAAAGATCATAAGGCAGAGATAAGCCCAGAAGGTACCTCCAGGACATCTAGTCTTCATCTTTGTCTCCCATTTAGACCTCAAAAAAAAAGTCCTATTATGGATTGATTTTCAACCTGTTTGTGTAAAACCTACACTGACACATTGTTTGGGATTGTCAATCAAACTGCAAGGACTGAGCCTAGGGCTAAATGGCAGAATGGTATAACAGCACTGATGTTCTGGAAAATAGGCAGTCCCTCCCATTGGTGCTATGCTCTTAGCAAAACAACTCTCCCAGGTTGGATGTGTAGAGAACAGATAATAGCAGGATACTGAAGGAGCTGATGTTTGGTTGAAAAAACACACAAACAAAAAAGGGCAAGGGAGGGTGAGCAGAAAGCATAACTTAAGGAGACACTCTTTAAAATGAAGAGCTTCCAAAAGATCTAGGAGAAACCTTATACAACATTTCATCATCCTCAAAGTTGTCCAGATGGTAAGCACCTGGAAATCCATGGCATTCTTTGCTATATATTATGAAGTGCTGATATATTTAATTTCATGTGAATTGAAAATAATTTTGCCAGAAGAAAATATAGCTATATTGTATGTATTGAATACTAAGTCCCAAAATACACATATGAACAGCAGTTCTCCCACTTGCTCACATGGGAAGCACCTTTTCAGAATACTACAATATTGATATATTTGAATACCATGTGAACTGAGACCAATTTCACTTAATCATAACATGACTGTATGTGTACAATATAAAAGTCACTACCCTTTGGGAAGCTGAGGCAAGTGGCTCACCTGAGGTCAGAAGTTCAAGACCAGCCTGGCCAACGTGACGAAACCCTGTCTCTACTAAAAATAAAAAAATTAGCTGGGTGTGGTGGTGGGTGCCTGTAATCCCAGCTATTCAGGAGGCTGAGGCAGGAGAATCACTTGAACCCAGGAGGCAGAGGTTGCAGTGAACCAAGATCGCGCCATTGAACTCCAGCCTGGGCAACAGAGCAAAACTCCATCTCAAAATAAATTAATTAATTAAATAAATTTTAAAAATTAAAAAAAAATAAAGGCACTATCACAAGCACATACTACCTCAAAACTGAAATAAATGGTTGTTTCCAAATATTTCAAATGAGAATCATTTACTACTTTTTCACATACACTTTTCTTTTTTTTTTTTTTTTTTGAGATGGAGTCTCGGCTCTGTCGCCCAGGCTGGAGTACCGTGGTGCGATCTCGGCTCACTGCAAGCTCTGCCTCCTGGGTTCACGCCATTCTCCTGCCTCAGCCTCCCAAGTAGCTAGGACTACAGGTGCCCGCCACCACACCCAGCTAATTTTTTGTATTTTTAGTAGAGATGGGGTTTCACCGTGTTAGCCAGGTGAGCGGATCACGAGGTCAGGAGATCACATACACTTTTCATCTGCTAGTCGAGATAGTCATAAATTTAAAAAAAGATTTATGGGCAAAGAGCCTTAAATTGAGAAAAAAAAGTCTCTTCAGTACCTTATTTTTTTGAGAGTTAGGAAAAGTCAGGCCATTACCCCATATCAAGTTCCAAAAACCCCAGTTACACTGGTAACAGGTGCATGTTGCACAGGATCTTGGTTTGAAAACCATCAATCTAGACCAAACCTCTTAATATATAGATGAGAAACCTGGCCTAGAGAGATTGTGACTTGCCTGAGGTCATATAAATAATTGATGACAGACTTGAGACTGGAAATCATGTCTCATTCCTAATCCTGTGTTTTTTCCAGAGTAGCCTGGATCTAGATTTAACCACCCACTGGGAAGCAGGTAGTTTCTTTCAAGCAGAGGCTGACAGAAAACTATGAAAAAGGGGATATAGAGAATGCTTGGATAGGCTCTGCTAGTAGTTCACCCAGCCTCAAACTTAAAATCATTCTTCAGATTCCATAGAAAAGTGGTAGACTAAACCTAAATCTTAAACTGCATTCAACTGCTCCTCCACCCCCAGAATCATATAGAAGTCACTGAAGGAATATGAAAATAGGAAAACATCCTTGATATATATCAGCTGTAGATAGAAAGGAAGAGTACCACCCACATGACTGAAAGCATGAGATAATATCTCTAAGAAACACAGCAGAATGCATCAGGCTGATGGAAATGCCGATTTATAACATGTGAAGTAGAAGAGATCTGAATGGAACCCTATTAAGGCCCCTTACAGAAAACATTTGCCAGTCCTTGCCCTAATAAGTTGAAATGTTATGATGCATGGTATCTTCACCAGAAAGGCAAACAAGTTTTATCTCATGCTTTAACTCTGATCATTTGAGAAGTGGTTTTCTGGCTCACTGTGTTGGGGAGGTGTGACAGTTAATTTTATGTGTCCACTCAACCGGATCGCAAGATGCCCAGATATCTGTTACACATTACCTTGAGTATGTCTGTGAGGGTGTTTCTACGCTTCCAGAAGAGATCAGCATTTAAATCAGTGGACTGAGGAAAGCAGATTGATTGCCCTGCCCCTTGTGGTTGGGCATCATCTATTCCCTTGAGGGCCTGAATAGAACAAAAATATGGAGAAAGGGAGGATTAACTGGCTCTCTGCCTGACTGCTTCAGCCTGAACATCGATCTTCTCCTGCCCTTGGTGCTCCTGGCCCTCAGGCCTTCAGACTTGGACTGGGATTTACACTATCAGCTCTCCAGCTTTCAGGCCTTCAAACTAGAACATTGTCTTTCGTGGGCCTTCAGCTTGCAGAGTAGATCACGAGACTTCTCAGCCTTCATAATCACTGAGCCAGATTAAATAGATGAGACAAAGAGAAAGAGAGAAGGAAGGAAGGAAGGAAGGAAGGGAAGGAAGGAGAGAGAGAGAGGGAGGGAGGGAGGAAGGAAGGAAAAAAGAGGAAGGAAAGAGAGAAGAAAGGAAAGAAAGAAAAAAAGGAGAGGGGAGGGGAGGGAAGGGAAGGGAAGGGAAGGGAAGAGGAGAGAATCTCCCATTGGTTTTGTTTCTCTGGAGAATCTTGATTAATACAGAAGGGTTCTAGGAGTACAAGTTCCTGGAAAACTCTGTTGCTTTCAACCTTTCTTTTTTTTTTTTTTGAGATGGAGTTTTGCTCTTATCACCAGCTGGAGTGCAATGGTGCGATTTCGGCTTATTGCAACCTCCTCCTCCTGGGTACAAGTGATTCTCCTGCCTCAGCCTCCCAAGAGCTGGAATTAGAGGCATGTGCCACCACACCCAGCTAATGTTTGTATTTTCAGGAGAGACAGGGTTTCACCATGTTGGCCAGGCTGGTCTCGAACTCCTGAACTCAGGTAATCTGCCTGCCACTGCCTCCCAAAGTGCTGGGATTACAGGCCTGAGCCACTGTGCCCAGCCTGCTTTCAATCTTTCAATGAGTGATTTTTACCATGTATGTGTAGGAGGGGTACTCCTTGCTTACATAGCATGTATTTACTTTAGTTCATCAGGAAACACTGTGGCATTATTTAGAGACCATAATTTCTTAAGTCTACCCTATGCACACTTCCTAAAACTTTTCTTAGCTATGGTCAAATGGTTATATGTATTTCCACACTCATGTCCTGTCCATGCACTTGGGTTGTACATGATTGTTAATGTCAAGTAATTATGCCCCCATTTTATTTCCTGATGATCCTACAAGTTATGTAACTTCGGGCAAATTACTGAACCTTTCTAAGCCTCAGCTTCCTCTTCTGTAAAACGGGGATAATTCTAAGGGTCTACTTCATAGGGTTAATGGAAGTATTAAACGAATTACTGGCTGGGTGCGGTGGCTCACCCCTGTAATCCCAGCACTTTGGGAGGCCGAGGGGGGCAGATTGCCTGAGCTCAGGAGTTTGAGACCAGCATGGGCAACATGGCAAAATCCCATCTCTACTAAAAATACAAAAATAGCCAGGCATGGTGGTTCGTGCCTGTAGTCCCAGTTACTCAGGAGGCTGACGAATGGGAATCACTTAAACCCGGGAGGCGGAGGTTGCAGTGAGCCAAGATCACACCACTGCACTCCAGCCCGGGCAAGAGAGTGAGATTCTGTCTCAAAAAAAAAAAAAAAAATTAAATTAATTACTGATTGCTGGACTAGCAATGTTTAGTGTACAATAAGTGTTAACCATTATAACTATTATTATCTCCCTTTTATATATGAGAAAATTGAGGCTAAGTAATTTACCCAAGGTCACATTGTTAGTAAAAGACAGAATTGGAATCTGAACTAAGCATTGTACGCAGTTTGTCATTGGGTGGCGAAAGCAAAGGTGGTTTATAATGTTTTTTGGGGGGCTTTTCCAAATTTCCTGAATGTTTTGTAGTAGGCATGCAGGACTTCTGTAATCACAAAATATATTTTATAGGCATTATTTTAAAAATAAAAATGTAGAAATGATCACATAGGAGCTTTTCCTTGCCTTTCTGAAGTCCGTTAGGTCCTGTCTGATGTGTCTCCTAACTTCTGACATCCTAGATTTTTTTTATCATACTTTAAGTTCTGGAATACATGTGCAGAACATGCAGGTTTGATACATAGGTATATGCGTGCCATGGTGGTTTGCTGCCCCCATCAACCCATCATCCACATTAGGTATTTCTCCTAATGCTATCCCTCCCCTTGCCCCCAACCCCTCAACAGGCCCCAGTGTGTAATGTTCCCCTCCCTGCGTCCATATATTACCACTGTCCAACTCCCACTTAAGAGTGAGAACATGAGGTGTTTGGTTTTCTGTTCCTGTGTTAGTTTGCTGAGAATGATGGTTTCCAGCTTCATCCATGTCCCTGCAAAGGACATGAACTCATCCTTCATCCCAGATTTTTTACCTGCTTCACTGAATTTCCCTTCACCCCAATAATAACTGATCTTTCGATAGTAATTTAAAATGTACAAAGTATCACCAAATTATCTCATTTAATCCTCAGAGCAATACTTGCAGCCTGTGTTATTATTATGATGATACCCACTTTGCAGATGAGCAAGATGAGGCTTATAGAAAAAGATGATCACTTAATAAATAAGGAGCCGAACAAGGATTCAAATCCAGATGTTCCAATTCCAGAGCATTCCACATCCATTCCAGAATGCGGTTCCGAAATGTCCAGTTCACTTCTGCCATCCTATATTATGCTTTCTGTAGACATCCCTTGTATATTTTGATTTCTGATTAACTCCCTGGGTTATGTTTTCCTGCATCACTTTGACTTTGCCAGGTACATGCTGATCATCTGACCCATCAGTGTACTTCCTACACCAGACCTTTGATTTCTCTTAGCATGACTTAATATTCTTGGGCTTCACTTCTCTCACACATTCGTAACCCTGTAACTACATGGCCCTGGCTCAGATGCATAGATTGTTTCTAGGTATGTCAAATATGGAAATTTCTTTCACTTAAATATCATTTTTCCCTACACAAAACATTAACTAGCTTTCCAGGATTGGCCATGACGTGTGATATACTTTGTGTAAGTTTTCATTAGAATCAAATTAGAAAATACTTTGGAAAAAGGCAAACACTAAACACATAAAACACATTATTATTGTGTTATCTGTGTGTAAATATATCCTCCCTGAGTAGCCTTCTAGGCAGGGGAAGAGGTAAATAGGCACTTCATGCCCAGTACAACTTTTATGGAAGGAATATTGGGAATACATATTCAATGCTATTAAAAAGCGTTAATACTCTTTAATCCAACAGTTCCACTCCTAGGAATTATATTATATCCTTTAGTTATAATAAATCAGTTGAACATAGGTTTCTATAAAAGAATGATCATCACTGCTATTTGTAACAGCTAAAAATCATAAACAACTCATATGCAAAATAAAATGCTATTAAATAAAATATGGCACGTTCATGTGATGGAACACTATGTAGCCACTAAAATCATGTTATAGGAGACAATTTAACAGCATGGAAATTTTTCATCATTTATTATTAAATGAAAAAGAAGCTCACAAAACACTATTTGAAATGTGTTCTCAATTTTATTTTGTTTCTATGGGCATAGAAAACAGATTGGATGAATAAACAGTAAAAGGTTAACGCCGGGTAGCCCTAAATGATGATATATTATGAATAATTTAAATCACTTATTTGTGTTTTTTAAATCATTTTTTACAATAAACACTACTTTGTAATCAGAAAAAGATATGCATAAAAAGGAAAATACAGCAAAGATGAAAAAAGGCCATCCATTTAGTTTATACCCCAAGATTAATTTTAAATGAAACAGATTTCTTTAAATACTTCTAGAAATAATTCCTCTTGTACATGTTCAGAGAGGAAAATTTACTTTCACAATAGTCCTCATCTTTAGCAACATTTCACTGGACCTGTACAGCTATCTAAAACGCTAGAAAAAAAAGGAAGAGCCTTAGTTTTCAAAATTCAATTATATTTTATTTTCATTTCAGAGCCACATCGTTATGATGTAAAATGGTGCCTTTTATATAAGTTTTCAAAGATACGAAAACTCCTAATCAGCCTAGCTGACCAGGTTTTTTGTTACCTGTTATTTCATATCCCTTACCAATTGTTACTAATATTCTATATGACATAGACTAAGATTCCCAAAGGCTGTGGGGAAAAAAACTATTACCCCAATGTTTTGGAAAAAAAAAAAAACTCTTTGTAATGCAATGGACTACATTCAGTTTTGTTATGTCTTATTATGAATAAGTTTAATTTGGTGCCTATCTGCACATTATACGTCTTTTGTTCTTGTAACTTTACAGGTTTTTCCCCTAGCCACTGAATATTTGTGTTTTTTCATTAACCACAAATATATTAATCTTTCAAATATAATTTAAATTTATCCCCATTGATCCATTTTTCTCCTTCTAATCTTCCCATATATCATATGTTAAATTCCTCTTCTAGCTCATTAATAATGTGTTAAACAAGGCTAGCCTTTGCAGCAACCACACCTTTAGACAACTCCCTATACCTAATACATTGCCTTTTATCGTTACTGATATTAAATCCTTGAAGCCAATTTTTTTTTTTTTTGAGACGGAGTCTCGCTCTGTTGCCCAGGCTGGAGTGCAGTGGTGTGATCTTGACTCACTGCAACCTCCACCTCCCAGGTTCACGTCATTCTCCTGCCTCAGCCTCCCAAGTAGCTGGGACTACAGGCGCCAGCCACCACAACCGGCTAATTTTTTGTATTTTTCAGTAGAGACGGAGTTTCACTGTATTAGCCAGGATGGTCTGGATCTCCTGACCTTGTGATCCACCTGCCTTGGCCTCCCAAAGTGCTGGGATGACAGGCGTGAGCCACCACGCTCGGCCAAAGCCAATTTTTAATACCAGTGACAGTAGTCTTATTCCAGCCAACTTGAACTAGCTTCATAAGTAATTTCATGAAACAGTATAGAAAATAATTTGCAATAGCACAATTTTAAAACAGATTATATAATTTTCACTGTATTACATTTTTCATTGATTTTGTAAATTTTTCCCCAAATAGTTTACTTTAAATGAACCCTGACGTTGGCATGTCTAAAGACAAATGCATTATCTTCCTCAAACTTCTCAGCCCTGTTCTTTCTGAGTTCCTTTTTCCTGTCATCAACAGTCACTTAATTGTAGAAGACATTATCATTGATTATTCTCTTTTTTGGCTCTTTTTCTATCAGTCACAACATCTTATCCTCCTGGTACTACCCTACATGGTGATTTTGCTAATGCTGTTGTCTCTACAATGCCTGCTTCCCTTCCTTCACAGCAACAAGTTCCTCATTTATTCTCTGAAGCCTCCCTAAACCACCCACCATTCTTGTTCCACAGCCTCCACACCTATCCACAACTCTTGCAGAATTAATCATTTCCTTTTTATGTTCCCCAAGCTCTGGACATTTTTGTTATATACTCGGAAAATAAAACGGAATAACCAATAATGTCATGTCATCTACATTTGACTGTTCTCCAGCAAAACATTTCAAGCAATACAAAAGAAATGATGCTGTGAAGATTTGACTCATGACAACAGGACAACTGTTTCACCTCCCCATTTTGCTCCTTGTGTTTTACTCCATGATAGGGATAAAAAGAATTAGATCTCGCCAGATGCGATGGCTTGCGCCTACAATCCCAGCACTTTGGGAGGCAGAGGCGGGTGGATCACTTGAGCCCAGGAGTTTGAGATTAGCCTGAACAATATGGCAAAACTCTGTCTTCATAAAGAAAAATACATTAGCTGGGCGTGGTGGCATGTGCTTGTAGTCCCAGCTACAGGGAAGGCTGAGGTCGGAGGATCATCTGAGCCTGGGAGGTTGAGGCTGTAGTGAGCTACAATCATGCCACTGCACTCCAGTCTGGGCAGCAGAGTGTGATCCTGTCTCAAACAACAACAACAAAAAGGAATTACATCTTAGACTGATAAAAATCACAATCCTGGGAAGAATGGTCCGGCTCCCTTTAATTTTCCTATCTTCTTTGTGCCAGATAATGTAAGTTACAAGTTCAAAGGCCTTCCCTCCTATGTGGCTGAAAGAAATATTCTGATTAAACAGATCAATTAGCAAGTGTTTTTTTTAATTGACCCCTAAAACTGTGCCAAACATTGTACTACAAATTCTACATAAGTATTTTTCAAACTGTAGGTTGACACCCATAAGGAAATCAATTTAGGGTCATAAAATCATTTTGGTGGGTCTCAACCAGCATTTTTTTTTTTACAAATAAAATGAAATAGAAATGAATAGAAAATAGCAGAGTGCATTACATATGTACATACTGAATCTCAACGTAATTTGTATTTTTTTTCCTGTGGGTTCCAGTACAAAATATTGAGCAATACTGTGCTACAGGGTATAGAAGAATACATATTTCTTGCTCCTAATATGCTTGAAGTCTATTTGAGAAGAATAAATTTGTGCATATGAAATAGAGACCAAGTCTATGACTATCTCTAATTCAATTCTGTTTTACTTGGTGAATGTGGATGTGAATTTGAATGATTAGGGAGCTTTGACAGGTGAGTTGGTACTGTGGTTGGTGCCACTGAAAGTGAATAGAATTTGGATTTTGTGTAGGTGGAGAAAATTTTATAAAACAACCATCACATCAGCCAGTGATGGAATAGAGCAGATAAGATGTTTACAGAAAGACTACAAAACAAGATTTGCTAAAATTGATTATATGAGTAAATTACTTATATACATGTCCTATAATAAAATATGACCGCTCTACTACCTTCCCCCGCCACTACCTACTGGCCGTCCAACTCCTGCTCTAAATCTCAGCTTAGCTTTACTTCCCTTTCAGATGGTCCTCCTGTAATTTCTCATAGTATTCTTTTTTTTTTTTTTTGAGACAGAGTTTCGCTCTTGTTGCCCAAGCTGGAGTGCAATGGCACGATCTCAGCTCACCGCATTCTCCTCCTCCCGGGTTCAAGCAATTCTCCTGCCTCAGCCTCCCGAGTAGCTGGGATTACAGGGATGCACCACCACGCCCAGCTACTTTTGTATTTTTAGTAGAGGCGGGGTTTCTCCATGTTGGTCAAGCTGGTCTCGAACTCCCAACCTCAGGTGATCCGCCTGCCTTGGCCTCCCAAAGGGCTGGTTACAGGCGTGAGCCACCGTGCCTGGCCTCTCATAGTATTCTTTAACAGCATTGTCATTACCTATTTGCTTTTCTTTTTTTTTTTTTTTTTTTTTGGAGACGGAGTCTCACCTGCTTGCTTTTCTATGCCCCCGATGATTGGCACATCTATGATGACAGTAGCTGCACCCATCTTGTTCACTTTTTCTGCCCCTGAGTCAAGCAGAGAGCTAGGTACAGTTAGCACTCCATAAACACTTATCAAACAAATAATATCGAAAAATAACTCTAGATATAAATAATATCCAATTTGTAACTTAGAATGTTACAAATTGTTTTGCATTTAATAAAAGTTACCATTTGCAGAGCTGAGGACTGGGTGATGAAGGATTTTTCACTCTGCAAGGCTGTATTATCTGAGAAATTTCCATAAACAGGTACTATTTTATCATTTAAAAACAGTATTAATTTTTTGTTTCAAATACACAGAATGAGACTAAAGAATAAAAGAAAGGGCCGAGTGCAGTGGCTCACGCCTGTAACCCCAGCACTTTGGGAGGCCGAGCGAGGTGGATCACCTTAGGTCAGGAGTTCCAGACCAGCCTGGCAAACATGGTAAAACCCTGTCTCTACTAAAAATTCAAAAATTAGCCGGATGTGGTGGCAGGCGCCTGTAATCCCAGCTACTCAGGAGGCTAAGGCAGGAGGATCTCTTGAACCCAGGAGGTGGAGGTTGCAGTGAGCCAAGATGGTTACCACTGCACTCCAGCCTGGGCGACAGAGCAAGACTGTCTCAAAAAAATAAAAACAAAAATAAAAGAAAGCCCTATAGATATCCAGCCAATGGGGATGCCCCTTCTTCTCTCCTTGTCAAATGCTCTCCTTGGAGAGGGGCTATCCCCACTCTCTGAGGCACTTCTGCCTACTCCCAAGCCTTTTTTCCTCCTTTCAGTGAACATCTGGTATTACAGGCTTTTAAAAATTACATTTAAAAATGTCTCGACCTGAAAGTATGATAGTCTCCCATCAAGAGCATTGATTTGTCTCCTCTTTGCATTTGAGAAGGATGCATCTGTGTAAACTGGGGAACAAATTATCAATGGTGAAATTAAAATTACCATTCAACTCTGAAATAACAAAGGAGTTAAAAGATTTTAAAATGAATCATTTAATGGAATAATAGTGAAAATAAGATAACTTACATATATTTCACATTTACAGCAGTGATTTTTCTTCAAATCTTTTTCAGGGTCAAAAACACTTTTGTGAAGTAGATGTAAGCCCTCCTAGTAAACATAAGGGTACTCACACCTACTTCTAATGTCACTTCAGAGAAGACCTTACAACCAGCCATGAATGCCAGAACAAGGACCTCTGCTTTCCAATGTACATGGTGTTGTTCACATACACGATGTCACTTGATCCACATACACTTCCTACGGTTAAGTCAGGTCCGTTATCAATACAAAGCAAATACAAAAACCAGACATTTTAAGTTATTTAAAATGATTTCTCCCTCATTGCATAGCTGGTAACAGAATCCACACTAGAATATAGGTTTATATTTGTAATTTCATTAATATTTTTTCTAGAGATATTTGGTTCAAATTCAAATTATGAATAAAACATTTACAAAAGGCCTTTTATAACCATATTTTGTAGGAATTTAATGTTTATTTCCCCAATGTGAAGACAATGAAGTGGTCAGAGTTCAGCATCATTATACATTTCTCCTTGATGTTGACTCTGTACACAGTGACGCCTCTCCAAGCCCCTGCCAACTTGGCAAGCCAGAGCAGGAGAGAAAACTGCAGGTCCACCACATGGCAGGCCAGCATCCTCTCTCCAGGCCAACAGGCTATTCTGCTAATGGGCTTTTGTATTTTGTAATTAAATAAAGAAGCCATGTAATGCATGCTTATCTCTTCACTTGATGGAATTTTCGTCTGTTGAGCTACCTAAGCTATATATGTCATAAATAAGTTCCTAAATATATTAAAAATGCTTATAGATTCTGTTTTTTAGGGAAAAGGAGAGTTTGTTTTCCTTTAGGGAAAATCTAGAAATATTCGAGATTTTTTCTTTTTTTTAAAGAATAAGAACTAATACTTTGGTCTCCCTGGATTCCCTTTGACAGTTCCTGATGTGAGGACCAATATCACTGCATCATTATGACTGATGATCATTTGTGGAGTAAACAAAAAACGGCATCCCAGGATGCACCACTTCCAGAATATCTTCTGTCTCTGAAGCCAGTTGCCACATTGCAAACATGGCAACAAATGAATTGATGATAGCATCTGCTTAATCTGGCTTTTGTCCACATGTCACAACTGTAATGTTGTTAATTGAGACTTTTTTATTTGCTCTAGTCTGGTTTCTTCATTTCCTATTCTCCAAACTGAGCTTAATTTAATCAATGTTGACTGAAAAGCTGTCAGCTTTAATGGTACTACATCTTTTTATCTTTAATGTTTAAGAAACACACAAAACTAATGTTGTCTTAATCTGAAATGGTTAATTTTTTTGACATCACATTAATATACCAAGATTGTGTCTGCTATTTGTTAAAAATGAAGAACTTACACTTGATGAAATTTTACAAAGTATCCAGGAAGTGTTTAATATCTGATATTCCTGACATACCGTTTTTATGCTAATGGAAAAGCCAATAAAGTAGTAAGATTATGGCTTTATCCTGAATGACTTCAGCATTCATTTAACCTATGAAATAACCACTTAAGCTGATATTTCATTTAAATTACAAAATAATACTTAATTCTGGAGACGAATGATAGATAATTCAGTAAGAACTTACTCTCATCTTTTTACTGGTAAAACTAATGAAAATTATGAGTCCTACTAAGAGAAAATAGATGGTCTACCTCTACTACAAGATAAATCATTGACCTATTAAAAACTCAGCAAGATATGTTTATTTAAATTAGATCATTCTATAGTGAATAATAAAAACAGATCATTCTGTCCTCCAAATTAATTCCATTTATGCTTTGAATAGTTTTCATGTGGCAATATTTGTATCTCTACTTAATGCTATCAGCATTGAATTGGTGCATCATCTATCAATTAGTATGGAAACAAAATTTGAAATACAATTCATGGTTTCATCATAATGGATAAGTGATTATAATCTCTTCTTTTTTAACATGTACTCCTCAAGATTAAGAATGAAGTCTTATTCATGTACAAGGGCATCACAAGCCAATATTCCAGCACATATAAGATGTTCAACAAAGACTATTTGTATGTATTGAGTCCTGTAGCTACACTGCTCTCCTCAGTGGAGTTAGAGCCCAAAGTACATGGCCAATATTGCCCTCTAGTGGTTAGCATGACTAGGTGAGTCTCAGTGCTATTGGTTCCACCTGAGGTTCTACTAGAACACTGTTTCTTTTTACATGTTTGTATATCATAGACAGCTGAGAATTTTTTTTTGACAAGACAATATCTTTCTAAGATTATAAATGAAACCTAAATAAAGTATGTAGGACACGATTTGAGGGAAGCAAATTGAGTACATCTTTGTAATATTACATACAAAACGTTACATATTTTTGCCAGTAATCCCATATTTTGGGGGAGACTAATTGGATTGAATTGATGTAGTTAAAAAGAGCTTTTGAAGCACTGATAAACGTACATAAAACATCTATCAGAGCTACCACAATGTAACATATATTTTAACAGTTACTTTCGTTATATAGCTTGCAAACTAACATGCCATAGCACAAGAGCAACTCAATCTAGAGCCATCTTTCTGTTTTATTGTAGAAGGGAGAATAATCTTCTCCCTTTTTCTGCTATATGCTCACTCATAACAAGTGATTAGCATGGCTTCTGCGGTCATCACTTCTCTTTGCATGACTTCTAGAGGGTAGTTACAGAAATGTTGCTGGATCAGGGGACAGGGGCTGAGTTGAACTGATGGACAGCCACAAACCCTAAGAAACACAGAAATGGAATTCCTGCCCATGAAGATGCTTTCCTCTCTTGCTAGGAGATCTAGGCATTTTTCTGTCTCTTCTCTACATCCTCCATTCCCCATAGCATGCAAATCCACAAGAAACAGCAGAGCTGTTTAACTGAGCTGATCCCACTCGCTGCTTGCTTAGTAGGAGAATGGGCTGTGGGCACGCCTTTCAGTTTAGTATTTACTTCCCAAACAGGATGAAACCAAAGTTATTCTCTATTCAAAAATTAAAAGCTGAAAGAAAGGGAAAAGCATAGTATCACCATTAATAAAACTAAGAGTGCTTGCACATGTACAGGGTACAATACTATTAACAACATTGGCAAGAATTTGGCATGGAGATATGTCCCTGGCAACTATTTTGTGCCCTACAGCTGCACTAGGCATAACTCAAGAGAATCTAATTTGCATTACTCAGCATTAGACCTGGAAAGACCTAGCTCATCCATCAATGGTCCAGACACCAGCAGCATTTGAGGTGTAATTTGAAGTTGATGAACATTTGCTGTCTAGGAGTATACGGCTATTTTCTCTTTATACAAAAGAATCTGCACCTGTCTATTGCAGTCAGGGCCAATCAGGGGTAAAAGTCTAATTTGTTTATGGTCTAGACTAGTCAAGCAATAATACACTCTTGGGTTACTCTTTGTCCCCCATGATGGGGGGCCCCCTGGCCATCCCAACCTCCCAAAGACTCCACATATTTATTTAGTGCCACGAGCTTGACACTTCTGCACTTCCTTGCCCACTCATACACCTACCACCTTCCCTGTTCCATTAACTAACACTCTTCAATACAATCATGCATACTACTTTTCAAGGATCTTCTCACCATCATGATAAATAATGGTGATGAGTTAATCAAATTAAATATATTCAGTTACGACTTAAGTAATGTCCACAGGCTGCATAATTATCTACCTCAGGTAAGAGGTCCACAGCTGCATAAGAGCTTGAAGGGTAAGCGTCAATAATAAAAATATCAAGTAAAACTTCATAGAGTAGATTTTTTTTAAGCAAATAAACATTTAGATTTCACAAATCACGCCTAGTTTTATCCCAATCGACCAGCGATCGCAGCACTACAACCACTTATAATAGAGATTCAACATGAGTCTCCTCGAACCTCGGTTAAATGTAAGCCATATCAAAAATCAAATCAAAATCTAAATGTGGTATCACTAGACATGCCAAATGGCTAAAGTTTTTAATAAGTCAGAAAATAATAACTTCTGGAGAGGATGTGGGAAAACGTGATTTCTCATACACTGATATGTAAATTGATATAACCCCTTTAGCTGGTGGAATCTACCAAAGTGAAACACTGTGTGTCCAGAAACTCCACTGTCAGATAGACACCTAACACAAATACCTATCTATGTTCACCCAAAAATATGTACTAGAATGTTCAGAACAGCATTGATTGTAATATCCCAAAACTAAAACTGCCTTCATGGCCATCAACTGTAAAAGGTGCAGTGTGGTATATTCACACAGTAGAATTCTATACAGCAATTTGATATATCTCAAAAACAATATTGAAATTAAAAAGCTATATACAAAAAAAGAATATGCTGTATGACTTTGTTTATATAAAAGTACAAAACTGACTA
This sequence comes from Pongo abelii, assembly GCF_028885655.2. Classification (NCBI taxonomy): domain Eukaryota; kingdom Metazoa; phylum Chordata; class Mammalia; order Primates; family Hominidae; genus Pongo; species Pongo abelii. The sequence goes on from NC_071998.2 coordinate 41,115,227, forward strand.
AATTGTGGTGTTAAAGGGCATGACAGAGGTTACCTGCACAGGAGGAAAAGCAGAAAAAAACACAACGGGGGCACAAGAAGGCTTCCGTGGTTCTGATTCTATTCCGTTTTTTGATGAGTGTGTTTGTTCTGTGAAAACGTATCAAGTGATATACTCAGGATAATATGTACCTTTCTCCACGTGCATTATACTTCAATTAAAAGTCTTAATAATGTAAGCCGTAACATACATTATTGAGTGTCCCCAAAAAGATTAGAGATGTAACCCCAAAATAAAGTTTCATTTAACTCAACTGTGATCCTGTCATTTGTAAATTTTTATAGAATTATTTTTGTATTAGTGAATAATAATTAACCTACTCATCAAATTTCCAAGGACACTTATAATTTTAAATACCTTGCTCTTGGTTATATATTGTTTTAATTTGGGATCCAGAAAATATAGTCCCTATAACTATTATGCTTATAGTCCAGTAGACAGAATTATATTAATGATCATAAATCTAACAACTTAAATGATTTTTCTGGAATATTTTCAAGTCAATGCCCACATGTAGCATATGTAGTATATTTATAAAACCAAATTATTCACATATGTCTTTCTTTTGCCTTATTCCTTATTATGATGACCTAGACAAAGAAAGTCTACAAAATGACATGGAAACGCTTTAAGAAGAAATAAAAATTGTTCCTAGATCAATGCTACTAACAGTCAAAGTGGCAATATTAAGCATCTTGCCAAAACAATTAACAGCTAATCATGTCTGGTGATCTGTGAGTTGTCAACGGGAGTTAGAAAATGATGAATAAAAGTGACAGATAAAGACCAAAGCCAGTAGATCAGTGTGCTAAAGATAAGACTTGATTTTATCCTCACACCTGGTCAGATTGAAGCTCCTCCAGTCAAATTAACCAACTACCTTATCATTTCATCCTCTTTAACACCTTCATGCTATTCTGTCCAGAAATAAACACAACTGCAGCTCAAGAATGCAATTTGTTTGGAAACTAATAACTTGTATAAGCATTGCCTACGAATAATTCTTTTATTTTTGTATGGGTGAGTTGCAGGAAGATAACTTCTTTGTCCAGTTGCATTAGCTCCGAATTACTGATCTTATCCTCTGTACCCACTTCATAGAGCAGAGCTTCTGAAACTTTAATGCACATACCAGTCACTTGGAGATCATTAAAAAGCAGATTCTCTTTTTTTTTTTTTTTTTTTTTTGAGATGGAGTCTCACTCTTTTACCCAGGCTGGAGTGCAGTGGCGTGATCTTGGTTCACTGCAACCTCCCTGTCCCAGGTTCAAGTGATTCTCTTGTAAAAGGCAGATTCTGATCTGGTCTGTTGAGGGTGGGGCCTGAGATTTGGCATTTTTGATGGGGCTGGTCCACAGACCATATTTTGAGTAGCAAGCCCTAGAAGACTTGAAGGAGTCACTCTGATCTAGGTTATTATGCATAATTCACAGTGGGGATTTCAACAGGCTGTTCCAAAGAAGAACATTCTTAGTGTTCTTGTTAGTGTCCCAAAGAAGAAGTCACAAACACAATCATTGTGATCTAGAATGGCTTTCGGTTCAGGTCACTATGTGAGGTGAAAAATGGGATGCTTTAATTATTAAGAGGATTCCCTTCCAAACCAAACAAATTCATAATGGTGGAGGGAATTTTCTGAATAAATGTATTCCCAGTGACACAGCACATATTAAAATGGTTTGTGCATGTTGCACTTAGGTTTGTACCCAGAGATTAAAGGATAGGTAGAGGAGCTAAGAAGACACACAGGACTTGCATAATGAGGAAGATTTAATGCTAGCATATCCCAGACTAAATCAATAACTGGCAACCTAACTGGGCCAGATACTGACAGAATGTGATTTGCTTTTCCCTTTCTTTGCTTTAATGGATTCTCTTGCGATTGGATAATTCCAGCCTTACAAATTTTACTTTAAAAGTTCCCAAGACAAAATTCCATTTAAGAAGACAATGTGTATGTTGAAAAACTATGATACCTGAAACCTAAAACCACTTATTTTTGCAGATAACTAAAATGGCTTTTAAAAATTGATTTATTACTGGTTACCTTAACAAAATATGCTGCTCTATAATATATAGAGTTTGAATCAGCTGGGCCTGACCATTATTGGTGTTAATGTGTTAGGGGTGACTATTTGGAAAAGAAATGAGAAGACATTAGTTAAATGATCAAGCAAGTCATTGGAGACTCCAAAGAACATTGATAAAGTGGTAGCCATTGGCAACCTCCCCGAATCTGCTTAACACTCACTTTTTAATCTTTTCTTGAGGTCTTTATTTTCATTACTACTAAATTTTTAAAAATATAAATGATTTCGGCCAGGCGCGGTGGCTCACGCCTGTAATCCCAGCACTTTGGGAGGCTGAGGCGGGTGGATCACAAGGTCAGGAGATCAAGACCATCATCCTGGTTAACACAGGGAAACCCCATCTCTACTAAAAAATACAAAAAAATTAGCCGGGCATGGTGGTGGGCACCTGTAGTCCCAGCTACTCGGGAGGCTGAGGCAAGAGAATGGCGTGAACCCAGCAGGTGGAGCTTGCAGTGAGCCGAGATTGCGCCACTGCACTCCAGCCTGGGCAAAGAGTGAGACCCTGTCTCAAAAAAAAAAAAAAAAAAAATATATATATATATATATACACATATATATATATATATACACATATATATATATAAATGATTTCAAAAGGCATACAAATTCTGTAACTATTATACACTTTTAGGTCTGATCACTTTGTTGCTACGACTTTCACTCCACTTGATATTTATCTTTACCTGTGTTCTCATTGTCCTCTCTCTTTTTATCAAATTGCTGGACTGAGTACATGCCCTCGCACTGTGCCAGAAAATTGCTGAAGCCAAGGAGTCATCTTAGAAAACTGAGAGCTACAGGAATATCAAAACAAGCCAATCACATGTTGACCTACTTAGGATCTTCTTATTTTTTATTTATTTATTTATTTTTTGAGATGGAGTCTTGCTCTGTCGCCCAGGCTGGAGTGCAGTGGCTCAATCTCGGCTCACTACAGCCTCTGCCCCACCGGGTTCCAGCAATTCTCCTGTCTCAGCCTCCTGGGTAGCTGGGATTATAGGCACACGCCACCACCACGCCCAGCTAATTTTTGTATTTTTAGTAGAGACGAGGTTTCACCATGTTGGCCAGGCTGGTCTGGAACCCCTGACCTCAGGTGATCTGCCTGCCTCGGCCTCCCAAAGTGCTGGGATTATAGGTGTGAGCCACCATGCTCGGCCAGGATCTTCTTTTTCTTTTACTCTAGGCACCAATTGAAAGATTCAGACAAAACAAATTATTTAGGGTATAGCTAAAACCACCTGCTCATAGTACAGACCAGTAAGTGGGTTTTTTGACCCACATAAAATTTACCTTTGTCCTTAAACACCAAGTATACAGGTATTGGTTGACTTCTCTATAGGTGCAGTACGGCGTTAATTTGCATTAAGAGCACATACTTTGGTCCTAGATTGCCAGGTTCAAATTTCAGCTCTGCTGCTGACTAATAACAGGACTTTGGTCACAGTACTTTGTGTTGCTCCGCTTTGGTTTCCCTGTTAGTAAAACTGTGGTGACAACAGTGCTGGCCTCTTAGGGAGGTGATCAGAATTAAATGGGTAAATAGACTTACAGAATTAGGATGGTGCCAAGCACAGGAGAGGCACTATTACTGTGTTTCAACTCAGTCAGAGATGGCTTAGGGAATAATTACTCCCAAGTCTAGCTAAATTAGTTATAGGCATATGCATTCTCCGTAAAATTATGCAGCCCAAATAAATTGTTAATAATAGTTTTTATTGTTGGGGGAAATTCTAAATGGGCTGTTAAGGGAATAAAGTGAAAAACTGGTCTAGACAAGAGAGGAAACCCAAAGAAGCAAACCTGGAGGTCTAGGTAAAGTTCTCTGATTGGTGGTAGTGATGGGTGGGGGACAAACAGAGATCACACACCTGGAGTCTCAGGTATTTTCATCCTCCCCCACCTCTCTCATCTGTTGCCTCCCTCCATGAGTCACTGCCAATCAGCTAATCTCCAAAGCAGCATAGGATTCCCCAGGCTAGAGGCCATATATCCCCAGATTTCCATCTAGGGATAGCTTTGGGTCAGAGTCTGGAGACCAGTCATATGCATATAAAGTCAAAAAAATCAACATCCTATGGTCCAGTATAGTTGAAAGCAATAACCGGGCCAGGCGCAGTGGCTCATGCTTATAATCCCAGCACTGTGGGAGGCGGAGGCAGGAGGATCACCTGAGGCCAGGAGTTCCAGACCAGCCTGGCCAACATGGTGAAACCCAATCTCTACTAAAAATACAAAAAATTAGCTGGGTGTGGTGGTGAGCGCCTGTAATCCCAGCTACTCAGGAGGCTGATGGGGGAGAATTGCTTGAACCTGGGAGGTGGAGGTTGCAGTGAGCCAAGATCATGCCACTGCACTCCAGCCTGGGCGACAGAGTGAGACTCCGTCTCAAGCAAAAAAAAAAAAAAAAAGAAAGAAAGCAATAACAAAAAATGGACTTGTAGCATCACTACAGCTCTCATTGGGACTTCGCTTGGGAATGAAGTTTCTCTGTTTATTTATGAACCCCTTTTCCATCATCTACAACAATAATCATATGGGTAACAATGCTCACTCTCATTAATATGTAAACTCCACATGCTTTACGTTATTTAATATTTCCACCAACCCTATGAGGAGTGTCTTTTCTCATTCCTGTCACAAGGCTCAGAAATATTAAGTTAGTTACCCAAAGTCATAGCAGATATAGAACTAAGATTTTTGAACAAGATCTCTGATTCCAAAGAAGACACCCTATAACCAAGACAATCCTAAGCAAAAAGAACAAAGCTGGAGGTATCATGCTACCTGATTTCAAACTATACTACAAGGCTACAGTAACCAAAACCACACGTACTGGTACCAAAACAGACATACTGACCAATGGAACAGAACAGAGACCTCAGAAATAATACCACATATCTACAACCATCCGATCTTCAACAAATCTCACAAAAACAAGCAATGGGGAAAGGATCTCCTATTCAATAAACGGTGCTGGGAAAACTGGTTGGCCATATGCAGGAAACTGAAACTGAATCCCTTCCTTAAACCTTATACAAAATTTAACTCAAGGTGGATTAAAGACCTAAATGTAAAACCCAAAACCATAAAAACCCTAGAAAAAAAGCCTAGGCAATACCATTCAGGACATAAACATGGGCGAAGATGTCATGACAAAAACGCCAAAAGCAATTGCAACAAAAGCCAAAATTGACAAATGGGATCTAATTAAACTAAAGAGCTTCTGCACAGCAAAAGAAACTATCATCAGAGTGAACAGGCAACCCACAGAATGGGAGAAAATTTTTGCCCTCTACCGATCTGACAAAGGTCTAATATCCAGAATTTCCAAGGAGCTTAAACAAATTTACGAGAAAAAAAAAACCCCATCAAAAAGTGGGCAAAGGATATGAACAGACACTTCTCAAAAGAAGACATTTATATGGCCAAAAAACATATGAAAAAAAAGCTCAAAATACTGATCATTAGAGAAATGCAAATCAAAACTACAAGTAGATACCATCTCATGCCAGTCAGAATGGCGATTATTAAAAAGTCAAGAAACAATGGATGCTGGCGAGGCTGTGGAGAAATAGGAATGGTTTCACAGTGTTGGTGGGAATGTAAATTAGTTCAACCATTGTGGAAGATAGTATGGTGATTCCTCAAGGACCTATAACCAGAACTACCATTTGACCCAGTCATCCCATTACTGGGTATATACACAAAGGAATATAAATCATTCTACTATAAAGACACAAGCACATGTATGCACACTGCAGCACTATTTACAATAGCAGAGTCATAGGACCAACTCAAATGCCCATCAATGACAGACTGGATAAAGAAAATGTGGTACATATATACCATGGAATACTGCACAGCCATAAAAAGGAATGAGATTATGTCCTTTGCAGGGAAATGGATGAAGGTGGAAGCCATCATCCTCAACAACTAACACAGGAACAGAAAACCAAACACCGCATATTCTCACTCATAAGTGGGAGTTGAACAGTGAGAACACATGGACACAGGGAGGGGAACAATACACACCAGGCCCTGTTGGGGGTGGGGGCAAGGAAAGGGAACTTAGAGGATGGGTCAATAGGTGCACCAAACCACCATGGCACATGTATACCTACGTAACAAACCTGCATGCTCTGCATAGGTATCCTGGAACTTAAAGTAAGATTACAAAAAATAAAAATTAGGCTGGGCATGCTGGCTCACACTGGAAATTCCAGCACTTTGGGAGGCTGAGGTGGGCAGATCATGAGGTCAAAAGATGGAGACCATCCTGGCCAACACGGTGAAACCCCATCTCTACTAAAAATACAAAAATTAGCTGGACATGGCAGCGTGTGCCTATAGTCTCAGCTGCTCGGGAGGCTGAGGCAGAAGAATCGCTTGAACCCGGGAGGCAGGGGTTGCAGTGAGCCGAGATCGCACCACTGCACTCCAGCCTGGGCAACAGAGCGAGCCTCTGTCTCAAAAAAAGAAAAAAAAAAAAAAGAAAAAAAAAAAAGAAGAAATCAAGCTCTTAAAGAGAAAAAATAAGTAAGATTTCTGGTTCCTCTATTCTACCCAGTTACATAGATTAAGCTAAAATTCATGTCTCCTTTCAAGACTTGAACAATTCTCCAAAGCTGTCATCCGCTCCTCTGACTCTCATACACATTGCACATTCTCCTTCTGGGGCACCTGTAAGACTGAATCATAATTATTTGAGTATAGGCTGTAAACAACTCAGTGCAGGACCAACGTCTAGTTATTTCTTATTTAGTGCTTAGAACAAAATGAATATTCATTAATTTTTATTTTGGCCAGTTGTGGTGGCTCAAACCTATAATCCCAATGCTTCAGGAGGTAGAGGTGGGAGGATCACTGGAAGCCAGGAGTTCGAGACCAGTTTGGGCAACATAGTGAGATCCTGTCTCTACTTTTAAAAAAAAAAAAATTTGCCAGGTCTGGTGGCACATGCCTGTAATCCCAGCTACTCAGGAGGCTGAAGTGGGAGGACTGCTTGAGCCCAGGAGTTTGAGGTTGCAGTAAGTTACGATCACGTCACTACATTCCAGCCTGGATGACAGAGCAAGCCTCTGTCTCAAAAAATAGTAATAATAAAAATAATAATTTAAATTAAAAATATTTTTTACTTTATTTTAATTACTCATAGAGGGGGTCTCACTGTGTTGCCCAGGCTGGCATACTTTAGCTATTCACAGGTGTGATCCCAATACTGATCAGCAGGGGTGTTTTGACCTGTTCTGTTTCCAGCCTGGGCCAGTTCACCCCTCCTTAGGCAACCCAGTGGTCCCGCTCCCCGAGAAGGTCCCCATATCGATGCCCAACTTAGTGCATTCACCCAATCAGCATAGTGCACTACAGCCCAGAGCTCCTGGACTCAAGCGACCCTCCCAGTTCAGCCTCCTGAGGAGCTGGGACTACAGGCACTGCCACCTCCACCTCACCTGGCAATGTTGAATAATTTTTTTGTTTTTTTGAGACAGAGTCTCACTCTGTCACCCAGGCTGGAGTGCAGTGGCTTGGTCTTGGCTCACTGCAACCTCTGCCTCCCTGGTTCAAGCGATTCTTCTGCCTCAGCTTCCTGAGTAGCTGGGATTAGACTTGCCTGCCACCAAGCCTGGTTAATGTTTGTATTTTTAATAAAGACAGGGCTTCACCACTAGGCCAGGCTTGTCTGGAACTCCTGACCTCAGGTGATCTGCCCGCCTCGGCCTCCCAAAGTGCTGGGATTACAGGCATGAGCCACCGCACCTGGCCTGTTGAATAATTTTTGAACATGAACTAATAGGTAAACCACAGCAGGAAAAGCGATGACCTCTCTGAAACCCTTTCACGTGGCTGATGCCCTCTGATCAGTTCACTCTGACTTCCATAGGAGTGCTTTGTGTGCAAATGAGATCTTGCTAATAAATTAAAATGTATGTCCATAGAGGGGCTATATTATGTCATGAGTAAGAGTTTGGGTTCTCATATCAACCCTGGCTTGAACCTCAACTCCATCCCTAATTAGCTTTGTAATTTTGGGAAATCACTTAACTTATCCAGATTTTAGTTTCCTCATTTATCAAACGGGTATATAATAATCTTTACATTTTATGGTTATTGTGAGGAATAAAGAAGCTAACACATGTGTAACTCACACGCCAGCTGAAGTCATCCTGCCTCACGAGATTAAAGAAGATTTGCTTGAAGCCTTGCTCAAGCACTTTGGAAAGTCCAAATCCCTGCAAAAAGAGTTCTGCACAATCCCATGGAGTTGATGTTCCCCTTTCCTGCCCGTGACCTTCCTCCCTCTCGGTGGGTAAAGAGACAAGAGACAGGGTAGTAGGTGACTGGCAGCTAGTAGGCAGGACTCTTACCAAGGAAGCTGCATGTGCAGTTAGGGGTCAGGGCACTCTCATTCTGGTAGGGGAGGAATGACTCCTTTCTCCTCTCCCTGCTTGCATAGGAAGTTTTAAAGTTTGGGCCTTCCAAGCATCTGGGGAAGAGTGAGGGACAGGCTGAAATCCATAAGAAGGGCTTAGCTTGGCTAGTAACCTCAGCAACAGGGGAATGACTATTGGGCCATGCCCATAGCTGCCTCCTTCCCAGTAAGCCCCTGAAGGAACCCTTGAAACTACCATGCTGTGAGAGCTGAAGGAGACGAAATGTACAGTAGTAATCATTACAAATTGTTTAAAGGCTTTGCTCTCTGGGAAGAGAATGCCCTTTTATAATACGTGAGATGAGTTTTAAGCTTTTGAAAATTTACTATTTTGAAAAACATCTTCGAAAAGCATAATTTATGAAAATAGTGGGTGATCTGAGTGCCTTTTTTTTTTTTTTTTTTTTTGAGACAGAGTCTCGCTTTGTCACCCAAGCTGGAGGGCAGTGGTGAGATCTTGGCTCACTGCAACCTCCGCCTCCCTGGTTCAAGCGATTCTCCTGCCTCAGCCTCCTGAGTAGCTGGATTACAGGTGTGCGTCACCATGCCTGGCTAATTTTTTTGTATTTTAGTAGAGATGGGGATTCACCATGTTGGTCAGGCTGATCTCGAACACCTGACCTCGTGATCCACCCACCTCGACCTCCCAAAGTGCATTACAGGCGTGAGCCACTGCACCCAGCTTGAGTGCCTAGTTTTTGATGTAGTTAGCACAGTGGTCTTCATACTCATTAAAGTGGCAGAGCACACGGAAGTACAGGTGCTTATGATGAAACACCAGAAAACTTTCACTTATTTAATTTAAAATAAATATGTTATTTAGAACTAAAACAGATACCATCTAATAGATTTTAAAATAAGTAAGTGGTAATGTGTGGCAAAGATTTAACAAACATGAAATTGAGAATATTATCTCCATTAGCTTAATTTGTAAAAGTTAAAATAGTAAAAGACTCAAATAGTAAAAGCCTGCCATTGTTCAATGGGGGAGGACAACTAGGTCCAGCAGACAGAATGCAATGGCTTTAAGAAGTACTTACTTGTGGCCGGGCACGGTGGCTCACATCTGGAATCCCTGCACTTTGGGAGGCCAAGGCAGGTGGATCACCTGAGGTCAGGAATTCAAGACCAGCCTGGCCAACATGGTGAAACCCTGTCTACACTAAAAATACCAAAATTAGCTGAGTGTGGGGGCACACACCTATAGTCCCAGCTACTTGGGAGGCTGAGGCAGGAGAATCGCTTGAATCCGGGAGACGGAGGTTGCAGTGAGCTGAGATCACACCACTGTACTCCAGCCTGGGTGAAAGAGCAAGACTCTGTCTAAAAAAAAAAAGTACTGGCTGGGCGGGGTGGCTCACGCCTGCAATCCCAGCACTTTGGGAAACTGAGGTGGTGGATCACCTGAGGTCAGGAGTTCGAGACTAGCCTGGCCAACATGGCGAAACCCCTTCTCTACTAAAAATGCAAAAATTAGCCGGGCATGGTGGCACGCACCTGTAGTCTCAGCTACTCGGGAGGCTGAGGCAGGAGAATCACTTGAACCCAGGAGGTGGAGGTTGCAGTGAGCCGAGATCATGCCACTGCACTCCAGAGCAAGACTCTGTCTCAAAAAAAAAAGAAGTACTTACTTGGGACTTTGATTTTAAGCTACATCAGTAAATCACTGACATAGCTTACTCCATGGCATAGAATCACCCATTCATCTGTTCATCAAAATGTGCCAACCTTGTCTCCTGCACAGCACTAACCTGGGGGCTACACCATGAACATTATGAACAGATTACAGGTCCTTGATGTTGATGAGTCCACAGTCTAAGGCAAAGGAGGACATTTTTCAACAATATGTGATGGAGTCTATAATACACATGAGCACAGGGGACCAGGAAGAGGAAGGGCCTCTACCACACTCTAATGGTGAGAGAAAGGCAGAAATAGAAAAAGCTTCCAGCAAGAGACAATAGCTAAGCTGATAACTTATAGAATACCGTACATTTTAATTGGGCCATCCATAGGAGAATGTCTATTTAAAGAAATACTCTACACGTGTCTTTGTCTCCTAGAATGAGTGAACTAGATGAAATGAACAATTAGATCTATGTGTAAAGATAAATCTCAAAATCATAATACTAAATGAAAAATCAAAGTTACAGACTGATGTATACATTACAGTGCCATTTAAGTAAGTTTAAAAACATACAATAGCAACACTTGTTTAGGGATAAATACCTGTGTAGTCAAAGTATGGAAGCATATACTAGAAGTTAGATACATACCAAAATCATGAGCACAGTTGTCTCTGGAGAAGGAGGAAGATAGGACCAGGTACAAAGAGGCTCCAGCTGGATCAGTAATATTTCAGTTTTACAAATATAAATGAAGGGAATATTATAAAATGTGAACATTTATTCGTTGTGAGTTGTGGGCACAATGACATTGATGACACCAGTTTCTGAATGTTTAAGTATTAAAAGTCTTTTTCCTGGTTTTAAAACACTACCCCAAAAATCTAATTTAACATGAATACTAGAAAACAGCCTACTTGCAAGGAAGAAATGAAATCTTATATAAATTGTCATCAAAGGTAGTTTAGTTTACTGTATTTTTGCTGCCGACACATCAAGACTCTTTTAGTGTATCTAAATCATCAGGTACTTCTTTGTATCTTCATATGACAACTGCAAAATACATGGTTCCAACATTGGAAGTGATAAACTAGGATTTCATCTCTTGTTCCTAGAGCTTCCAAAGATAAAAGGCAAGGAAAAGAATAAGTGGGGAGGAAGCCATGGGCCTCAGAGGCTACAGGGATGTTATAGCCTCTGAGTAGCAATTGCCAAACTATGATCAAGGCCCACTAGCTAAGCAGAGAACCCCTTAGTTCACTTAACCCGCTCATTCCAAGTTTCTAGCAGAAAAAAAAATTATGATTAGAATAAAATACCACTTTAGAAGCTGATGGGGGGTGCCATTGATTATATGAACAGTAGGGACTGAATGATATTCAAGCTATCAACAGATGTCTAAAAATCTATATATCAGGAAGTTATAGGGTAAAACTCTGTTGATGAAAATATATACTATCACAGGCTAACTGGGCAAACCACAGCAAATTAAAATGATAAAGATGAAGCAAAACTAATAATAACTTGTAACTAAAAAGCTAGAATATTTGTAGTTGAAAACCATGGAAAACTCCAATCAAAACTGATTATTCTGGCAGGAATTCCTAGTATCTCACTGAGTAATAGCCAAATTATTTTGGGTCCACTAAACTTATAAGTAAAATGCCAAACTAGTCTTCTGCAAACACTAATAATTTTGATTTATGACTGCCATATAGGATGATGTGAATCCAAGCCACAGCACTCCATGCAAGAAAAGTTTTATCACTTTTAAAATGGGGACCTCAAAGTCCCTACTTTCCAGGTTAATGAGATGCCCAAAATCATTACAGGAGAGCAGGCTCACTCTACTTGTAGGGTCCAATCAGAGTCTTTGAATTTATACAGAGGTTCTTTGGTCCGTCATTGTCACTGCTGAGATGTACACTGTCTAAGGCAGCCTAGTCCATTTTGAATGAAGGCAGGTGTCTCCAGTCCTTTAGGTCTAACATAGACCTCCAAGTCTCATGTCATTCCTAGGCAGCCTTGCCTTGCAGTCTCATGAAGTGCACCATGCAGGCATCTCATCAGTAAACAAATTTAACCTGAGCTTCTGCTGGGCTCACAAATCCCCAAGACTGTCTCTTTCTCAGCCTCTGCCTTCTCACTTTACTTCAGTCCCTTCTGACTTTTCCAACTCCCAACAGCCCTTATTAATCTCTTCAATGGCCCTGAACTTCTACTTACCTGTAGGAGGAGTGAGGTAATATACAGTGTGCTAAGAACCTTGGAATCATATCGGCAGTCTGTTTTTGGGGGAGCAGCATGTCAGGGAAGCAGATGCTTTATTCTTCTTGGGTTAGCCTACAGCCGGAGAAAAAAAATCCCAAAATAACACAAAACTCCAAACCAAAAAATAAAATAAAATAAAACAAAGAAACAAAAATAATGTGGGATATTTTTCCTTAATAGCTCATTCTCTTACCATATTTTAGTAATACTTAATTAGAATTTATCAATAAGTAGCACTTATTCATAAGCATAAATAAAGGCTTATGGGAATGTTCACTCTTAAAGATTTTTAGAAACAACTTTCTTTTTTGATTAGAGGTTCATGGTGAGATCACTGCTGGGCTGAAGATGATACTTTGAGTAACAGTGAATTGGGATGGGAGGTGGTCACAGACACTGCTTGCTTCTTTTTCTTGTCATTTCCCCTCTACCTGCTGAAGATGTTGCTGGCTATTTCCTCCAGAACCTGAGCTAGAGTGGCCAGGATCCTGCTCTGCCTTTAGCTCATGCTACAGACTCCCTCCTTTCCCAAGATACAAAACCTTCATCCCACTCCCACACTATATCCTCTCATGGGCTCCCCATTCTTATCTCCCTCCAACTGTGGGCAGGGTCAGGGCCTCAGGCCACTTCGCAACAGGGCTGTCTGTTTTAAGGACTAGAGAAGCTTCACTAGAAATAGAGATTTATTAAGGAGTGGTAATCAGCTACTGGAGGTGGGTGTAAGCCAAACAAAACCCACTGTCAGTTTAATTTCCAAGAAGAGATGGTGGATACATCTTTTTTTATTCATGTGGATCCAAGAAATTACTGAGAGTGGCAGAGGGTGGTGTATTAGTCCATTTTCACATTGCTATGAAGAACTACTTGAGACTGGGTAATTTATAAAGAAAAGAGGGTTAATTGACTCACAGTGCTGCACGGCTGGGAAGGCCTCAGGAAACTTACAATCCTGGCAGAAGGCAAAGGGGAAGCAAGGCACATCTTAATGACAGCAAGAGAGAGACAGCAAAGAAAGGCACACACTTTTAAACCATCAGATCTCATGAGAACTCACTCACTATCATGAGAACAGCATGGGAGAACCACCCTCACGATCCAACCACCTCCCACCAGATCCCTCCCCTGATACGTGGGGATTGCAATTTGAGATGAGATTTGGGTGGGGACACAGAACCAAACCATATCAGGTGGACTTAGCAGGAGGTAGATATTGGATTGGTGTAAGGAAGAACTCAAATGAACCCAGGTGAACTCAATGGAGCTAACTGCTTCAGACACTGGAGATGTAGGGAGACCATGTATTACAGATCAGGGAAATTAAAGACATTTTTTTTTTGGCTGCAAAGCGCTCATTCTATTTTCTGGCAATAGCATGCTGATTTTCTTTCAGAGAACCATTCTTTCACCTCTCTCTGTTCATAAAATTAAGGTGAAACTCTTCCCTGGCTAAAAGAATTAACAGATAATTTGGGGGTGGAGAGCTATTCAGGTCATCTTATCCACTTGGCCACAGTAATGATCCCAGGATAAGCACATGACCCAAGTTGGTCCAGTCAGATTAAATTCTGAGACTTTTGCTAAAATTATTAAAGGAAAATTTTTTTCCCTCTTATGTAGTTTCTAAGCTACTAGGAACAACCCTAAAAAAAAAAAAGGCCCATCTAAGAATAAAACCAAATAGAGGAAAACAAAAAACAAAGAGCTAAAAGAGAAAGATTGATTCCCAATGATACCTTTTAACCCCTGGATCCAGCTATGCCTGATACCATTACTGCCAGTGAATTTTTCAGTCATGACTATCAATCGTTTTTTTTTGCTTAAGCCAGTTTGAGTTGCATGCCTTTCTATAATGTAACTGTATTCTATCAGTTAGAGAATCTAACTGATACAAGGAATGCCAAAGTGTTAGACAATGAGCTAGATGAGGTGATTCTAAAATTCAGTGAGTTGTTCTAATGATGGCTTTTTGTTATAAAAGTCATACATGTTAATTAAATTTTAAAATTGGAGAAAACAAAGGGGTATAAAGAAGAGAACAAATCACTCAGATTTACATTTCCTTATCCGGCAATAAAATATTGAGGATGAATGGACAAATAGGTAGATAGACTTAATAATATATTATGAGCATATTCCTATGACCTTGCATATTTGTAGCAATTAATTATCTATGATGGTGTAGCATTCCATTTTATGGATATGGATCTATCTGTTTTGCTATTGTTGAGCATTTGAATTCTTTCCATTTTTCTCTATTACAAATAATGCTTTATTAACCTCTTTGTACATAAATTATTGTGTACATCTCTTCTTATTTCCTTAAGACAAATTCCTGAAATAAGAATTATTGGATAATCACTATAAATAACTTTGAAACTATGAATATGCCTAAATTACTCTATGGGAAAGTTGTATATTCCCTCCTAGTATCAAAGAAGCCAGGCACAAAAAGAGCATTTTTTGTATGACTCCATTTCATAAAATATTCTCACTAGGCAAATATATAGAGATGGAAAGTAGAAACACCCCAGGGCTAGGGGGTTGGGAGAAAATGGGGAGTGACTTTTAGTGGGTACAAAAGTTTCTTTTTGAAGCGACAAAAATATTACACATTTAATTGTGGTAATGTTTGAACAATTATGTGAATATCTCAAAACCATTAACTGTCCATTTTAAATGGGTGAATGGTGTGGTAAATTATATCCCAATAAAATCAGTTAAAAATAAAGCTGAGAATATAAATCATTTTTCTAGCATACGGGTTACAAATATTTGTCTTAGGCCTGATTTTGTTTATGGTGGTTTTTGTGGGGTACAGAAAAACTAAATATTCATATGGTAAAATCTCTTAATCTTCATGGGCTTTTTTTTCTTTGCATGCTAGGAAAGACCATCCTACCATTATAATCAGAAAAATATCTATATATTCTTCTAGTTCTCTTTGAGTTTGATTTTTTTTTACATTAATTCCTTTGGAATGTGTTTTACATATTTTTGTAACTGTTTTGAGGGCTTCTACTGGATGGTGTTCTTAACCTCAGCTTTTCTTTTCCTTTTCTTTTTTTTTTTTTAATATCGGAAAAACATGATGATCAGTAGTTTCAGTGCCCCTAATCTAAGTTTCTCATTCTTTGTCTATTTTGTATTCAGACTGGAATATGGCTTTAGCCGCTGTGATAAATCAGGAACCGCCTCCCCCTGACCCCACCCCACCCCTGCATCCTGCAAATTACACTTGGCAAATTATATTGTTGGATATGTTACTTGTTGAGTTGACTTCAGAGCTATAATCTGGAAGTTTGTCTAATTGGACTGATTAGTTTTGGTCTTGTGGTCATGAAAGAACCAAGAAATAAGTCTGAAATATCAGATACATTCATCAGCCAAGATAGGGAGGTGTTGATGGCTTCCCTTTTATGTAACTCCAAATGGCTGCGGCATGTTTGGCTCATATTCTTTTGATTTGTGATTTAATTTTTACAAACTGTAGGAAGAAAATTGCTGCCAATGTTATGGTTTGAAGAGCTGGCTTTTCTATCCAAACACACAGAAAATGTAGTATAATGACTGGGCCCAGATAATGAGGCAGGAGGAGGGAAAGTAGAAGGTTGGCAAGAGAGCGTGTCCCTTTCTGCCATTTTGTGGGAAACCAGAAATGGCAAAGAACGAGAGTAAAAATATGCTCATTATTCCTGTCTTCAAAGGCTTCCTCAGTCTCTAATGAGCCCTGTGTTACTTCTTCACTTTTTTAAATGGCATTTAGCATGAGAGACACCACCTGAGGACATTTTCTGGACCTCAGAGAACTGTGCCAACTCAAGCATAGTAACATTTAAGGTCCTGCTGATGACACTCTCCTTCCCCAGATACCAGATCCCTCTCTTCCATTAGGAAACCAGGACTTGAGAGTATTACACTAAAATAGGACACTGACTTCCCTTCACTAGCAAAGGACTTCAAAAATTGACCTGAGCCCCACACTGTCCTCAGCCCTTTGTGGTCTGAGTTCTCACCACCCAATTCACACTACATTTTCCAAAGTGACTGATTTCCTCTTGTTCACACATCACATGGCCTTTCCTCCTTTCTTTAGTCTTCATTCTCTCCCTAGGAAGCAGAGACCCCCTTGCCTGTTCCCTCCTTGTGACTCTCGTCCTCCCTTGCCTCAGGGGTACCTTATATTCTTTGGGTCCACAGGGTGATGTGGTTAGGAGTACAGGCTCTTGACTCAAATCCTGAGATGTGAACCTTAATGTCTCGGTAACTTGGTGACTCCATGTGCAACTGGGGAGAATAACTGTGGCCACCTCATACAGCTGTATTAAACAAGTTAATATATCTAAAGACCTTAGAACAGTGCCTGCCGCAGAGCCCGCATTTATACAGTGCTCACTGCTATAACTATCCCCACTACTGGTAGAGTTGTTGTTACGGCTTTAGCGGTTATATTTACTAATGTAGTATTTTCCTCCTACCTCTCTGATGCCTTTTCACTGGTCTCTTCTTAGCCCCTTCTGTCTTTCTTCAGCCTCCCAAGTGTTTGCAGGTCTTGGGCCTCATCTCTCTTCCCTGCTCCACTGGGGAAATCTCACTGGGTCAGGCACCTCTTTTGTGTCCCCCTCAGATCCTCTCAACTCCACTCTCTCCTCCAGCCAATGCTGTGATGACCATGTGCTCACAGACGTTGACCAGATTCACACTGGTGCAACCACAGCACCTCACTGTGGCTCCCTAACAGGCATCTCCTGCTTCTCATAATCGGCTTCTCTGTTGGATCACCTGCAGGAATCCTGCAAATAGACATGTAGAGGGAGGGGGATGGTTTGAAGAAGATGAGAAATGGAAGGGTCCATTGAAAAATAGGCTTTTCAAGACTGGGTGTGGTGGCTCACGCCTGTAATCCCGACACTTTGGAAGGCCAAGGCAGGCAGATCACCTGAGGTCAGGAGTTCAAGACCAGCCTGGCCAATACGGTGAAACCCTGTCTCTACTTAAAAAAAACAAAAATTAGCAGGGTGTGGTGGCGGGTGCCTATAATCCCAGCTGCTTGGGAGGCTGAGGTATGAGGATTGCTTAAACCCAGGAGGCGGAGGTTGCAGTGAGCCAAGATTATGCCACTGCACTTTAGCCTGAGAAACAGATTTTCAAGACTCTGTTTCAAAAAAAAAAAAAAAAAAAAGAGAGAGAGAAAAAAAAAAAGAAATAGAAAGAAAAATAAGCTTTCTGGCCAGGTGCAGTCACTCACACCTGTAATCCCAGCACTTTGGGAGGCCAAGGCAGGCAGATCAGCTAAGGCCAGAAGTTCGAGACCAGCCTGGCCAACAGGGTAAAACCCCATCTCTACTAAAAATACAAAAATTAGCAGGGTGTGGTGGCACACACCTGTAGTCCCAGCTACTCAGGAGGCGGGGGAGTCATTTGAGCCTGGGAAGTGGAGGTTGCAGCAAGCCAAGATCATGCCCCTGCACTCCAGCCTGGATGGCAGAGTGAGACTCCGTCTCAAAAAAAAGAAAGAGAAAAAGAAAAGAAGAGAAGAGAAAAGAGAATAGAAAAGAAAAATAAGCTTCCCTGGGGGACTTCATGGAGCCAGTGAGAGCAAAGTTTTCAGGGGCTGGTGACAAAATGTGGTGGGAGGTTAGAGGTTGGCTGCTTCTTCCCTGCCCTGTTTTCCATCCTCCACATTGACCCAGAACAATTCTGGCACCCCAAAGAGAAGACTGTGGCAGCGTCAGAAAAATCTCTGTTTCCTGGGGACCGCCATCAGCAGAGGCAGTGCTGTCTCCTTGCTCAACCCAGGGCAGCAGCAGCAGCTGGGGAAGCTGCACTGGAGGGAGCAAGCTAGATGAAGTGGCAAAGCTGCTTTGTGGCCCCACAGCAGGCATCCTTTTGGGGACTCAGAATTTACCAGGGCACATTGAAGTTGGAGATTCGCCCCTCAGGTAAGCTTGACCTTCCCAATCTTCATAGCCTTAAGCAACTTGTTTCCACCCAGACATTGCTGTGGTGACCAGCCATGAGTCTGTGAGTGAAACGCAACAGTCCCTCACCCCATGCCACATCTGCCACATGTTGCCTTCTGCCCCAGAGCTTCCTTATTGACACGGGGCTTTAAAAGCTGTGGGACCCCACAGTACCTATGCACGCGTCGCCTGTAAGGAAGATATTCCATATCACAAACCTTTGACCTATGTGAAATGGAGCCAGGGAATAGATTCATCCCAATTCCTTGCACTGCATTCTCCTGGGAACTAATTTTTATACGGATTCTTAGAAGATTGGGTAATCAGTCTCCCTTCAAAGGGTGGCAAGCTCAGTAGCGCACCCTCGTGGGGTCTTCTCACCTTTCCAGCCTCACTCCCCCATCGCCTCACTTCTGTTACCTGGGGTTGTGGTCCCTAACAAAGAAGTCCTCACAAGGTTTTGCCTCGGGCTTTACTTTCTGGGGAACAAAGAATAAGACAAAGTGGAGTTGTGGTTGGGCAGCGAGTCAGCAGGGCTGGAGCCACTGTAATTTGGGACATGAAAATTCAATACTATCGCATTTTATATATCTCAGCCTAGTAAAGGCATGTTGTATTTTCATTAGATCAAAATATGGAGCCCTAAATCCTCCTAAATACAAGTCTCATATTTTCTCCCTGCTGGACAGCTTCACCAGGATGTCACTCAAATACTTCCAACTCAATATATCCAAAACCGACCCCATAATTTGGGCTCCCCAACCTTCCCTCAAACTGATAAAATGATCCATGTTATATGTTCCCTGTGGCAATTGTCATTTTTATCCTAATCATTGTCCTAATTCACCAGACTAGAAAACTCAAAGTAAGCTTTAACCCCTCCTTCTCTAGACGATTCCATCACTAGTCATTGCCTGCTGGTTGTTTCTGCCTTCTTTGTATCTTCTCCATTGTTCCTTTGCCACTGTCCTGGTTGAAGCTCCTGCTATCATTTGTGTGAAGTATTGTGAGAGTTTCCTAACTGGTCCCCCTGCTTCAGTCGTTCACCTCTCTGGTCCATCTTGCAAATTCCCCACCTACAAACCCATTATTGTATTCTTCCTTCACTTCAAGCTCTGAGATATTAAAAATACATTCAAGGTTACCTTTGCAAATTTCTTAAATATCTTGGCCTATGAAGCACTGTATAAACTATATATGCCAGCACATACTAGCAAGCAAACATAAGTGCACTTAATTTATATCTCTTGGTAAGCCCAAAGTAGTTGGTTGTCCTTCTTGCATTAGAACAGATTGTTGTCTTCATGTTGAAGACTCAGTGGGGTAGATGACTTTGCGTTTAAGGGCTATCTTGTGTGAAAAATGTGTATGTTTAAATATGGTGATCATCTGCAGTGAGGTGAGATGGTCACATCATGAAAAGCGCTTGAGAACTGAGACTGTTGAGGGAAAGAAATATTCACAACTCCCATCCCATACTCACTCTGGACTTGTGCTTATTGGTAGGAAGGTAGGCAGAACTAGCTGCTCTGTTTAAATTGTTCCTTTGTGTTCTCTCCCACATTTCCCAGGGGCTTAGTTGATTTGGGGTAAGGTAAATGCACATGAAATGTGACTGCACTGTAGACATTTTTGTATCACCCACAGACCCAGTGAGGTGGCCTGCAGATAGTAGACACTCAGCAAATGAACAAACATGAAAATAAACGGAATCAAGAGAACTCAAACTAAGAGCTTCTGCACAGCAAAGGAAACAATGAAATGAAATGGCAGCCTATGGATTAGGACAACATATTTGCAAACCATATATATCTGACAAGGTGTTAATATCCAAAATTTATAAAGAACTCATGTAACTCAATTGTAGAAATTTTAAAATGAGCAAAAGAGCTAAATAGACATTTCTCCAAAGAAGACAAAAATGTCCAACAGTTATAAGAAAAGGCACTCAAGATCATTAATCATCAGAGAAAAGCAAATCAAAAATACTGGGATACCACCTCACACCACTTAAGATGGCTATTATCAAAAAGTCAAAAGATAACAAATGCTGTTGAGGGTATGGAGAGAAGGGAACACTTAACATTGTTGGTGGGGAGGTAGATTGGTACAGTCATTGTAGAAAGTAGTATGAAGGTTTTGAAAGAAATTACAAGTAGTACTACCATAGGATCCTGTAATCCCTTTTCTGGGCATATACCCAAAGGAAATGAAGTCACTACCTTGTAAAGATATCCACATTCCCAAGTTCATTGCAGTGTTATTCATAACAGCCAAGATGGAAATAACCTAAGTGTCTGTCAACAGACAGATGGGGAAAAAACTGACACTGTGACATACATACATACATACATACATACATACTTACATATATATATATACACACACACACACACGTATATGTATACATATTTAATGGAATATTACCCAGCCCTTAAAAAGAATGAGATCTTGCCATTTGCCAGAACGTGGATGAGCCTGAAGAACATGGCTAAGTGAAGTAAGCCATACGCAGAAATAAAAATATTACATGATCTCACTTATATGTGGAATCTTAAAAAAAAAAATCAGATATACAGAGATAGAGAACAAGAGCAGAAGGTGGGTGGCAGGAAATGGGGAGATGTAGGTCTGAGGTTACAAAGTAATAGACGTGTAGGATGAGCAAGTCTAGACATCTAATGAACAACATGAGGACTACAGGTAATAAAATTATGCTACATTTGGGATTCATGCTAAATTAGATTTTAGTTGCTCCTGCCACAAAAACCAAAAGAGGAGAACTATGTGACATTGTGGATATGTTAATTTGCTTTACTGCAGTAAGCTTTTTGCTATCTATGTGTATCCCACAATATCATGCTGTTTACCTTCAATATACACAATAAAATTCATTTTTTAAAAAAAGAGACAGAATTCAATACTAGTCCTGGTTCTAGCATAGCAAACTATATGGTTTGGGTAAGTCACTTTACCATCCTACAACTAAATGTGAATCACACGAGTCTATAATTGGTTTATTCACCCAAGTCGCTCTGTCTTGCTTGTACACGTATAAATATAAGCCTATTATTATTAATAACAGTGACTATTATATATTGAGAATATATTTTGTACAGAAACTAGAGAAGGATCTTTTTACAAATTGCTTATAATTCTCATATTAACCCTATGAAGAAGCTACAAAGCTCTTCTAATTATGAACACGTTCCACAGTGTATTTTCCAATCTCTTTTGGCTATAGAACCAAGAGAGTCATTCTACGAGTGTCCACTAAGATCACCTCTTGGTGTTAGGCAGCATTAACAAGCTTTGGCTTTTACAGGAAGATTTGGATTGATATACTGCAATTTGTTGAATCTAAGGCAACTTGTTATTAAGACACTTAAAAATTTTAAGACACTTGCTATTAAGACATTCTTAAAATAGGAATATTTTAAGAATAAAAAAGCAAAAAGTATTTCTAATTAAATAGAAACACTACACTTTCTTGTCACTTACAATGTTCATCTCATACTTACTGAAAAAGCTCCTTCAGTCTTAGCCTTTTTAAACCATATATCACTCTTCTGCACACATACAGAGGACAATATAAGTGAAATAGACTGGTTAAAGTGTCCTAAACCTGCTACACATTCAGAGGCTGAGTTTTCTGAATTATTCACTAAGAATTGTTGTTGCCCATGTTTTTCAATGCAGTACTGTCCTCTGTACATCAACAGTGTTGGTGATGCATTTCTTAAAAGAACCCATGAAAGAATCAAACCACTGGTTCTGAGTTCTTAAGTCTGCTTTGCAATTATGTAGAGTTGGCTGACTTTGACGACAGCTTTGGAGATACTGCTACATACTTCTGATTCATTACCTCTTCACCCCCTCCCTATCATCATTTAGTTTCTAAAGGTTAAAAGAATGTTCCACTGTTCTCTACACTTGCAATTTTCTTCCAAGCCTCCTTCGGCAATTTTACAGTTTCGATGTTTACACACATACAGGCAATGATAACTGCATTGAAACAACAGTTATTTTAGGCAACTATTGACTATAAAACACACTCCATTTCAGAGACGTTAAAATGAGGGGGGAAAGTGGGGACATCTTAGAAGCAATCAAATGTGTTCAATTGCAAGTTCACAGGCAGAGGAGCTTTGACATTAAAATTCCAAGTTTAGAGAGGAGGAAACTGGGCCAGGCACAGTGGCTTATGCCTGTAATCCCAGCACTTTGGGAGGCCAAGGTAGGAGAATCACTTGAGGCCAAGAGTTCCAGGCCAGCCTGGGCAACATAGCAAGACCCTGTCTCTACAAAAACATTATTTTAAAAATTAGCCAGGCATTGTGTTGCGTGCCTGTAGACCTAACTACTTAGGAGGCTGTGGCAGGAGGATCTCTTGAGCCCAGGAGTTCAAGACTGCAGTGACCTACGATTGCGCCACTGAACTCCAGCCTGGGTGAGAGAGTGAAACTCTCTCTCTTAAAAATAAAATAAAATAAAATAAAATAATAAAATAAAATAAAGAAGAAACTAGCTTAGAGAGGATCAGTAAAATTTTCCTAAGGCCACACTGTCCCATGTGATTCCAAAGGACCCTCTACCGCATCACATACCCTTCCTTCCCAGCCAGTCTGCCAGTTAGTTTTCAATCTTAAAAGAGCTCCACATTCCTTATTCTTGAACCTTTAGTGGGGCCTCCAGTCGCCAGTCATCACCTCCACGGTGACCTCAGTGGGTGTTGTTGCTGGATCATTTCCCCTAGTGTCTTTGCTGCAAAGACACTGGGAGAAATTATTACTACAGTTAACAAGAGACCTTCAGTCTCCAAGAAACCAGATGAGACAAATAACATCACATGACCAAAATTAAGACATTTGTACCAGAGAAGAATAAAACCAAGCAGTTTTAACTGACCAGAGATTTGGCAACATATTTTATAGATTTCATTGTGCACCATTCAGAGTGTTGGCAGCCAATGAAGCCAAGTGCAAAATTCCAATTATTGCCTCATTTTTACCTAAAGTGTACATTTTTCTCTTGTTTCTCCCAAATTTTAATGCTTTCATTATACATCTGAAAATCTGGTATAGATTTAAGTGTTTCCAGATAATATCAGGGTTTTCTGTTAATTTGCTACACTCCTGTATAACTTCTGATCATGATTGGTAAACTTTGGGTATTAACTTTCCTAGTGCTGGTTCATTCCTGATCTGCTGGGCTATCTGGAATACATAAGAGGTCATCTTCCAGAAGGCATCTACTGTAGGTTTCATTTTATATATATACCCAGCAACATATATGACGCAGACAAAACTATTAAAATAGATCATTTGCCCCCTTTCTGCTACCAAGAAGAAAATATTCTTTGTTGTTTGACATGCTAAAGGGCTGGGGCCTCTGTTTTAATAATTGTAGTAATGGGTAGAGTTGCAGAACTGAAGCCACCAGAAGCAGGGAGTAGATTTGCAGAGTAATACACGTAGGAAAGGGCATCCAGCCACCACAGGAAGGAAAAATCTACAAAGAGGATCAACAGAGACTATGTACTAGCCAGAGTTTTCAGAAAGATATGGAAAAGAGCTAGCAAGCTACCTCTAAGACAATGAATGTTTAAGGAGACAACAATATAATACGAATTTTTAGGAAGTTTTACTGTACTTAGTGCTGTGAGATGTAATTCTGTCCCTTTGCAGAATCTTTAAAAAATACTTTAGTAGAAACACATTATTTTGCAAGGCTTTAGAGGATTCAGAATTACATTTCCTTTGGAAGGGGTACTTTACTAAGAGAAAAAAGCCTTAGGACAAGAGATAGAAAGCCCTTCTTTATGTCAGTTACAACATATAACCTCATGGGCATATAACTTCATATAACATATAACCTCAGGGTCCAGAATACTCTCTAGTCTGGGATTAATAAACCTGTGGAAGAGTGACTGTCCACACCTGAGCCAGTCTTCTTTTCTAAGGCCAGACAAAAAATTTTCCATGTTAAAAACAGAGGTGGTGATTGAAAGCAGATATGGAGTAAAGGAGAAAACATATCGACTAATCTCTGTGCATAGTCATCTGAATGGTATAGAACATGGGGCATTGACCCTTCCTGACTTCAAGGACTCCTCTCAATAAAATTCCAACAGAGGTGAGAATGCCTGGAGTTCTTTGTGCTTTCCTTAAAGTGTAGGAAAAATAGGAGCTCAAATGGAACCTCTATTACAAATACTGGACCAGCCAAACATATTAACAATAAAATTTCCAAATATTTTGCCAACCCCATTTTTTCAGAGGTTAGTTTAACACTCCTCTCTCCTACTCTCTGATATTATTGTAAGTGCTAAGTAACACTTTATTATATAAATATGGCCTGTCAGGTCTAATTGCTATGTGCAAATTTTGCTAAATCACAAAGTAAGGGTACATATGAAGCTGCTTATAGAAAATTGCAAAGTATTTAAGTGATGAGAAGAGAATGTTTTGATTGGCAGAAATATACATTTACTCTACCTAAAATTGAGGTGGCTACAAAGTCAAGTTTCCATACATAAATGATCTTTACCTGAAAAATTTTGTAAGAAACACCAAAAATGAAAAGAATAGCCAGGAAAAATGATCCCTGTGAGACAATGTATGTCACCAGCATAATACAACATGTAAATATCATTTTGTGTTAGATCCCCAAAACACATAGCCCTAAAAAAAAAAAAAGAGTCTGATTTTGAATTTTGTTCTCCATTTACCATGGCATGGTTTGGATTGAAAATTAACAGTGAATAAAGCATGGAAATAATTAAGTTTGAAATGATAGTCATTACCACTTTCAAAGGGCTAAGTTCTCCTTTCTAATACTAGAAAATCCCTATTTTCTTCAAACATTCAAAGGTACTTAGGCTCCTAAGCTGCGGCATTAGTTCAATAACAGGCCAGGAGCACATGAGAGAGAGTTGCATTCATGAAACTTTCAGGCAGCATTTGTGTGTAGCTTTAAAGAGAATACTAAAATGCTTTTTAGGAATGACATCAACATTCAGGGTTGTGCCGTTTCAGGGTTTAGCCTGACTTTCCCTGAGCTCCTGTTTGTTGCTAAGATATATATCTTTGTATTTTCACCCACAAAACAATTATACTGGTAGTCATGCTATGTTCAGATACCCAGATGAGGATCTATTATGCTGAGATTTGCACACACCCTTGCAAACCGCAACTTCCAAGTTTTCATTTGGCCAAGTGTCTTCCAGTGAGTTGAGAAACCACCATTACCTGATCTCTACTTGTTAGGAAAATAACCCATCCCTAGGGATTTCCTTGAAAAGGTTGCTCCTTCATACTCAGTTAATTAAGTGTGCATTGCTGTCAAGAGTGATCATTCCCTTGGTGAGAAAATTGCTTCTCCAGTAATAGCCAAAATTTGGGGAAAACATTTAGAGACTAATATCCAAAATTAGCATTGGCTAGGTAGTGTTGTCAGCATTTACTTGCCTCTGCAGATTGATGTAGGAGGTAGCATAGTTAACTCATCATTGGCTCAGAAGTCTAAGAATTTATAAATGGCATGATTAAGTATATCATCTAAGCACTTAGGACCAAAAGATTTAGCACAGGGAGATTTTATTGATGACATTACAGTTACCATTCATCACAATTGACTATTCAAATTTGAGTTTTCAAAAAGCTAAAATTTGGCTGGGAGCAGTGGCTCACACCTATAATCCCAGCACTTTGGGAGGCCAAGGTGGGTGGATCACGAGGTCAAGAGATCAAGACAATCCTGGCCAACATGATGAAACCCCGTCTCTACTAAAAATACAAAAATTAGCTGGATGTGGTGATGTGCGCCTGTAGTCCCAGCTACTCGGCAGGCTGAGGCAGGAGAATCACTTGAACCAGGGAGGCGGAGGTTGCAGCGAGTCGAGATCATGCCACTGCACTCCAGCCTGGCAACAGAGCAAGATTCCGTCTCAAAAAAAAAAACAAAAAAAAAACTAACATTTGCATGAAGTTATATGACTAGCAAATAATAAACCCAGGATCAGAACTCAGATCACTGTTTCAGTAAGGAGGGAATTTATATATTACTATAGTTATCTAATTTTTCACAAACTAATTATTAGAATATTTACATTTTTGAAGTAGCAAACACGTTAAAAACTTTCTTTAGCCGAGAACTTACACCATCCTATATATTTTGGCTACAATTCTTCCCTTCTTTTCTAAAAATCCATATAGTCAAATTTAACATTAAAATCATCATTGTGACATCACTTGGACACAGAACTTTTACTTTCTTTTTCCTTTCTTTCTAAAAAAAATAGAAACAGTACCTATATTAAGCCTGGTAATCTTATACTAACACTTGAATTGGCACTTGCTTCACACAAGTATCAACCTAGTATCATTTGTTTTCTCAGAAAGAGCTGAATGTTTTGTTCTCTTCCAGAATATTTGTACTAAAGGATATCAAAATTACATGTTCCTAGGGAATCTCAGCTTAACCAGAATAAAGACGGCATTCCAATACCATGGGAAAAGAGTGATATTTTAACGAGTAATACTCATATGCTGGCTATCCAGCTAGAAGAAAACAAATTCAAGCTCCTACTTTATTGGGTATACATACACCAAAAAAAAAAAAATCCAAATGAATTACAGATATAAATGTAAACAAAACTGTTAAGATATTAGAAGAAAATTTAAGAGAATATTTTGTATAATGCATGATTTAGGGGGAAAAGTTAGGAAAACATTTTTAAACAGCTCAAAATGTTAAGAAGTTGTGAAACAAAAAAATATACCACACATACAAAATCTAAAGATAAATGGTAAGCTGAGAGAAAATATTTGTGGTATACATGACAAAATATGCAGTTTGTGTTTTTATACACAAACAAAGCCCTTATGAATTTGAAAGAAAAAAAGTCAATCTAATAGAAATCTGGGAAAAGAAAATGCATAGGAAATTTACAGAATATGAAGTACAAACAGACAATATCATATAATCTGATCCTCAACTTGACCAAGGGTTGGAGGCCATGAAATCGTCAGATCTCATCTGTGGGGGGCATAAATGACTGATGATGCCAATTGGTGATCCTCTGGATCCACAAAGGCCAAGTTTCCCAGGTGGCAGCCAGACGATGATTAAAAGCACCATGGAGGCACTAATGTAAGTTCATTACTGTGATGTGCAGAACTCTTAACTGGTCACTGGCTCAAGGATTACCCAATAGTCTTACTAAAGCTTTCTTAGAATGGTGCTAAAATTTAAGGCTTTTCCTACTCAATCCTCTTTCCTTCCCACTCTCCTTCTGAGGTGCCAGTCCTGCATCATGGTGCAAAAGTTCTCCCTGCTTTCTCCTGTTTCTTCTCCATTATGTCTCACAGATGTTACCCAATATATCTTGAATTTATAATCTTGTCTTGACATCTGCTTCTGAGAAGACTCAGACTAACAGAGAATAACACAAAATAACAATATAAGCAAATATAAACAATATTATGCTGCTCTTCAGATTATAAATTGGTAAAACTACTTTGGAAAAAATGTTGGCATCTTGTAATGATGCTGAAGAGGTATATAACATAACAACACAGAAATTCCATTTCTAGGTAGATAACCAAAAAAAGTGGTTCTCGGCCAGGCACAGTGGCTCACACCTGTAATCCCAGCACTTTGGGAGGCCGAGGCAGGTGGATCACGAGCTCAGGAGATCGAGACCATCCTGGCTAAGACGGTGAAACCCCGTCTCTACTAAAAATACAAAAAAAAAATTAGCCAGGTGTGGTAGCGGGCGCCTGTAGTCCCAACTACTCGGCAGGCTGAGGCAGGAGAATGGCATGAACCCGGGAGGAGGAGCTTGCAGTGAGTTGAGATGCACCACTGCCCTCCAGCCTGGGTGACAGAGCGAGACTCCATCTCAAAAAAAAAAAAAAAAAGAAAGGTGGTTCTCACAATGTGTTCCAGGGAAACCTGAAGGTCACTAAGACACTTTTAGGGGGTCTGTAAGGTCAGAATTATTTTTGTAATAATACTATATTTTTGACTGTCATTTTCTCATGAATGTACATTGGTGTTTTGAGTGGCTTCATGATGTGTAAAAACATGCTTGCTCTCACAATTAATGGAATCTGTGCTTGGATATTTATGTGTCCTCTAATTTTTCTAATGTAGCCAGTTAGGATATGAAGTGTAGAGTTTCAGAGATTAACTCAATTTCATGCCCAAAATTCTACTGCACTCTTACAAGCTAGCTTCAGTTATATCTGTTATAATCTCTAAAACCTTGTTATCTTCTATCACCCAATAAATTGTTATTTTTAAATTCCAAAATTATCCTAGTGCCTATGCAGACACACAATAAGAATAAGGATATTTTGTTGTCTTGTTTCATAAAAGCATGTAAAATTCTTTTTGAAAGCTTTTTTAATAGGTTTTAATTTTATGTGAAAGTGTTACTATTTCCAAATGTTACAATACTTATAATGGATCACTGGATTTAAAAAGGGGAATTTGTCAACAATAATAAACAATCCAGTTAAAAAAGTGATGTTTTTCATTGTCACTTAAAAATTGTCAATTTCAATATCTGTCCAATTGAAAGGAATTGAACAGATATTTCTCCAAAGTACACAGACCAACAAGCACTTGGATACTCAAAATCACCAATCATCAGGAAAATGATAATCAAAACCTCAATGAGATACCACGCCACACCCATTAGGATGGTTACTATCAAAATAAAAAGAAAAAAAAGAACCAATATTGGCAATGGTATGAAAAGACTTATCTCTGTGCACTACTGCTGAGAATGTAAAATATTGCA
Organism: Pongo abelii; assembly: GCF_028885655.2. Lineage (NCBI taxonomy): Eukaryota > Metazoa > Chordata > Mammalia > Primates > Hominidae > Pongo > Pongo abelii. Next base: position 41,144,461 of record NC_071998.2, read on the forward strand.
GCTACTACGGAAAACAGTACGGTGGTTTCTCAAAAACTTAAAAATATGAATACCATTTGAAGCAGCAATTCCACTTCTGGGTATATGCCCAAAAGACTTGAAAGCAGGAGCTCAAAGAGATATTTCTACACCTATGTTCATGGCAACATTATTCATGACGGCCAAAAGACGGAAGCAACCAAAATGTCCATTGACAGATAAATTGACAAACAAATGCAGTACATACATACAATGGAAGACTATTCTGCTTTAAAAAGAAGAAATTCTGACAAGTGTGATAACATTGATGAACCTCAAGGACATTATGCTAAGTAAAATAAGCCAGTCACAAAAGCACAAATACTGTATAATTCCACTTATGAAATACCTACAGTAGTCAAATTCATAGAGACAGAAAGTAGAATGGTGGTTTGCTATGGGCTGGGAGGAGGGAGAGTGGGAAATCATTGCTTAACAGGTTTCAGTTTCGCAAAATGAAAAGAGTTCTGAAAACAGATGGTGGTGATGGTTGCACAACAATGTGAATTTACTTAATCCTATTAAAGCAAATGCTTAAAAATGGTTCAGATGGCAAATTTTACATTATGTGTATTTTACCAGCATTTTTTAAAAAACAGAAATTAAAGGGCTTGTTTATTTAATCCACATTTGCACCACCTATGACTTGCAATGCTGAAAAATATGAGACTGTCATATCAGAGAGCTGTCTTACTCATAGAAAGGAGAATATCTACACCAAAGAAACAGAGAAACTGTAAAAAAAAAAAAAAAGAAAGAAAAAGAAAAAAATACATAATGAAGCTATCTTCCCTTCGGTAATTGTTTACCTTTTTATGTATTAGGCAACAGAATATTTTAAAATATTATTTTGGTGCAAGTTAGGTTGCGGCCTGTTTGTTTGTTTTTGAAATGGGGTCTCACTCTGTACCCCAGGCTGGAGTGCAGTGGCACAATCTCAGCTCACTGCAAGCTCTTCCTCCCAGGTTCACGCCATTCTCCTGCCTCAGCCTCCCAAGTAGCTGGGACTACAGGCGCCCACCACCACGCCCAGCTAATTTTTTTGTATTTTTAAGTAGAGATGGGGTTTCACTGTGTGTTAGCCGGGACGGTCTCAATCTCCTGGACCTCGTGATCCACCTGCCTCGGCCTCCCAAAGTGCTGGGATTACAGGCATGAGCCACTGCGCCTGGCTGGTTGCAGCCTCATTTTAAGACCAATCGATCAGAGTGTAAAGAAAAATAAATGAAACACTTCGAAAGCCAAAAATTGTTTGACAAAGCATTTTGAACCAGAAATGAAAAAGCCCCTGAGGTGTCTTACAGGGAAAGTCATCATACAACATGAGCTGGAGCCCACACAATAACTGAGAAAAAATAAAGCCTGGAACAGTTGAATTGCTGAATGCCTGCTGGATAAAAAGTTGTAAATTGATTCACGACACAGCCACCTTCTCCTGAAACAGTAACTCATTGAATTAACGATTCAGTTAGAAATATGAAGATTGGGTTACTCTTTGTCAAATTGTACCTTTGTCATATAAATAGATGAATCTACAAATGTGACTGTTTTGCTTGTATCTGTCCTGTATCGGCACCAACTAAACATTGAACATCTTATTTTATGTGCATGCTAGGGAGTAGAGACCGGTTGTGCTAAAATACCCAAAGTCTCAAATAACTTTTAAAATGGCTTCATCTAGCCTGGAACAACTATGTTGACATTTGCAGTGGCACGAAATTGTACTAGCAGTTATTGTATTCTTCACCAACCTCACACTTGAAGTTAAAAACCAAAGGCAATTTCACTTAAGAATACCCTTGATGAAGAAGTAAATATTATTAATGTTTTTAAACTTGACCTTTGAGCAGATCTTTTTTAATAGTCTGTGTGACAAGATAGAAAATATGCATAAAACACTTTCTTAGCATGTGTATAAATAAGAAGCATGATGATCATCTCCAGGAAAAGTACTTGTGAAATTATTTGAGTTGCAGGCTGAACTAGCCACTTTTTGTTTTTTGTTTTCATAGAACACCATTTTTTCTTAAAGTGTGACTCACAGACAAACTATTATCTTCAGACTTCGGTATTTAGAAGACATTTTCTCAAAAATGAACAAAGTGACCTGTCATTTTAAGGTAAACAACTATTTGTTGTCAACGATAAAATTCAAGTACTTAAGAAAATTTTAGAATTTTCTAAATATGTACCACTGTGACCATGACAGCTTCCCCATTCTTAAAGATTTTTCTGCTGAGTGGGGCCAGGCCTAGGAGTAAAGCAAGAGAGATGCTTGGGCACAAAATTTAAAGATGTTTCACTCTTGGGGAGGAAGGTCATTCTAAAGGAGTCCTCACCTACAGCGTCACGCAAGCACAGGGTTAGTACTTACACGACCCTGAGAGTGTGTTCCTCCTTAATTCTGCACCTTCAGTTGCCTCCCCCTAGTCCTGGCCCTGCTATTGAGATTGGTAATAACATTAATAAATGTGGTTTTTGATATTATATAAAGAATTACATCAACATTGAGAAGACTTGCATAACTACTCAGTTAACCAATATTTTGACCAACATAAGATATTATGAAATCAAGTATGGGTAAAATGTTCATTCAAAGTACAAGACAGATCAATGGATTTTAACGTAAAAGAGTATAAATATTCATATTATTTCAAATTCTATAATGTATCTAGCCTTTAAGAAGTTACCATTTGTCAAGTTTTGGTCGGACAAGAATATCCACACTTATCTGGAAAGGCTATTCAAATGTTCCTCCCATTTCCAATTTCATATCTGTGTGAGATCACATTTTCTCCCTGCATCTCAACCAAAACAACAAAGGACTGATGCAGAAGCTGATAACAGAAGCCAGCTGTCTTCAATTAAGCCAGACATTAAAAAGATTTACAAAAACTTGTAACAATGCCACTCTTCTCATTAAGTATTTTTATTTTGGAAAATACAGATTGTTTTTAAATTACAAATATTTATGTTCACACGTTATGTGTTTATGTTTTTAATTAATTAATAAATATTTTTAAATTAAAGGTAATGGCAAAAAAACTGCAATTACTCTTGTGCCAACCTAATAAACTGACATAAACAAAAGCTCTTTGGAGTCTTTAATAATTGTTAAATGTATAAAGTGTCCCTGAGACCAAAAAGTTTGAGAACTATTGCCATAGAAAACTTTTTGGACATGAGTACCAGGAAATAGGCAAAAATGTGCGTGGTGCCACTGTTTGCAATAGCAAAAATGTATAAACATCCCAAATGTCCACCAATTTGAGATAGGTTGCATTCATACATAATAAAACAGTGAAAACCCATGAACTATAGTTACACACATCGCATGAATACCACAAAGATAATGTCAGGTAGAATAAGCAAGTCACCGAATGCATACAAAATTATTCCATGTGTATAAAACTCAAAATGTGCAAAACTAAATGCCATATTATGTACAGATACATACATATATGGTAAAATGTATGAAGAAGTACAAGAGAAAAGAAAAATCAGAGTAGTGTTAACTCCATCGGGGGGATGGGAGATGGTGCTGAAGCTCATTTAGAATATGAACTATTTTTCAAGTTGGGTGGGAGCACACAGTTCTGAAAACAATAACTCCTTCAATGGTGCATTTGTATTATAAATTCTCTTTTGCATATATATTTCACAATTTAAACATGAATAATAGTGGTATATCTTTTTTTTACTTTTTTATTTTTTTTTTAAATACAGGATCTCGGTTTGTCACCTAAGCTGGAGTTCAGTGGTACGATCATGGGTCACTGCAGCTTCCACCTCTCAAGCTCAAGTGATCCTCTCACCTCAGCCTCCTGAGGCACTGGGACTACAGGCGTGTACTACCATGCCTGGCTAATTTTTTTTCATTCCTTATTCTTTAATGATTAGCAACACTTTTATGAATTTCTGATGTGTTTGTGAATTGTTGCAGCCTTCTGCAAGGTAACCTAACATGAGCTATTAAATTCAAAGTGTGTGCAACTTTTGATCCAGCAATGTAACAATGGGAATCTATCTTGAAACACTGAAAGGACTAATACATGAAACTGGGTGTGTGTGGCATGGGTGTGTCTGTGCAGTTATGATGGCATCATTGGCAGTGACCAAAAATCTGGTACCAACCTGGATATCCATTAATAGGGGAACAGTTGAATAAATCACAATAGTTTCACACTTGTAGTATTACATGTCTATTAAAATATTAACTTACAGTCTTGTATATCAACCTGGAAATATTTCCATGTTATATTAAATGAAAAAATGTTGCAGAGAAATGTAAATAGGGTTATTTCTTTTTTTAATAGGAAAGCCCCTATATATTTAATAAACATTTTTTCTATGAGCATAGAGAAATGTATGAAAGATATTTACATATTAAGCTGTTAACTAAGTTCATTTCAAGGGGCTTAGATAAGAGGAGTATAAGACAGATTATTAACATTTCTTTATATACATCTGTATTATTTGAACTATCAAAACCAGCATATATTATGTTCATAATTGAGAAAATGTATATAGAATTTTAGGCTGGGCATGGTGGCTCATCCCTGTAATCCCAGCACTTTGGGAGGCCAAGGCGGGTGGATCACCTGACGTTAGGAGTTCGAGACCAGCCTGGCCAACATGGTGAAAACCCATCTCTGCTAAAAATACGAAAAATTAGCCGGGCATGGTGGTAGGCGCCTGTAATCCCAGCTACTTGGGAAGCTGAGGCAGGAGAATCGCTTGAACCCCGGGGGCAGAGGTTGCAGTGAGCTGAGATCGCACCATTGCACTCCAGCCTGGGCAACAAGAGCAAAACTCCATCTCAAAAAAAAAAAAAAAAGAATTTTAAAAATTCATTGCTAGTTACACCATTTTTCTTCTTCTTACTTCCCACAAAAAAAGATGTTGGTAGCTGCCAGAGGCTGGGGAGGGGAGTGGAGCTGTTTGGTGGATATAGAATTTCAGTCCCACAGGATGGGGGGCTTTGGGGATCTGTTATACAATACAGTGCATGAGGCTGACTATTGTACTGTACACTTGGAAATTGTTGGGAGGATGAATTTTATGTTATGTATTTTATGCCTCAATAAAAATACTGGAAGGGCAAGATAAGTTTCAGGGAAAAAGGATAAATATCAACAAATTTAAAGAAATGGCAACACTTTGCTCTATTTTTGCATATTTCTGATAGGTGCTTGATTCTCTCTCCAAAGTGGAGTGGGAAATGGGGAAAGAGAAGAGAGGACCTGGGTGGTCATAAGTAACTTAGTTATGTTGTTGGAAAAACCGGAACTACCTGGGACACCAGAAATACTGTGATAATATAATTCCAAAATTATCTTTTAAAATCTACCAGAAATCCTTGATTAGACACAATATCCCAGAATTAGATAATATCAAGACATTATAATTTCAAAAAACTTTCTTTTATTATAGCCCTTGTTCAGAAAATCCTTCTGGTGAGCATGCCCACATTTTCTTGCCATAGGAAGTGACAGGCAGTTCTGAAGGAGCCTCACTGAGGGCCTCCTGGCCACTCCCTGCCCCACGCTATCACAGCCTACCCTGGGGAAACACTCTTTGTGAAGCCATCCTTCCTATGTCTGTCCACAATGGCATCTCCAGATTTGGAATAAAAGACAAAAGGTGCCTTTCACTCTTCTCTCTGGTGAGCCAAGGTCCTTTGGTGGATTATTTCACATCAAGTCTCTCATTCGGGTCACATTAAAGAGATCAGAGTATGAAGAAAATCCCACATCTGTGAACTGTTTGAAGTAATTTCCTTGTTTTTCCTATGATTAAAGCACCAGACTATACAAATCAATCTTAACTCAAAATCCTGATTATTTTTATTTTATATTTTCAATTTATTATTTTTGAGCCATGTGCCCTTTAAGAATTTTGGATGAACAGTTCCCATTCTCACACGAATTCACTTTTACCAGAAATATCTACTCAACACTTACTATGTTCCAGGCACTGTTCTAACCACTGGTAATATAATAATTGACAATACAGACATGATCCCTTCCTCTTGAGGTTTTCCACTTAGAAAATAAAAATTGACAGAAAGTGAAAAATAGTAACAGACTATAAACTCTTGAAGCAAACACAGTTATCACACAGTGCAAATGATGGAAGATGGAAGTACATGAAGCCTAAGAGATTTTTTTACTCTAAGTTTCTCATGGTTAGTATAGAAATATAACACTAAATTTCCTAATTTTAAATATGGACACCAGTGTTTCAAAAGCTCTAAATCAAGTAGTAACATTACAAAAAGCCCAAGTTGTGGTCTGAATTTCCTAACCTAATATTGGTGTTTGGGGTTTTAATTTTCTGAACCAATTTTTTATATAAAAGCAAACACAGGACGAATTTGTGTACAAATGAGATCAGGGGTTAATACAAAAATATAGTAGAGATCTTATAAATATTAAATTATATACTGACGTAAAAAACTTAGTAAAAATTTTTAATGTTACTAATGAATTTAAAAATTTTTAATGTTACTAATGAATTTTAAAATCTACATAATAAAAAATCATACCCCATTGCACACAAGGATAAATTGACTAATTCCTTCGATCTTGAGGTATGAGCATTGTATTACTGACCCTTTTAAAATAAGAATTCATGCCTTACATAATTGAAACCTGATCTTTTTTTTGTTCTTCTCAGGCACTTTACCTACTTACAGATGTCCTTTGTGTGGCAATAATATTTATATTAGTTGAGACAGACTACACCATAGTTTTCAAATGAATTTTCTTTTTGCTTTGGGAGTTGTCCATGTTGGTTTTGAGAAACTCCCTATTTTTGAAGGTCAAGGAGTTAAAAAGCACTAAGGCAAAATAAAAATGTTGAATGGTTTTCTGTGTTATTCTAATTATTCTTACCTTGGAACAAGTGACATTGTAAGATTTTATCCACCAGTCTTCTTGAGAGTTAATGATAATTATTACAACAATTGACACTTATTGCTAAACATGTGCCCAGTACTTTTCTATGAGCTTTGGGTGCATGGTCACATTTATCCTCCTAATAGTCTAAAAGGAAGGTAATCATATAATCCCCATTTCACAGATGAGTAACCCCAGACAAAGAAAGGTAAAATAAATTTCCCAAGGACATTGATTAGTAAGGAGTAAAGCTATAATATGAAACCAGGCAATTTGACACCAAAGTCTACACTCTTTCCTCCTTTTCTAATCAACATGGAGAAAAGTGCACAAATCGTAAGTGCGGGGCTAAGTTAATTTTCATAAATTTCATAAAGTAAGCCCACTTGGCACCCAGATCAAGAAATGGAGCATGACAGCCCTCAGAACCCCCATTTGTGCCCCTGCTAGTTTTTACCCCCTCCCAGAAAAAAAGTCCTATCCTGACTCCTAACACCACAGGTTAATGTCATTTTTTTTATAAATTGAATTACACAGTATTTTTTCTTTTGGGTCTGGCTTCTTTTACTCAACATTATGATTATAAAAGTTAACCTGCCATGTGTAAAGAATTAGCCATGTTATTGTTAGTGTTGTATAGTATTGTAATATATGACTAGACCACAATTCATTCTACTGTTGAGGTAAATTTGAATAGTTTCCAATTTGGGGCTATGAAAAATAATTCTACCATAAAGATTCTTATTCATGTATACTGGTGCACATATGTACATTTTTCTATTGAGCATATTACATATGTCTCAAAGTATAATTGCTGGGTCATAGGGCATGTGTATGTTCATGTTATTAGAAAACATCAAATTGTTTTCAAAGTGTTTATACAAATTTACACTTTTACTAGCAGCATATGAGAGGTCCAGTTATTTCACATCCTCGCCAACACTTGGTATTGTTTGCCTTTTTATTTTTGGCCATTCTGCTGGATGCATAATAATATTGTGATTTAGATTTACATCTCTCTGATAACCAGTAATGTTAAGCAAATCACTTTCTTTTGTTTTTAAGACAGGGTCTCACTCTGTCACCCGGGCTAAATGCAGTGGTGCAATCATGGCTCACTGTAGCCTTGACCTCCCAGGCACAAGCAATCCTCCCACCTTACCAAGCTACAGGCATGTACCACCACGCCCAGCTAATTTTTGTGTTTTTTTGTGGAGATAGGGTCTCACTGTGTTGCCCAGGCTGGTCTCGAACTCCTAGACACAAGTGATCCTCCCGCCCTCGGCCTCCCAAAATGCTGGGATTATAGGCATGAGCCACTGCACCCGGCCTTGTTTTAATCTTTTGCCCATTTTTCTGTTTTTTTTTTTTTTCTTTTGAGACGGAGTCTCGCTCTGTCACCCAGGCTGAAGTGCAATGGCCTGATCTCGGCTCACTGCAAGCTCCACCTCCAGGGTTCACGCCATTCTCCCGCCTCAGCCTCTCGAGTAGCTGAGACTACAGGCACCCACCGCTACACCCATCTAATTTTGTTTTTGTATATTTAGTAGAGACGGGGTTTCACCGTGCTAACCAGGATGGTCTCGATCTCCTGACCTCGTGATCTGTCCACCTTGGCCTCCCAAAGTGCTGGGATTACAGGCGTGAGCCACTGCGCCTGGCCTCTTTTGCCCATTTTTCTACTGGGTTGTTCATCTTTTGCTGAGTTTTAAAAGTCTTTATATATCCTAAATAAATCGTTTGTCACAAATCCTTTATTAGAAAATATATATCTTGGCTGGGCACGGTGGCTCATGCCTGTAATCCCAGCACTTTGGGAGGCTGAGGCAGATGGATCACCTGAGGTCAGGAGTTCAAGACCAGCCTGGCCAACATGGTGAAATCCCATCTCTACTAAAAATACAAAAAATTAGCTGGGCATGATGGTGCACACCTGTAATCCCAGCTACTCAGGAGGCTGAGGCAGGAGAATCACCTGAACTTGGGAGGCAGAGTTTGCAGTGAGCTGAGATCACACCACTGCACTCCAGCCTAGGCAACAAGAGTGAAACTCCATCTCAAAAAAAAAGAAAATATATATCTTAAATAATCCTTTGCCGTAATTATCATTTATTACTCTCTTTTGCCTTTTTGCTTCTGTAAAGGTGTCCTGATGAACAAAAGTGATTATATTCTTAACCACCACACTACACTGTTTCAATCCTGGAAAATGATCATAATTTTTAGTGTCATTATAATAATGGATATCTTAGGAAACCTATTTAATTGACATTTCAAAGTTGTGTTTATCCAGAGTGGCCTAATAAGCTATGATTGATTATTTATAACTGAACAGCTTGTCTTTAATGATCAAACTGAATTTTATATCACATAGATTGTTTATGAACAATTCTGTTTTTCTTCATGATAAAGATACAAACATAATCTCACCTAGGAAAACCTTTCCTCAAGAATCATGCTGTTCCAATGACCTCTTTATGAAGAAAAAATAGAGATGAAATTTTTTAATAAAAAAATTTAAATTACTTTTCAAATGAGTTTCACCACGACTTTTTTGACAGGTAGATAAGCAAATTGAGTAGTTTTCTAAATCAACCTGCTGATAATGGCCCCTTAGACAATATAATTGGTCTGGCTAATTGTGTTCTCATATTGTTCAAATGGCTTATTCCTGATATTTTCTACCTGGAAATAAATGGCTTAACTTCATTTTTTGGGTTTGAGCAATGAGACATCTATGTTCCTCACGTTTGCTTGGTTTTACGTTTTTTAAAACTTTTATTCCTCTGGCTGTTTGTTTCCTAAAGCTTCTAGAAGAAGTGTCATATTTCAGTTGATTCATTTGACAGTAGAGATGGTGACACACACAAAAATTTATTTCCAAAAATGTGGTTTGTTAAAGCAAGTGACACTTATTGAAAATTGGAAACAATGGCTTATTTGGAAACATGTCTTCCTTATGTTTTCTGGTTCAGTGGACTCCATGTTCTTATCTAGAATTGCTTTATAGAGTGGAGCTCCTTTAATTATTACAGCAATGCTCATTTTCTGCTTGTACTTGTCAAGTAGATGCTACCTCCCATAACAGATAAACTCTGAAATCTCAATGGCTTAACACAACAGAAGTTTATGTTGGTAGTTTTACGTGTTTGAATGGAGAGGGGATTCTTTCTGTTCCACAGAATCCATCAAAGACTTGAATTTTATAGAATCTTTGCTGCCTTTAACACATGATATCTGAAGTCGCCCAAATCTAGTCAGCAGATGGAGTACAGAAACAGTGGAGGAGCCAGTGGGAGATTTTATGGGTCAGGCCCAAGAGATGTAATTCATTTCCACCTACATTCCATTGGCCTGAACTTACTCTCATAGCTCCACCTATGAGCAAGAAAGGCTGGGAAATTAGGTTTCTGTAATAATTCTGTACTATGGATACCATGGACAGGGAGCCTGAACATTTAATGCATAGCTAGCCATTCACAATTTTCACCATTACCAGGCAAAACAGAAAGTTAGGACTAGAAGGCAAAAAGGAGCATTTTGTGGAGTTGAAACTCTTGCCATTCAAAGGGATTCAGCCTTCTGATGCAATGCCTTGCAATCCCCTCTGTCTAAACCCTACCATGGCCTGTTTGTTCCTGTCAGGTTTTAATCTCAGACATCTAATGAATTTCACTTCCTGCATTTACTTAACCAGAGATTCCTACCTACTATTTTCCCCAGTAACAGCCCCTGGTCATGTCTTCTGGTCACTTCCATTCCAGGACAGGTATCCACCTCTCTTCCAGCTTTCTGATTCACCCCCGTTCTTGTCCCCCAAACACTGACAATCCCCATCAGCCAATCCTGCATTGTGGCCCAGATGGGGCAATACGTTTCACTGGGCCCATTACATTTCTCTCTTGCTAATGTACCAGTTCTAGTTCACTTTATTTTCCAGACAGCAGTTCAGAAGAGTAGAGTTTCTCTTTAAGCAGCTAATGAAGGCTTAGCACTTTAGACATAATTTTTCCCTTAAAATAGTATCTCAGCCAACTTACAATAGACATTTTTGCCTTTAGCAATATTTTTCAAGGGCTGATTCCTAAACCAACATTACAGAAGAGTCTCTAATTTTACCTTACCTTTAGCAGGCAGTTCTTTCAGTTAACTGGGATGATGAGAATCTAAAATAACAACTCTAGGCTGGGCGCTGTGGCTCACACATGTAATCCCAGCCCTTTGGGAGGTGGAGGTGGGTGGATCGCTCAAGCCCAGGAGTTTGAGATTAGCCTGGACAACATGGCAAAACCCTGTATTCACACACAAAAATACATTAGCTGGGTGTGGTGGTGTGCACCTGTAGTCCTAGATATTCGGGAGACTAAGGTGGAAGGATCACTTGAGCCAGGGAGGTCAAGGCTGCAGTGAACTATCATCGCGCTACTGCACTCCAGCCTGGGTGACAGAGTGAGACGCTGTCTCAAAAATAAATAAATAAATTAATTAATTAAAAATAAAATAACTCTAAGCAGTATCATATGCTACATTAGGCAGATTCACCTGTATCACCAACCTTGTGTCCAGTCTAACTAACTACATCCATATACTGCTCTCACCTGGAAGCCTTGGATTTTTCACATCTAGAGACTTAACTTTTGCCTCAGCGATAAATGTATAAAGTGTAACTCTAAAGCAGGGGTCAATAATCTACAGGCCATGCCCAAATCAAGCCTGCTGCCTTTGTGCGTAAATAAAGTTTTATTGGAACACAGCCATGCCCGTTTATGTATCGATTATGTGTAGCTGCTATAGCTTTACAATGGCAGAGTTGAGGGGTTGCAACAGAGACTGTGTGAGTCTCAAGGCTTAAAATACTATCTGGCTCTTTACAGAAAAAGTTTGTTGACTCCTGCTCTAAAGCAGAGAGACAGCTTCCTATGGAGGTGATATCTGAAAAGGATTTTGAAGAATAAGAAACATTTTACTCATAGGGTTAGGGAAGATGCAAAGAAAACATTTTTATTAAAAAGAATAAACATTTGAAACACAGTGATATGTGTGAGAACAACAGTCTTCTTTGTTTTTCCAGAGTATAAAACCCAAGAAGATTGATGAGAGATGAACAGCACAGACAGACAGGGAGAGGCCAGATCAAAAAGACCTGTATATACTTCATGCTAAGCAAGATGGATCCCCCACCCCCCACCATAGTTCAGTATTTCTCAGAGTATTTCCAATCAATGTTAATAAAGTTTATGGGAAAAAAATAAAAAGAAAGAAGGTGCCCCATGGTTAAAACTGCTTGTAAAGTATTGGGTTTTAATTACTTTCAACAAGTTGTTATGGGATTTCTCAGAGCCTTTAAAATGCATATCTCCATTGGAAATCTCTAAGAAAAGGAATACAACCTGTAGAGTTCCCAACTTATTTGACTACACACCCTTCTTTGGCTAATTACTTCACATGCTTTTCACAGAACTTGTATTCACCAAAGCACTTTGGGAAATTATGACAATAGTCAGCCAGTGGAAAGATTTAGACAGAGAGATATGACCAGACTTGTGTTTTAGAAGAATGGCTTTGGCAGCTGTATGAGCAAAGGGCTTTTAGGAAGGAAGAACAAATGCAGGGAGACAAGATAAGAAGCTGCTGCAATAGTCCAGGTAAGAAGTTATGGAGAATAATGTATCATTCCTCAAAACTTACTTGCGTAGCATATTTGTTGTTAAAAAAAAAAAAAAGGAATAGTCTTATCTTGTCTAAGAGGCTTCCTAGCTGGAGTGAAAGTTGCCTCCGGATCAAGATCTTCCTGTTTGGAAGAACCACCAAAAGTCTGCAGCTTAGCTTGCCTTGGGTCTCACTCCCAGCCACTCCCTAAATCTGGACCTGACATCAGTTTCCAGCTTTTAGTTCTTGCCAATCACCTGGTTTATCAAAGCTTGCAGGGTCTGTGACTTGCCGCTTTGTTTTTCTGTTACAGCATTTATAGCTTCCTGGAGTCTGCTTTGAGCAACTGCTTTGCCTTGCCTTGCGTTCCAATACTCAAGCTCTTCAGCAACCTCACTGAGGCTGCCTGCCTGCAGGTTGGTTCACTAAGGTGATTTTCTACACCTAACCACTTTCTGAGTTTCATACCCCTGTTTGCTGAGAACGGTGACCCACTGGCCCATGCTGGGGCTCCCCTCTGATTTCCCTGACCCGAGCACTTCCTTAGACCTGCCTGCTCTCCTTTTTCTAGCTTCCACACCAGGTTTTACCTTGTGTAAAATTCCACCTCCTAATAACTGGCTGCTCCTTTCTGCCTGGAACCTCTCATGTTGCTGCAAGTGTGACTGAGCCAAAAATTTGACAACAAAGACAAAAATCAAACTCTACCTGATTCTTTTTTTCAGGGGATTTCCAAGACTTCTTTATGCCTCCTCAGGCTTCCTCTGGGCTGAGTGATTCAGCTTTTCTCTAAACTTTTGCCCGAGAATAGATTTAGAGATCAACCATCCTGAGGATGACTGCACCCACACTTAACTCTCTCCTTTTCTCTACCCACATTTAAGGGATGCTATAGAAAGGATGATTTAAGGTATCTCACAGAACCAGGCCAGGCCAGAATCTGATTCTCCTCCAGTCATGGTCATTATGGCTCCTGTTTCATTTCCATCACGTGGCTTGAAGGCACTCCCCATCACAGGGCCATTCAGCCTTGTCCATTTAACCTTGTTATTCCATGCAGAGCACATGCTGTCCCAGGAGTGGTCCAGTTGGGAGGGGCTGGAGAGGTGCTAAGCCAAGAGGATCCAGGGAGAGCAGAGGCAGCTCAACAAGAAGGGGTGTTAAGGGCCTTGCTCAGAAGCGGCTGGCTCCGAGGAGCACAGAGCGGTTTGGCTGGAAGGTAATGAACACTCTTTGTCCGGCAGCGTCTCCCAGATCCCGCTGCTGGGCTCTGCAGAGACGGAGCTGGTATGTTTCAGCCGCATGCCCTCCTCACTACCCCTGCAGTCCCTGGCTGTGGTCTGGTCCTTTGCCGGGCCAAGCTATGTGATCTCTTTTGGTGAGCTGGCAGCCACACGCTATGAGCTGGACTGAACAGTATATGTCCCTGTTCCCTTGACTCATTATTTTACAACTAAACAATCAGCACATTTCTGTGAAAGCCTGTCTCCTCTTCTGAATTCTGAACCGCTATTCATTCAGGAACACATTTTAAGCTTTTTCATCCTAATGAATGTCAGATTACACGTTCAGGAAAAGAAAAAGGATGGCTCTGTAAAGGAACCGTTAGTTACGTCTAAGTGATAAAAGATGTGAATGCACTCTCAAAGTACTTGTTCTTGATTATTCCACTTCTGAGAGACTTATTTGACTGTTAAGACCCAAGCCAGCTCTAGAAACATTTGAAGCCTCATGTTTCCGTCTGGCCTGGAGGACGCTGAGCTTACAGAATTCCGAGCCAATGCAGAGACTTTTCTTTAGAATTGAGATGAGGAGAGTGTTTTTGTTTTTTGGTTTTTTTTTTTTTTTTTTTTTTTTTGGTTTTTGGGTTTGTTTTTTTTTTCCTACAGACTTATGTTTCAGGAAAAAATAATCAGTGTCAGGCAATTGTTTTCAGGGAGTGTGGTCTTCTGTTTATGTTTTTTAAACTTCAGGTAAGAAGAGTAGACTAATCTCTGAAAAGGAAATCACAGTTGATAGAAACCACGTTGAAGGGAAGGGCTACTCTGTTTCTCTGAGTTCTTCTGACGGGTCTCACTTACTAGTCTCATGTATGTGTGTGTATCTGACACGAATATAGGTAGAAAAATGCAGTAAATACATCCTCCTAAAGTTCTGACCAACCTGGAAAACAACATCTTCCTCCTTATCAGTCTTTCACCTAAAAATTTATTGTATTGTAGAAGAGTTGAATCAGATCAAACTCATGATTTTTGAGTTTCAAAAATTTGTGAGCGGGTTTTTAAGTTTTACATTATTTCAAGCAGGGTAGAAATCAGAATTTCCAAGGTCAAGGTTTAAAAAATACCATGAAAACTTCAGGTAAGAAGAATAGGCTAATCTCTAAAAAGGAAATCACAGTTGATAGAAAACCATGTTAAAGTTTAATTCTCTAAAGTTCCTTTCAAGATGGGACATTTAGGTAACATTTATACTGCATTTTGGGAGGTTCTGGGATATTTGTATGTATGTACTCAAACTAATAATAATGATTTTTTGAAAGAGGGAGGGAGGGAGGCAGGCAGGGCAGGCAGGGCAGGCAGGCAAGACACCTGAGTATAAAGGGGTCCCTGGAGAACCTCCAACCGGCCTGTGCATGGGGAGCACAGGGTGGAGCCATGGAAGTTCGTGCTGTTTGCAGGGGGAAGGAGCCTGGTCCCTCCTGTTCCTGTGTGGGAACCTGGGATTCAATCTGTGAGATGAGGTCCTGTTAACAGGAACCCCTCTCTCACTTTGCTGCATTGCTTTTCCTTTTTCCTTTTTGCCCAATAAATTCCATCTCCCTCACTCTTCAAAGCATTTGTGAGCCTAATCTTTGCTGGTCGTGTGACAAGAACCCAGATTTTCCTACAACAAAGGGAGGGAGGGAAGGAAAGGATGAGAAACTTCGCAGGGAAAGTGGGATAGGCAGCCAGAAAAGGATTTTTTTAATAATACTCATGGTTCTCCATTCCCCAAGTCTCTAAGCCGAATGATGGAAAATGAGAGGAAAGGAGCAAGGACATTCAGAAGGTGATCAGTGGTCTCCCAGAGAGTAAAGAATTCAAATATTGTTTGTTTTCCTTGCCTCATTCTTGCCTGGTATCTCCGGAATTTGTAGTTGAATGAAGAAAGGATTTCATCCAGTTATTTCTTAAACTTTCCAGGAAACATATAAAAGTTGGCATACTGTAGACTCCCACGTTCAAATAAGTAATTCTTACTTTGCCAGTCACCTAGGAAAGAATGTCACTTACCACTACCCTCTCCTAGGCCACATCCATATTCCAAGCCATTGACTCTTCTTTTCACTTGTTCCCTGTTTCAGACTCATCCTTCCAGGTGGTTTATAGCAATGGATGTCTTCCAACCTTTTCTTAGTATCATTTATAAACTCAAAATCCTCCTTATCTTCTTATCTTGAAAAATATACTTAGCAGTAAAGTGGTTGCTCAGTATTTTTTTCTATCCAGATTTCCTCATTTCCAAAGTCAAGATATTGTGATCACTTCCTAGTATTATTTGACATTTTATTGAAAATTTTCCTTTCAATAAACACTGGGCAATTATAATAATGTTTATCACTGGGAAAATATGATGTGCCCCTGCTGCCTGCTTGATTTAATTTGATGTGATGTAGATGGGAGCATGCTGCATGGATGCTTCAATGTAGTGGACTAGAAAAACAGTAAATAATGGAATTAGGGAAACTATTGGGTTTGTCATTTCAATCTCCCCTGGATACTCAAAAACCTCTGTGGAATAAGAAAATTAACACTCTTGTACATTGTCCACTGAAATCTAGCAGTATCTTCCAATGGAATGCGATAATCCAAGTACAAAACCTGTCTTAGAGAGTTTCATCTATATTGTTATTTTTACATGATTCCAGGTTGAACAGAATAATGGTCACCCATGCCATTTTTTCCCTGTATCAAAGACCTAAACATATATTTTATTTTATTTTGTCCCTATGAGTCCTAGTCTTAAAAAAAAAAAAAAAGGCAAAAAAGTTCAAATTAACAATCCCCTTTTATGGGTTCTGGAAAAATCGGGCACCACACATGTAAGGCAAATAATTAAAATTGCTAATCTATACAAAGCCACACTGTACATTACAAATATTAACAGAAAACCATTCACCTACATAATACATGAATGTGTAAGTGTGTGTGTATACATGTGAGTATAAATGTGTAGCACCACAAAAAAAATATTTAAAAGGAGAATAATTATAACAATATACTGGAACTCTTTGAAATTTTTTCTGCAAGGATTCTTTTATAAAAATTTTACAAAAAGTTTTTAAAGTAGCCACTTAGAGTACACAGACACTAAATTTGTTGATCTGCAAGGCTCACTTGAAGGACATTTTAAAGAGCGACCATTCTATAGAAGGAAAATGTGGGCAGTGCCCTTTCTAGTGGTCCACAGTGATAATGCTCTTTCCATGGTTAAAGAATTTTTACAAACATTAACTGACTAATCTTCACAACCATTCTGTAGGAGGCAAATATTATTAATGGTTTCATTTTACCAATGGGGAATATGAGTCCAGGAGAGATTAAGTGACATGCCGAACACCATAACAAGATAAAGTGCTAGAAAGAGGGTTAGGACACTGAAGATTCTGAATTTTAGTCTTCATTGTAAATCACAGAAGCAAGATAAAATACATGATACCATATTTTTTGACAAATAGGATCTCATGAACCTGAAACTTGTAATGTGAGCAATTTTGAAATTGCCAGTAATAAATGTCTATTTTAAATAAATCACATAATTTATCTCAAGTGTCTGCTGAAAATAAATCTCCTATTTAGTAAAAAATATATAATACAAAAATCAGAAATTAATATATGCCTAACACAATCAATTCTTATCATGCTGGGTATGGTGATAACTCCGAATAGGCACAACCTATTGCCTCCTATGTAATAAACTGATGACATCCACAATTTTCAGGGATAAGATCCTGTCAGGCCATGTCCATTATAAGCTACAGATGCCTGTATCATGAGTGATCTCAAACTTCCAACTTAGTCTGGCCCGACCGGCTTTCCTTCATTTATTACTCCTCTTAGCCTGAGTCAGCTAAACTAAGCTGAGCAAAGAAGAAAATGAAGCAAAAGGAGGGTAGGAGAGAGGAATAAGGAGATACAGGGTGAGAGGGAGAGAGATTTTTGAGATGATTGAGGCTGGTCAATATTTTGAAATATTACTTTATACATCTATCTGGGCTCTCCAGAGAAACAGAACCCATAGGAATATATACATACATATGGAGAGAGAGAGGCCAAGAAGTCCCACTTTCTGCAGTGGGCAAGCTGGAAACCCAGCAGAGCCAATGGTACAGTTCCAGTCCAAGTCCAAAGGCCTGAGAACCAGGAAAGCCAATGACTCAAGCTCCAGTCAAAGTCTGAATGCAAGGGCAGGAGAAGATGGTAACACAGAGCACATTTTCTCTTATTCCACCTTTGTACTCTATTCAGGCCTTCAATGGATTGGATGCAGCCTACCCACACTCGGGGAGGGCAATCTGCTTTACTCAGTCGACTGCTGCAAATGTTAACCTCACCCTGAAGCACCTTTAGACATACCCAGAATCATGTTTAACTGAATATTTGGGCATCCCATGGCCTAGTCAAGTTGACATATAAAATTAACTATCACAGTATCACTCTTCAAATTTTCCTCCTACCCCTGGCCTTTCTCCCACTCGGACAGCATTAGGCACCAAAGGAAAAAAGAGCTACTATTCAGCTTTTGAGGTTTATGGATTTATTTTACAAATGCAGCTAATAATATGCAATGTTGATTGTGGGTAGGCACTGTTCTAAGTGCTTTATAAATATAGACTCATTAATTCCCATAACAGCTCCATGAGGTAAGCACTATTATCATCACCCCCGTTTTACAGATGAAGAAACCAAGGCACAGACTCATGTCCAGGACCCTAAAACCAGTGCATGGTGGAGCCAGCATTCAAACCTAGCACACGGGGCGCCAGAGTCCATGCTCCTAACCACTACATTGTGATGCCTTGAAACTCATGGCAGAGAAGAGTTTGAGAGAAAGGTTTCAGAAAGACAAAAGTAGAAATCCTGAGAGACTCTGAGCATAAAGTTAATGCTATAGCAATAGATTTAGAAAAATGATGCATGACGATCTAAGTGGAAGGTGTGTCATACCCCCAAAGAAATGCTGAATTCCCCAGGTAGTGTGGGGATCCAAACAAAGGGAGACTTGTGCCTCATTTCCTTAGTGGAACTGAGGGGGCAACAAGCCTCCCCTTGCTCTCTCTCTATACCTCCACCAGTCACAGGCAGAGAAAGTAAAGTTGGGGCCTGCTGAGCACGTCAGAGCAGAATGGGCATGGCATAGCTCCGTCAAGTCTCCCAGAGCTCCAGAGCAGCACAAAAAGGCATCCAAATATTTCCTGTGCTTCCCTGTCCTCTCACCTCAAGAGGGATGCAAAAGACAAGGCTGGGGTGACCTCAAGCAGCCTAGCAGTCTTGCAAGTTGTATGAACTGGAAACATGAGTCCAGAGGAGAACAAGGCCATCTAGAGGATACCAGCAAGGACAGATCGCTGTGCCCGGAAGCCAATAGGAGCCATCGCAAATAAACAAGAATTTCTGAGGACAAAGGTCCCCCTCCTGATAGACATCAAAGTATAATGACTTAAGGCCCCAGAACTTAGAGGCAACCCAGGGAGAAAACGGTGGGGGAAAAAACTCCTGAACAGACTTAATAAATAATTGACCGAAGGTAGCCTGAGTTGAATATGATTGAAATTAAGTTCAGTTAGAGAATAATGTTATATTTGTTTTTTGCACAGTGGATTTTGCAGCCTGAGACTTTTACCTGCTTGGCTATAAAGAAATAAAACTTGTTTAGCTTTGCAAACAATACTCTCTCTATGAAAGCCAAAAGAATAACTCCAAAAATGTTTTGAGAAATCATTACTGAACTAAGTATATGACTTCCCAAAGAGATTACTTTCCAGAGTAACACTCCTTTCTGTAAGTGTCCATTCTGTTCCATTTCTTGAAAACATTAGTCTCGCTAGTTCAAACCGGTATTCATACTACAGACCTGGTCCTTAAAATGACTGAAAGTAGTTTAGCAATGGTTGCTGTCCATTATTAATTCAGATAAAGTTGCAAGATTTGAGGCTAAGATGGAAAAGATTTAAGATTTTGTGAAGTCAGGATCTAATTTAGCTTTGAGTTTGGCTACTACTCAAGCCAAAGCTTTGAAGCTTTTCTACATGGTGAAACAACATTGTGATGTAGGATCAAAGGCTGAAAAGTTCAATGCAAATAAGGCTTGGTTCATGCATTTTAAAGGTAGTGATGCCTTATATAACATCAGGGTGCAAGATGAAGCAGCAGGTGCTGAGGTGGCAGTTCCAGAGAGCAGAAAGACTTTGTTTCTTGAAGGCAGTAAAAGGACTGACACTTTGTCCCCTAAGGCCCATCCTAGCCACAGGGACATTTGTGATAGTAACAAGAAGGCAACAAAACTGATGTTGCTGAATCTATTTCCTGAAAATTTATCAAATGATCCTGGGTCTCTCAAAAATATTCTCAAAATTGCTTGTGATCAAGGAAAGATTGTTTTTTTCTCAAATCCTTACTCTGATTAGATGTTTTCTTAACTCCCAATTTGTTAAAGGTATTCTAACAAATAAATTTTACCTGAGATCATTTCTTTAAGAAGCTGGGCTTCAGGTTCTCAACCAGTATAACATGGCTGTGCTATTGATTCAATATGAAAAAAAAATCAGAATGGTTTGATTTAAATAATTTTTCTTACAGGAACTTCTAGCAGAAATATAACTCTCCATAAGTGTAAAGAATATCTCTAGTGCTGTCATATGAAAACTCAATTAAAGGATCAATTTTTTAGAAATACATATTTTCAGGAAAACGGGAATGGAAAACCTAGTTATTAAAACAGGTGCCATGAACCAGATATAATTGTGGATGTTTAAAGTTCTACAAATTGAATGAATTTGCCTTTGAAAAATTTGGATATTCAACGTGATTTCAAACAGACTTATTAAGGAAAATATCAAGACGCCCTCTTTAATACCTTCCCTATTATACCTTTCCTAAGCAATATCTGTGAGTTACTGAAGGTCTGTCAGCCTTCAATTTGATTTTATTAGCATTTGTTGCTTTAAATCAGACTTTTCACATTATTTATACAGGTTTTTTTTAAATTCAATATTCAAAATGATAGAACATATACATTGAACCACAGATAGGGACATAATTCATTGCAGTATGAAGCATGCCTTATAACACTTAAGTGGTTTATTAAACTTGTCTGCTCTTATATTGGATAAATTCTATCCTTGACATCAAGATGTGTGTGTGAAACATTTATCATGTTTAGAATTCCTCTAAGTTACATAAACTACTTCATCAGGGAATTGCTAAGAGTACCATCCAGAAGTTAAAATACACCAAGTATCCAAATATTTCTCTTAAACATGAGTTAGACCTAGACTACCACGTAGAATTATTTTAGTGGTCTCAGTTCCATCCCCAGTGGACAGTAGTACATAGTAAGGAAAACCACCCCACATAATTTGGCGCTGTTTAGAACCCGCAGCCTCTGATCAGGAGGAGCCTCCCCATGAGCCCAGGGAGAGTGAATGGCCTCTTATTAGAAGCAGCACAGTCTTTCAGGCTAGGCTGAGGTTGGAAACTATGGGAGGATGGGGCTGCAGCTCTTGGCTCCCTTTCTGGCTTGGGGAAGGTGGAGGTCTTCTTGGGGCAGAGCTGCCCACTCACATTGCAACTGGAGAGCTGGTTATTGAAGGAGAATGAAATGAAAGAGCTTTTTGTCAGCATAAGGTAAGGAAGTTCATCATTTGGGGGAATAGAAATGCCAAACTTCATTTCCGTTTGGATAACACAGACTAGAACTAGAGAAGAAGGAAATAAAACGCCGTAGCCCAGAGAGCCGGAACTCAGTTTAGTTAGAATATTGATAAATACGTGACTAGTTTATCATGTATCGTCTATGGACTCCCACAGAGGTGTTACACTTATTTAGAAGAAACACACACATGCTTCATTTTAATAAAACAAAGAGCTAGGTAGTTGCTGCAGAGGAGCTAAAGCTTTTGCCTGAGATTATTAATAAGAAAAAAAGATTTTCTACTGGGAAATAGGATAGTAAAACAGAAAGATATGCGACCCGTCGGATTTGGAACCAATCACACCTGGGTTTGAACTCCAGACTTTGGGCAAGAAATCTGAATCTCAGATTCCTTGATTGTAACATGGGGTCAATGTTACCCAGTTCAAAGGGCTTCTGTGAGATGAAATAAGTGAATGCATAGGGCCTGACACAATGCCTGACACATAGAAATTAATTGAAATATTAGGTTCATTCTCTATACCAGGGCTCGAATTCAGGGCATTGGTAAATTGAAACAGAAAGACTAATATGTTATTATTTTCACTAACGTCTAACTGAAAAGTCACATTTCTTAAATAATACAGGTAAGCAATATTAGTATATACAGTAGCTGTGATGTTGACACTAAGAGAAATCACAGATATTTTCATAACACAGCTAGTAGAGATATTTTAAAAATATTGTTTATACTCATCACTATTTTGAAATTATGGTAGTTATTAGACCTGCTGCTAGATCTTGTTATTCAATGCATTAATAAGAAAGCACATTACTGTACAAAATTGTTTTTTAACATTTTGATGGCTATATTTTTGTAACTGATTTCCTTTGCAATATTATGT
The DNA here is from genome assembly GCF_028885655.2 of Pongo abelii. NCBI lineage: Eukaryota > Metazoa > Chordata > Mammalia > Primates > Hominidae > Pongo > Pongo abelii. The sequence goes on from NC_071998.2 coordinate 41,166,827, forward strand.
ATTTTTTAAATTCTTCATAAACATGCTTTAAATGGGAATTGAAAACATAGAAGAAGACTAGAGACTTCAACAAACTGCCAAATGGGTTTGCTCTACCCTCTGCAAGTGGTGTCATATTCAGCTATTACGAAATGGATGAAGGTCCTATTGATTGGGACTGTGAATAGATGGGACCATTTTTCAGATGGGTCTAATTTGGGCTGTTTTCTGCAAATATGATCAGTTTTGGACTTATAGGTGATTTTGGTTCATATTCAGCTGTTGCTCACTTAATGAGATTTTTACTTGAAATGTGGAATGAAAGAGAACACTTTAACATCTTATCTTTTCTTGATCTCAAAAAGTGATATGAAAAGCAAGGAGATGTGTCCAGATCCCTGAAAGTCATTTTCATATGCACATGCCCCAAGGATCTTAGAGAGTCATTAGGATTTTATGACACTAAGTTACTGGCTTTATTTGTGGCAAAGGTACTGTGAAATAAGATAAGAATCGGCGGCTTGTAAATCTTGTCTCCCTGCAGTTAAAAATAAAAACAGATTCAACCATCATCTGGTTAATATTTCCTTACATTTCACTAGTTCTGAAACATGCCAAAATATGCCTACTTGCAACAGCTGGAAAATTATACTGCAACTAAAATTATATTTCTTGGCTTCCTATGGAATGCTTTTGCTCTGAGAGCTCAGGAATAATCTAACCAGCGTTTTCTGGTTTTTTTGTTGTTTTGTTTTGTTTTTAATTTGTGACAATAATCCAACCAGAAATGTCACCAGGTTTTGTTATAGGGCAAAATACACTTTATAATATTACTTTTCTTTAATACATACCAGAAGCATATTTCTTATTCTAATATATGGGTAAAGTACATTTTAAAAAGATAGCAGCATAATAATAATAATTTATGATGTGGCATACATAAGTCTGAATCTTGGTTTTATTTATTTATTTATTTTGGTTTGGTACAATTTAAAGACAGACTTTTTACTCCCTACAAATGAATCAGACGGGATCATATTTGTCAACATTCTCCTTATAGCAGCATTCATTTTAAAGGAAGAGGATAGAATTTGACTAATGTTGAGTGCAAACTATTTTTAAATGGTGCCTATTTACCAAAAATGGTATTTAAAGTGTTGTTGAGATAAATGTGCCATTGACTGCATAGCTGTACTCCTTTGCAAAGTATTTCTCAGGCAGGTAGTTTTGTTTTTTTTTTTAACATAGATGAGCTTTCTCTCATCTCCTTTCTATTGTTGTCTGGAATACTTGCTCTGAGTTGTAGGCAAGTAGATTCCCACACAATGTATTTCCTACTCTGGCTTTCAGTGTAGCCTTTTTGTTCAACTTGTTCTAATATTTATCCTATAATTTATTCTAACAAAAGTCACTTCATGTTCAAAGAAACATTCTGATAGTCCAGATGGAGTCCTCTCTGTCTGGAATTAGCATAATAGAGGTTGGACAAAAATTTCCTTTCTTAAGTGTTCTAACTAACGGAGACCAGAAGTTCTAGAGGTCCAGCTTCTGCAACCATTTGATCCTTTTCTTGCCAACTGAAACATGACCAGAAATGATCTATGGAGTTCAATTTCTCCTATGCTCTGTGTTCATTCATTGAGTGATTCATTCATTCACTGAACATCAAATAAGCACTTAACCGCACCTGGATGAACAGGCATAGTGACTGTAGCTCCACTTACTGAGGAGACATTCCCTCTTCCTTGTCTTTGAAGAACACCACTGAATGTGGCTATAATGCAGCTACCAATCATTTCTGGTTTGCGCCCACATACTGAGTCAGCTCATCTGTAAACCAAACTATGGCTTTCTCCCCCTCCTTCAGCTGGTTATACAGGACCTCTCCCCCACCCGCATACAGCCATAGGTGTGAGTAAGCAAGAGGGTTACTCTAACTGTGGTGAGTGACAAGGGATCTGGGCTACCTGCCTGTGCAGCCCATCCAGGCTATACCATTTCCATCTTAAAATGGACAATTGGCTGCAGCTAGGCCAATCTGACTTCCTGATTTGGTGGGTCTGAGAGAACATAGCCAATATTGGGCAGCTCTACGTGCATAGACAATCGGTGTCCTTTGGTCAAGTGTTTCATCTTTACCAGGGCACAGTAACACACCAGGGGATGTTTATCAAAAGGCATATAATTGTCTGCTGCTGCAAATGATATGGCCTTGTTCCAGAATCCCAGGGTCCTGAATTCCAATTCTCCCACTGGGATTTGTCACCACTAAACATTTAGTGATGCTGGTTGCCTCACCAGCTCATTCCTAATGACCTTGGTAAGTGGTGTGTCCTCTGGGTCCTCTTGTTGAGTATAATCCTCCAGTAAGTCTTTTGACCTGGCAAAATATATCCATTCTAGCATGACTAGTTTCCCCAGGCTCTTTATACCTTCCTGTATCATCTTTTGGCACAATTTAGGCATTTCCTTTCCACTCAGCATTAACCATCACTTTCTCCACACTTTTAGGAGCCATGGTTGCAGTGAATTTCTCTTACTCCCTGGGGTTCATGCCATCATGTTAAATCCTGTGTCCTGAAGTCAATGAATTCATACATACATATTGGCTCCCTTGATCAAACGCCTTCAAAATCCAATCCCGAAGATCTTCCCTAGCCACCGGCAGCTAGCTAGGTCATATAGCTTCTTCAGTATAATCTCCTGCCTCCCTTATGAAGTCCAGTTGATGTACTTTTGCAGGCTCCCCATTGAACATAACCCCTTGTTCCTTCCTATATTCTTCTTAATCTCATTTCTATAATTTGTTCTAAAGAAAGAATCTGTTGTTCAATTGCACTAGGAGGTGAATTACAACAAAGCAAAAATGAAAATTTAAGCTAATGGAATGAAACCTCTACAATAGAATTTTCTGACATGGTAGCGGTATGACGGTAGAAACAGACATGTACTTAGAGAGGGAGCAAAACTCTGCTATTGTACCCGATTACTGCCTATTTTACCTATGATAAGGCCCTGCATTCCCACAGTAGGCTGTAAACTCATCAGTCTAAGCACATTTTCTGGACTAAGACAGAAACTTTCAAAACAGAAAAGGGATCCTGTGGAATACATACCTTAGCAATAAGCAGAGATCTACACTTTTAAAATGCTTATGGAAATGAAGTAAGACCAAGAGCTGTAGGATATCACCCTGAATCTGCTCACCAAGCTCAGTTTTAAACAAGTTCCTTGCCTAGACTGCTGTGATCTCTGACCAGTGCCAGGAACAAGAAATCCTAATATATGTCCTCTATTATAGAGTTTACAGTGAAAATGCATGCCCAGACAAAAATTACTATTTATATCTCTATCTGTGCACATCATCTGTTCTGTTGTATTTATTTATGACTCTATTTCTCTCAAAGGCAGAAACTTTTAAGGCAGAAACTTGACTTACTCGTTTCTGCCCTCAGCGTCTAGGCTAGTGTCTCGCATACAAGGGGTGCTTAGCAAGTATTTGTCAAATGAGTAAATGATTGAATGAAAGATTACTATAGAGAAAGATATCTCAGACCAGGTCCCCAGTCCAAAGTACAGTTGTCCAATGTATCAGAACTGTGTAAAGAGTTAATTCAGATTTCTCCTTGACCCTACCAGACTATATAATTCATTACCCATCTCTCCCCTTCGTTTTCTGCTTGGTAGAATAGGCTTTGGTGTTAGGTAATACATATGTAATAAAAACTCTAATTACCAGTTAGATTCACCTGCTTATTATGATACTAGTCTTTTATTAAAACTAGATTTCGCTCCACCATGCTCTTGGCTATAAAACAGAGCTCTTTTACTTTCTACCAATTCTATTGGCACTCCTTTTTAATTCAAATACTGCTCTGGGATCAACAATGCAATAAGACATAATTATGTTTTAAGATCCATGAATTGGTTGTGAAAATGCAGGTATTTTCTCTCTAGGTAGTTTGCTCCAGGAAATACACTGAGAAGTATATTTTTATCTTGATGTATGGGGATTTACATAGGAACATACCCCTCAGAGTTGGAAGTAGTATTTTGCAGAAATGCTGGAACAAATACCACCCATCACCACTTTATTATGTTCACAATGTACTCCATTATCATCAGTATGTGAGTATAAATCCTCATAAGAAAGCTCCCAGTATTAAAAACCATAATTATAACATGTATTTATTCCAAACATATGTACCACCGTTTCAAACTACCCACCAGCTGAATATATTTTGCAGCTTTCAAAATTTGACTGGTGCGAAGATGGCTTTTATAAATGTGATTTATGACAATTTAGGTGCCGAAAACCATCGTAATTACAAGTACTGTAAATGTTTTCTCTCTGCTTAAGTAGCCTCGCTGAGGAGGACAGCGTTCATTTCCTGTGGGTTGGGCCTTTTGGCTCCAGCCTTCTCTGCAGCCAACAGACTGCTCTGCTCCCAGCTCTGTTTCACCAGTAAAAGATTAACAAAAACTTTTCAGCGCTCAGTTTTCTTTTCCCTCTGGGGCTATCCATTTTCCCATCTCCAAAGAGGGCAGCCTCTCCTAACATATGTTGGAAATTGTTGTTCAACTTCACAGAGTATACAAACACAAGACTTTTCTCCGTTTGTGGTGCCAGAGCAGACGTTTCAATGGAATATTTCATTATAATGCAGAGCCTATGTGCCAGAAAAGAGGCTTTTCAAATGAACTTCATGAGCTTTTTTAATTTTTTTTTTTTTTTACCATGTGGTATCTGGAGTTTCTATAAAGCGCAAGAGACTTGACTTTTGGTATAAAAAAGTTTAAACTTTTAACCTACCTGGATTTGAACAGGATAATAAATTGTGGAGTAATGACTCTTTGCCAAATGTTAATAATTTTCATGAAAAGTAAAATCAGAGAGTCGTGGAAAGGCTGTGATACTCTGCAGCTTCCTAGCACCTTCCATCTCGTTATTTTAAGGCCTCTCTCTTTCTCTCTCTCTGAGTGCACCAATGGGCAGTCAAGACACAACAAAGGTCAAGTGACTCACCCAAGGTTACAAAGAGAATTAGTGGCAGGACTGATGAGATACCCAGGATTCCTAATTCCCAGTTCAGTGTTGTAGTTTAAAAAGCCCCCATATACCCCTCTTGTAAATTATTCTGTCATCAGCACTTTTCTTATTACTCTTTGTTTCTGGCAGTTATAAACTCAGACGTTTAGAAAATGACCTTGTGACAAAATTTAGCCAACAAAATCTCTAGCTTACTGTCAACTCTTTCCAAAAGACAGTTTGAAAATCTGTAGTTCAGCTACTTTGAGGGTATAGATATGCCCAAATCCAAAGTTCACTCATCTTGGTATGCCTTTGAATTTGAAAGGATGACTACACACGAGATTTATTAAAGTTGTGTGTTAATTACTGAGTTTGGTTTTATTACTAAATCAACATAAAAAGAGAAGCTGAATTTTAAAAATTTTAAACTCTAATTGCTACAAAAATAACTTATGCTTCATTTATATCAACTTTACTCCTAAGTTACAGTATAAATGACTATAAAGAAATTTGCATATAGGCTTTCTGTGGAGACTCACCATATAGCTGAAATTTACAGAGGAACATGACTTGAAATGTGCTGGAGTACCAGGTTTTTCTCTTTAACCAGCTTCCACAGCTCTCATGCCTGCTCAGCCAGCTCTGTGAATCACATCTTGGCTACCAGTGAGGCGACTCATAAGTATTTCTTACAGGCAGAGTGTCTTCACATCCTATTATACTATAGTATTTTACTATACAAATATTTCTTTGTATTTACTTAGCTGTCTAAAAGCCCATTTCTCTAAAATCAATAGAGAGGCAGGAACAACACATAAAATAACAGCTACTGAAAAAAAGAGCAACCACAACATTTTGTCAAATAGAAAATGAAAACAGAATGTAAGACTACATCCAGCAATTCACAATTCCTTGAAGGAGTGTTTCTTGCAATAAGTGATTCATAGATGATGCAAATCACACCCCTTTGGTTTTTGCTGTTGCCTTTATTAAATTTCAGACGTGACAAGCTTGCTGGGTTGAACCCAAACATAAAAGGTCCATGTGGTTCTTTTCCCCCTTCTTCCTTTTTTTTTTTTAATACTCTCAGAAATTTTAACAATGTATGTACACTATTTTTACTGTAGAATTATCTCTATTTAAAAACATATTTTTTTGAGACGGAGTCTCACTCTGTCGCCCAGGCTGGAGTGCAGTGGCATGAGCTCGCCCCACTGCAACCTCCGCCTCCTAGGTTCAAGTGATTCTCCTGCCTCAGCCTCCTGAGTAGATGGGACTACAGGCACGTGCCACCATGCTCAGCTAATAAAGATTGTAATTTTAGTTTAGAGGAGATTGTTGGACTGAAAATGTTTCCAACCAACAAATTCATACTTCTTTCATACATTCTCTTTAGAGAGAACAAATATTAACCATAATTTTTCTTTCCTTTTTTTTTTTTTTTTTTTGAGGCAGAGTCTCGCTCTGTCACCCAGGCTGGAGTGTAGTGGCGCAACCTCGGCTCACTGCAACCTCCGCCTCCCAGATTCAAGCAATTCTCCTGCCTCAGCCTCCCGAGTACCTGGGACTACAGGCACGTGCCACCATGCCCATCTAATTTTTTGTATTTTTAGTAGAGACGGGGTTTCACCGTGTTAGCCAGGATGGTCTCAATCTCCTGACCTCGTGAGCCGCCCACCTCGGCCTCCCAAAGTTTTGGGATTACAGGCGTGAGCCACCGCGCCCAGCCATAATTTTTCAGAATTATGTTCAGTAAGCCACAGTGAACATTGATAGGGGCTTACTTCTTCATAGAATATAAGCCCAGTGACTATTCCAGTTCAAACATCACAATTAAGCCATTTCACATTATTTTCTTATGTATTATGCACTTGAATTCCAGTTTCTTTGATTTGTAACAAAGAGTTGAAACATTAAACTTCTTAAAATTACATTTTTCTCCTCGCAAACTTGAGATAGTAATTCTTACAGGCTAAGTACAAGCTTAACACTTTCCAAAGAATTCCACACTGTCTAGGAAAGAGGTCTGAAGTGAATATAAGAAAGGATGTAAATAAACTTAACAGGTTTCACATAAGTAAATATAAGAATAAAAGGGAATATATATTAACTTAAAGAATATTTCCTCCAAAAATCTATAGAGAGGAACAATACAGAAAATAACCACTGAATTAAAAGTGATCACAAGCAAGTTGTCATATAGAAAATTAAAATAGCATGTAGTCTGATTGTAATATGCAATTTGCAATTCCTTAAAATATATTCACTTTTATACTTACATGCACACACACACACTCACACGTATACACACTAATCTGGAAACACTCTTCCACATTACTATTTAGAAATGAAATGCTCAAATGTAGGGCCACTATTCACCTAGGGGCAGAAGAACCCCTGAGAAACGCAGAAGAGATCATGCAGCATGTCCTTTTTTTCCCACTTCCACGCTTACTCTCCTCATCAAGTTCATTCCTCTCTGTCAGCCAAATCCTCCCACTGCATTAGGGCTCTGGACACCTCTTCTCTTCATCTTTCCCATCCCCATTTGTCCTCACCTACTCTATCAGGATGATCACAGCACAAGTCATAAGTAATGCCTGCATGTTAAGCAAGGCATATTTGCTAACAGAAGATACTCCCTGCCTCTCTCCCTACCTCCATGAAATTTTTGAGTTTCTTACTGAGAGTCCCTGGAGTCCCCCTTGTCAATACCTACTGTACGTCTGCCTAGACTTTCCTACACTTTGTCCCTATAAATTTGAAGTGTACACCTAGCAAGCATATGGTACAGCACGGCTACCTCATGGTTCTCAGTCAGTTGGGCAGGAGGAAGACACCAGACACAACCTGACCTGGTCAAATTTCCTTCCCAGAGAAAGTGGAACTGAAAACAGGATAAAATCAGTTAGGTTCCCATGTGGCTTGACCTGTGCCACAGCACTGAAGAGCTAGCTGTAAAGGTCATTGCTCTAACATGTGGATTGTAAAAAAGAGAAAGCCAGTAGTGAAACAGATGCTCAGAAAGAAGCAGAGATCAGAGGAGGAGAAAGTCCTGATGGTCTTTCCAGGCCTTGGTTCCAGAAATGTCTGGACCTAGCTGCATTTCTGCTCTTAGATTCTGTGAGCCACCTTCACATGATTTCTAACAAATTCCTCCTTATTTGCTCAAACTAGCTCAAGATAATTTACAGAGTTTTTTCTTTTTTTGAAACCATAAGTAGCCTAAACCACACCCCTGAACTGAGAGAGGGGTTTATTCTACTATCTTATGATCAACATCTAATTATTGGCTGAAATGTCCAGCTCACTAAACTTCATGAGTTCGGCTAATACTGGAAATGCAACAATATTTCTAAGTCTATGCATTTCCTGGTGACTGTCAGATATAGCTTGGTGGGAGACAGCTACAAGTCTCAGAGCATGTTCCACAGGAAGGGTGACTATGACCAAGTTTACCAGGATGGTTGCATGGAAGTCAGAATCCACTAAGGAGTGTGTAACAACTCACCTGCCAAATCAACCAGCCCTGTAAAGGGATGACACTGGAGTGTCAGACCCATACCTAGCCATTATTGGCTTTAAGAAGAAAATTATTTTGAAAAGAAAAAATAAATAAATAAATATGACTAAGTAAGTTCCTTTTGATGTGTTATCTTGTTTTGCCTGGCAAAAAGTAGAATGTCAATAAATGTACGTCAAATATGCAACTAATAAACAGATTCCTCAAGTGTGTTGGGATACTAGGAAAAGTTAAGCAAAAGAGACGGAAAAACATTTGTTATGGGAAGATGTTGGGAATTGCTTCAGTTGAAAGCGGTATGGGGTAAGGTAATTTGAGACTGATGAAAAAAATGGGCCAGACTGATTGAACTTCTTAAGGAATTGAAAATTCCCTAAGAATGAACAATTATGTAAAAATAGTATTGCATATTTTTCACTTTATTTTATTTCAACATAGCATTAATATTTTAGTATAATCATTCATATTATTTGAGATGGCATTTCTAGTGAGTCATATCTGTAATTTGCTAGTAGAGATGAAGGAAAAGCAGTTGCTTAATAAAAATTCATAATGCCACCATTGCTAGAAACTCATCTATTCCTTACTATTAGGGGAGGTGTGTCTAAAATTATTAGTCTTATAGATTGTTTAATTAAACATATACAGTTACTTCCATGACATAGTAACTTCAAAGTAGTATTGCCAAATTAAGCAGTCATAGGTGTACAATTTAGGGAAATTAGATTTAAAAACGGACTTCATATACATCTAGTCTCAAACTCTAATTTGACAAGTAGACCCTGAGAGGTTAATAATAGTTTCATCTCATCCAAAGTTTAAACTCAGTTTTCCCAGTTTCCAACCTACTATATATTTTAGTTTCTTTAAGACTTCCTCTATGATTATAATTTAAGTCCCTTTTCTAAAAGTTTTTAAAGCTAACCTGTTGGTTTTAGTAATCCAAAAAATTTTCGTATTTATTTTTAGCCACTATTTTTGCAAGTTTTTTTTTTTAATTGGCAGAAAAGCAATTCAAAACAAAGAGTGAATTCACGGATGAATTCATAGATGGCTCCGTAGCAGTTGGCAATAGTGTGTGTGTGTGTGTGTGTGTAGGTGGGGAGGGTGGAGGAGAGTGGTGAGGAGAAGATAGACAGAGAGAGAGATTAGTGTCAGCCAAGTGGAAATTTCGTAGTTCTCAGTTTCCTCATTCACTGGTTAACATGGTTATTAAATGCCAACAATGTTGACACACTGACATGGTACCTTTCCTCAACAAACTTAGAGTCTAAGTAGAGAAGGCCTATGATAAAAAGGAAAACAAATAACTCGATATAAAGATAAATATTCAGAAAATTGTTTACTGATTTTGAATCCTGAACAGCATCATATTGAGAATAAATGGGAGACCGACTGAGACATTATCAAAAGAACTCATACAAATATATTTACAAATGGTTTAAGAGCTAACAGGGCCATATACAAGGTCTTGTGAGAGCACCTGACCTAGTCTGAGGCATCAGCCAATTCTTCCTTGCAGGAAGCACTATTTTAAATGCATTCCAAAGGATGAAAAGGAGTTGGCCAGGTGAAGGGAATGGATTGAGGAGGAGAACTCCATATCCATCCTAAGCTTAGAAGACATGAGGTGCATCCAACACCTAGGCAAAAGCCACAGCAGTGGAGAACAGGAGAACCATAAGGAGCCATATGGGCAGACAACAAGATGAAGTGAGAGCCACCTCATATGGGCTCTTAAGGAGGGAGAGGCCTCTGTTACTGTTGGAGTTAATCACATGGGCTCTGTATCAGTTTTCTATGCTACATAACAAATTACCTCAGACTTGGTGTCTTAAAACAATAACTATCTTTTAACTCACATTTCTGTAGGTCTGACCAGGCACTGTAGCTCACACTTATAATTCCAACTACTTGGGAAGCTAAAGCAGAAGGACTCCTTGAGGTCAGGAGTTTGAGACTAGCCTGGGCAATATAGTGAGACCCCATGTCTAAAAAAAAAATTTTTTTTTTTTTTTGAGATGGAGTCTCGCTCTATCGCCAGGCTGGAGTGCAGTGGTGCTATCTCAGCTCACTGCAACCTCTGCCTCCTGGATTCAAGCGATTCCCCTGGCTTAGCCCCCTGAGTAGCTGGAACTACAGGTGTGTGCCACCACACCCAGCTAATTTTTATATTTTCAGTAGAAATGGAGTTTCACTATGTTGGCCAAGATAGTCTTGCTCTTGACCTCGTGATCTGCCCACCTCCACCTCCCAAAGTGTTGGGATTATAGGTGTGAGCCACCACGCCTGGAGTAAAAATTTTTCTTAATTAGCCATATATGCTGGCACACATCTGTAGTCCCAGCTACTCTGGAAGCTGAGAAGGCAGTTCACAAATACTGGAAGCCCAGGAGCTCCAGGATGGAGTGAGCTATGATCATGTTACTGCACTCAACCTGGGTGACAGAGTCTCACTCTGTTTCTAAAAAATCCATCAATCAATCAATCAAGCCAGCCTGGCTCAACTGGGTTCTTCTACTCAGGGTCTCACAAGACCAGAATGAAGGTGTCAGCTGGGAAGTGCTGGTGAAGAATTTCCTCCAAGTTCTTTCAGGTTGATGGCAGAATCTGCCTCTTTGGGGCTGCAGGTCTGAGGTCCCTGTTTCCGTGCTGTCTGTCAGCTGGATGTTACCATTAGCTCTTCCAGGCCATTGACATTTCTTCCCATGTGCCTCCCTCCATCTTTAGAGCAGCAATCCACAAAGTCCTGCTGCCTCGCAGAATCTCTGTGACTTCTGCCAATAGCCAAAGAAAATTCTCAGCCTTGGAAGATCTTGTGTGATTAGGTTCATCCCACTCAGGTAATTTCTCTCTTAAGGTTAACTAATTAGAAACTTAAATTACATTTGCAAAATTTATTTGGCCATGTCATATATCATAATCATGGGAATAACACCAGGGAGCAAAGGTCACATGGGCCATCTAAAATTCTGTCTACCACAGGCTGTAGAGATTACCCAAGCCTTCAGATTCTGACAGCACTATTAACCATCTCTGGAACTTGAGCATGTTAAGTAGATGTCCTCATCAATAAAATAATAAAATTACGAAGCTCCTTCATAAGCTCACTGCATTAAATGAAATAATGTTTATAGAATGCTCAATAGAGCACTTGACTAGTTCAGAGCTCAGTAAATGTTAAGTGTTATTTTGAAAAGAAATTTGAACCCTATTCTATGAACAAAAAGGGAGGGGTTGTATTAACTTTTGTATTAAATTAAGAGATGGAGTAAAGTTATTGAAGGAATAATAAAGATTGGTTACAAATAACTAAATCCCAAAAAATGTAAATTTAAACATAAATGTAATTTACATTTTGAGCTAAGTGTGTGAAAGTCTTTCCAGCATTATATGTCTTATGTATGACTAATGAGAAGCAGTGTGCATAATGGTCAAAATTAAGTGTCCTGTATCAGACTTCCCAGGTTTCCATCTCCCTATTACCCCTATCTAGTAGGAAACCTTAGGCAAGTTACTTGGCTTCTCCATGCCTCAACTTTCTCATCAGAATAATGAGGGTAATACTGAAACCATCCTTGCAAAATTATAAGAATGAGAGAAACCTAATTAGCTGACTCCATTTTGCTTCTAACCTCACAAGCTAACTAACTTTGCTTATTCTTGTACATAGGCCAGGATAACTATAGGAATAATTTATTTTATGCTTTAACCTTAGAGCAAGAATGATTATAGTCTCTTCCCAAAACTAACCTTTCCCTTGTTAGGGACTGAAACTTCATTTGTGGAACTAATGTAAGGTCATAATATTAGAACTATAATAGGGGTCTGAATTCTGCTAAGATATAGGCATAGTTATACAGTAACCAATCATTGTTCCCTAACTTGCTGTTTTATAATTGCTTACTGCTCAGGAGTCACATAGCCAGTGATCAAAAGATCTGTAACTTCCCCAGTTCCTCCTATAGGTAACATTGCTATTGTGAAACTTAAGACTGGCATTTCAGATCAGATCAGATCAGATCACTCAGATGCCTTGAGATTATGAAACTCCTTCACTGCTGCAATACCTGCTGTTTCAGTGTATTGGCTTTTTCTGTGCAGCAGGCAAAAAGAGCCTGCTGGGCTGTAACAATACTGTCCCTACCCCATGGAATTAATGTAAGAATTCCATGAAGTGATAACTGTAAAGCATTTAAACAGGTATCTGGTTCATAATTGGCACTCAATCAATGTTAGCTGTTAGTATATATAAGATGCAACAGACCTAAATACAGGTCTTTTTTAAAAATTTTGTGGACACATAGTAGGTGTATATGTTTATAGGGTACATGAGATGTTTTGATGCAGGCATGCAAAGTGAAAGAAGCACATCATGGAGAATGGGGTATCTATCCTCTCAAGCATTCATCCTTTGAGTTACAAACAATCCAGTTACATTCTTTATTTTAAAACATATGATGAAGTTGTTATTGACTATACTCACCATGTTGTGCTATCAAATAGTAGGTCTTACTCATTCTTTCTCTTTTTTTTTTGTTTTTAACCCATTAACAATCTCCACTTCCCCACCAGCCCTCCACTACCCTTCCCAGCCTCTGGTAGCCATCCCTCTACTCTCTATGTCCATAGGCTCAATTGTTTTGATTTTTAGATTTCACAAATATGTTAGAACATGCGATGTTTGTTTTTCTGTGCCTGGATTGTTTCACTTAACATAATGATCTCCAGGTCCATCCATGTTGTTCTAAATGACTGAATCTCATTCTTTTTTATGCTTAATAGTACTCCACTGTGTATATGTACCACATTTTCTTTATCCCCATTCATGGACACTTAGGTTGCTTCCAAATCTTAGCTATCATAAACAGTGCTGCAACAAACATAGGAGTGCAGACATCACTTCGATATACTGATTTCCTTTCTTTTAGGTATATACCCAGCAGTGGAATTACTGCATTATATGGTAGCTCAATTTTTAGTTTTTTGAGGAACCTCCAAATTGTCCTCCATACTGGTTGTACTAACTTACATTCCCACCAACAGTGTATAAGGGTTCCATTTTCTCCACGTCCTTGCCAGCATTTGCCTATCTTTTGGACATAAGCCATTTTAACCAGGATGAGGTGAAATCTCATCGTAGTTTTGATTCCCATTTCTCTGATGAACAATGATTTTGAGTACCTTTTCATATGCTTGTTTGCCATTTGTATGTCTTCTTTTGGTAAATGTCTATTTAAATCTTTTGCCCAGTTGTGATCAGATTATTAGATATTTTTCCTATAGAGTTGTTTGACCTGCTTATATATTCTTGTTATTAATCCCTTGTCAGATGAGTAATTTGCAAATATTTTCTCTCATTCCTAAATACAGATCTTTTTTTATTTTTCTTTTTGAGACTGAGTTTCACTTTTTCGCCCAGGCTAGAGTGCAATGGTGTGATCTTGGCTCAATGCAACCTCTGTCTCCTGAGTTCAAGTGATTCTCCTGCCTCAGCCACCCAAGTAGCTTGGATTACAGGTGCCTGCCACCATGCCCAGCTAATTTTTGTATTTTTAGTAGAGATGGGGTTTCCTCATGTTGGCCAAGCTGGTCTCGAACTCCTGACCTCAGGTGATCCACCCATCTCAGCCTCCCAAAGTGCTGGGATTACAGGTATGAGCCACTGCTCCTGGCCCTAAATACAGGTCTTAAAGTCAAGTACTCCTCTATGTACGGTTTTCATAGACATGAATCATAGTTTTCTAGAGCTCCAAGTTTGCTAGCTTCCTAAGTAGGGCTGATATGGTCTTGCTAAGTCTACAATTTCTGCAGTGAATTTGGCTTAGCTAATATCTTGTTCTGCATGATGAAAAGACTTACAATCTGAACTTGGAAGTTGATGCTAATTGATATGGAGAAAGTTAAAGAAGGTGGACTTTGGTTATAGTTGTTTATTACGTCTTTTGTTTGTTCCTAAAAACTCTAGAAAAATGCTTTGCATAGACTGCATATTCTATAACTCTTTCATAAGCCAGTTTCTCCCTTATAGAACACTTTAGAGTCTATAATTGCATTTATATACTTGCCACCTAACCCATGGGAAGTGGGCACAGATATTGTCCAGTGTGATGGAGGAGGAAACAGGCTCAGTGAGAATGAGTGGCTTGTATCATGATTAACCCCTCACATGCTGCAATAGAGGTTTATGATCAAGCCTAGAGAAGAGAAAAGAAGTGGGGAAAGCAAAGGGAATCCAGAAATACAGGGACATCAGATCAGCTTCAGTTCCTCCAGTCCTAAATTTGAGTTTATGCTGCTAAGCACACACAGTTTTGACATCCAGAAAGAGTCAGCTCGAGGGATCCTGAACAGAGTTAGGGCCAGAGAGGCATAAGGCAGAGACCAGAAAATATCTAAGCTGGTAGAAAAAAGAAAATTTAGTTCAGATGGAGTAGAGAAGCAAGATCTGCACTCTAAGGAGAAGAGATTGGGAAGAACTAGGACCAGCATCCCACCTTCTTGGCACAGAAAGGCTGAGAGAGAACCCAGAAGGTCTAGCAATCTCCAGATTTGTTGCAGACCTATTGACAAGAGATACTCACTCTATCTGAGGGAGGAAAATACTTGGGAAACTAAAACAACTACAGAGAAAAATGCACCCCAGCGATTCCAGCTATCAACTGAGTCCTTCATTTGTGTAGACAGGATCACTAGTCATTTGAGGAAAATCAACGGCATGAAAGAAAAAGATAGACATGAACAAACAGAATGACCCCAAAGGAAACAATAATAGGAAATGAGAAAATACAGGAAAACTTCTAGCACTTACCATAAAGAGACAAAAATGGTGAGATACCAGCTAAAAGACATAAGAATAAAGCCTAGACATTCTATATCCATCTCAAAGATGCCCCAGACAGAGTGAAAGAAGAAAATGAGGGGAAAGAAAGAGGCCAGGCACAGGGGCTCACGTTTGTAATCCCTGCACTTTCGAAGGCCAAGACGGGTGGATCACCTGAGGTCAGGAGTTAGAGACCAGCCTGGCCAACATGGAGAAACCCCGTCTCTACTGAAAATACAAAAATCAACTGGGCTTTGTGGCGTGTGCCTGTAATCCCAGCTACTCGGGAGGCTGGAGAATCGTTTGAACCCAGGAGACAGAGGTTACAGTGAGCCAAGATCGCACCATTGCACTCCAGCCTGGCGAGAGTGAGACACCATCTCAAAAAAAAAAAAAAGAAAGAAAGAAAGAAATCATCTAAAACAACAATAAAAGGTCATTAACTATCATTTCTCTGAGCTGAAGAAATGATGGAGACTTATGACTGCCAAGGTAGGCCTGGCTCCAACCTGGACATCTGTTATAAGAGCCTCCAAAGCACAAACTGCTAGACTTTCTAGACTTTCTGAACTCAGAGCACAAAAAGAAAAACAGGAGCACATCCTACCTGAAAAGGTGAACTATGCCAATTAAGAAATGTCATTTTTAAAAAATCTCCATAATTTTAATGCTTTTCATTATCTGAAAACTGAAAGAGGATTTTAAGAAACTAAAATATTTTGTTTTGAAACAATATTTATTTAAACTTTGGCATTTTCATTTATTGTTTTTCTGCTAAATTCAAATAAATTTATTTCTTAAAGTTGATAGTGGATAGAGAAATTTAATAAAGTTTGAAAAGTCATAGTTACAGAATGGAGCACACGAAAAGGAAAGGAAAAGTGTAAAGAAATCTGCCTCTGGTATGATTTGAGGACAGCTTATACGGGTCTTCGGGTGTCCACCAGGAAAATCTCTTCAGTGAGTGAAACTCACTGTTGCATTATAAATTCCTTTATGTTAAACATTGGCAATTCCCAGTATTTGCCTTTTGAAATATAAATATTATATTGTATTCCTGGCAGGACTAGCACATTAAATCTTTCACATCTTAGTTGAATCAATGTCCTCAGTAATAGAAAACTGTCTTCAAACTCCACTAAACATTATAATTACGATGGGAGCTTTAAAAATACATATATGCAAGTTCACAGTCTCCCCAAGAGACATACCGACGATGAGCCACCATAGTGAAGTAGAACAGAACGAGACTCAGAGAGGCTTGGGTAAAGTTACCCTTCTGCCACTAATTGGGTTAGCTTACGTAAGTTTCTTTAGCCTTACTTTGCTTTCTTTCAAAAATAAAGGCCGGGCGCGATGGCTCACGCCTGTAATCCCAGCACTTTGGTAGGCCGAGGGGAGAGGATCACCTGAGGTCAGGAGTTCGAGACCAGCCTGGCCAACATGGTGAAACCCCGTCTACTAAAAATGCAAAAGTCATCCGTGTGTGGTGGCACGCACCTGTAGTCCCAGCTACTTGAAAGGCTGAGGCAGAATTCCTTGAACTGGTAGGCAGAATTCCTTGAACTGTTAGGCAGAGGTTGCAGTGAGCCAAGGTCACACCACTACACTCCAGTCTGGGTGACAGAGTGAGACTGTCTCAAAAAAATAAAGTAATGCTGTTGACCTTACAAAAATTTGGAGGATTAAATAAGAGATGTACAATGTCTGGCCCTTAATTGTTTGTTCAACTAATGATAGTGAACTTCCTACTAATTTTATTCGGGGCCAGGTCTGAAGGCTTTAAAATATTACAAATTTTGCTATTTGTAATAGCTTCGAAATAACAGTACCCTAAATATTCAACCAACATACCCAGAATATATCATCAATCCTCTTGTTAACCATTCCTTCAAAGACAATAACTGGTAATTCTTCTAAAAGTTTAGCTATTTTGAAAGGTAAATCTCTTTGCTCCAAGGTGTCATGATTAAAAAGAGATTCAACCCCACACTGGTAAGTCCTGCTCCTTTTGAAGTTCATCCAGAGAAAGAAAACCACACCCAAGGAACACTGCTCCAGTTTAGTCATGCCCTGGGGATAAACCAGCTGAATCTGGAGTAAAGCAGTGGGAATAAGAAATTTAACAACTATTTAATAAAAACACATTAGGTGCAAAGCAACCAAATACCTCGTATACCTTTATTTGGCCACATTCCCCCCATTCCATCTTCCAAATCTGGCAATTGGAAACCTTTTAGGGTAATATTATGGTCAAAGTGGATGAGCTGAATGAAACACTTCAGAAGAAGGCTATCAAATAGGAGATGTCCAGAAAAATGAATTCATGTTAGCACATTTTCTACATTAGTAGTTTGCCCTTCTGATTTTTCATTTATCTTCGTGGTGGTTTCATTGTGTTCTAGGATGCATGTTTGATTTTTTAGTTTCCAAACATTCTTCTTTTAAATAGTTCTAATCTAACAGGATTTTTTCTATTAATTCTCATGTTATGTGAGGCTGCTAGCAGGTTTTTAAGTGACCTTTTCCATGGTGTATAGATTGTTTATGTTATTCAGGAACAATGATTTAGGATGACAGCTTATTTTCTTCTGAGATGTATCTTTAAACATCTTCTTAAAAGCACATATCTTAAGCCAGGTGCAGTGGTGCAGCTACTTGGGAGGCTGAGGCAGGAGGAGTACTTGAACCCAGGAGTTTGAATCCAGCCTGGGCAATGTTGTGAAACCTCGTCTTTAAAAAAAAAAAAAAGCATATACTTTGTTAGAGAAATATGTTAAAATTATGCTCATCTGTATGTCTTTTCCTCTTTAAATTCTATAATGGAATAATGACTCAAAAGTATATACTTTTTTTAGTATCCTATAAATGCTTTCCAGAAGTATGACCTCTTATATAACATTAGTTATACATGCAAAAGACACTCTTCACAGAAGAGCTGTTTCAGCTAAGTGTAGAAAGGCAAGCTGGATCATTCAGTGGACAGGTTAGGGAAGGGTATTTCTGATGGACAGAACAGTATTTGCAGAGGAACAATGAAACTACTAGTCACATCTGGGGAACTGCCATGATAGTGTGTGGGGTGGGAGCTACATACATGTGTGTATATGTAGAGTGTGTGTGTGTGGGAGGAATGGTGGGGAGCAGGGTCTTTGACAATGAAGTGTAGTAGAGTGAGAAGAAGATGGTAATAGAAGAGTGTAGACAGCAGAAATAAGTGGAAGACCAAGAGGTGGTTAACGTTTAAAAAAACAACAAAGGAGGGGCTATGGCCAAAGTTCTAGTGTTTGTTTTTTGTTTATCTCTGATACTTCATCTTTATTGCCATTTAGACATTATTTAGTATTGCTTTTTGGACTAATCTATAAAGTCTTGTGGGTTGCATTTGTGTTTGTTTTCTCCTTAATACTCTTGGTACAGCCTTAACCCTTGTGGGTATGTGCACTACCTTCAGTAAACTGAAATAAGTTAAAACCTAGTGTTTCAAACTAAGTGCCATCAATTGAAATCAGTGGCCAATTTCTTGGTTTCAGGGATGCTTGGTTTTCCTCCTGTATGGATAGCCAGTCATTAATTCTGCAATTGTATTGTATTTATTTTTAATTGTTGCAAAATACACATAATATAAAACTTACCACCTTAATCGTTTTTAAGTGTACAGTTCAGTAGTGTTAAGTACATTCACATTGTTGTACAAGAAATCTTCAGAACTCTTTTCATCTGGCAAAACCAAAAGTCTATATCTATTAGACAACTCCCTGGTCCCTCTCAGCCTCTGGCAACCAACATTCTTCTTTCTGTCTCTATGAATTTGAACACTTTAGGAACTTCATGTAAGTGGAATCGTACAGTATTTGTCTTTTTGCGACTGATTTATCAGGATTCGTCCATATTTTAGCAGGTATGAGAATTTTCCTCCTTTTTAGGGCTGAATAATATTCCGTTGTGTGTGCATTTTGTTTATCCATTCATCTGTCCATGGACACTTGTGCTGCTTCCACCTTTTGGCTATTGCAAATAATGCTGCTATCAACGTGGGTTTACAAATATCTCTTTGAGTTCCTACTTTCAATTCTTTTGGGTATATACCGGAAGTGGAATTGCTGGATCATATAGTAATTCTCTATTTAATTTATTTGAGGAATTTCTTCTGTAGAACTGGAACTCTAATATACTGCTATTGGAAACGTAAAATTGTGGAGAACAGTTTGGCAGTTTCCTAAAAAGTTAACACATATCTACCATATGACCCAGCCATTCTGTTCCTAGTTATTTACCCAAGAGTTATGAAAACATATGTCCCTACAAATGTTCAGATGAGCTTTATTCATGACAGCCAAAAACTGGAAAACCCCAGATGTCCATCCATCAACATCTGCATAGACAAGCAAATGGATAAACTGTGGTATAGTCACAGAATAGAGTAACTCAGTTTTATAAAGGAATAAAATATTGATACATGCTACAACATGGATAAATCATAAAATAATTATGCTGAGGGAAAGAAACTAGATTTTAAATAAGAACATATATGATTATTTTTCTATAAACTTTTAATAAATGCAACCCAACTGTATTGGTTAATGCTGAGCGTCAACTTGATTGGATTGAAGGATACAAAGTATTGATCCTGGGTGTGTCTGTGAGGGTGTTGCCAAAAGAGATTAACATTTGAGTCAGTGGACTGGGGTAGGCAGATCCACCCTTAAGCTGGTGGCCAAATCTAATCAGCTGCCAATGAATATAAAACAGGCAGAAAAACATGAAGAGAGAGAGAGAGAGAAGAGTGTAGCCTCCCAGCCAACATCTTTCTCCCGTGCTGGATGTTTCCTGCCCTTAATCATTGGACTCCAAGTTCTTCAGTTTTAGGATTCAGACTGGCTTCCTTGCTCCTCAGCTTGCAGACAGCCTATTGTGGGCCCTTGTGATCCTGTAAGTTAATGCACCTTAATAAACTCCCATATCCTATTAGTTCTGTCCCTCCAGAGAAGCCTGATTAATACACCAGTGCATAGTGACAGAATGCATATCAATGGATGATGAAGAGGAAGGAGGAAGGAAGAGGAAGGGATTACAGTGAGGCATGAGGAAACTTTTGGGGTGATGTTTATTATCTTGATGTGGTGATAGTGTTTTGGATGTCTACATATATCAAAACAACAAATTTTATACTTTAAGCATGTGCAGTTTATTGCATGTCAGTTGTATCTCAGTAAAGCTGCTAAAAATTTTGTAGTCACAATAAATAACAAACATGAAATTATTAAGCATTAAACTGTACATTATTGAGTTAAAACATTTGGGTAAGTAGGATAAATGTGAATGTCATTTAAAGTCTTCCTGCTTATAAGAAATCATAACATTAACAATCCCCTTTTATTGGAGTTGGAAAGAAGACGGAGGCTGTAGAGCAGAAATGGTATCTAAGTGACTGTCTCCTCAGAGGAAAGGCTGAGAGAAATTAAATCACTTGCCAAAAGTCATCAGCTAATCGGAAAGAAACAAGATTTGAAGCCAGGCTTACCAATGCTGGACAGCACTCATTTGCCCTCCAGATCCACTTTCCACCCTCCCTATGCTGCCTATGCCTTGGGAGGCTGACCTATATAGACTGTATCATTGATCTAGGTTTCCCATTAGGTTTGGCCGCTGACGAGCACCAGCAGGATATGAGGAGGAAGGAGAGTGAGGTCAGTGCGTTCATTTTCACCACTTCCTTCTTGGACTCACTTCCAGGCTCACTGAAGTTTGCATCTCAAGTCAGGTGAGCCTCTTCACAGTTATGTCCCTTCAGTTCCAATACCTGGTCCTCCTCACCTTTCCAGGTTAGAGGAGCTCGCCTTTGTTAATAGCCTTGGGATGCTGCACTACCTCTCATGGTTTCCTTCCAACCTGCAGACACCTTTGTAAACAGTCCCTTCATGTTACCTACATTGAGTCTGCCATCTGTTTTCTGTCAGGATGCTGATTTGTACAATAATAACAGAAACCCATTTCTTTCCCACTGCAGTTTGATGAGGAGGCATCATTTTTGCCAAGTGCAAGATCAGTTTTGGTGGCAGAATGTCTATATAGAAAGGTATCAAAAGCTGGTTGGAGAGAGAGGGGTTTAGGGGAGTTATTCTGAAGCTGCATTGCAGAGGAAGCAGAATGTTTTTCCTTGGATTGAATGCTTGTTGATGGATGTTTGTGGGGGCTTAGTGCCACTACTGGCTAAGAGCCTCTAAAGGCAAACTGGTCCACCAATTTACTCCACTTGATCCCATATCCAAATCTTCATAGCTACAGGCAAGGCCAGTAAGAAAAATAACACTTCTTGCCACTGGTTTGCCATTGAAACTACAACCAACCACTCACCTTTTGATACTTACATAATCTGAAGCCAATGTACCTCCAGGAAACTATGATACACTTACATATGATACACATTATACACTTGCATAATGATTGGTGATGAATAGCTGTAAAGTCTCTTTTTTCTCTTGAGATAGGCACCAAATCAATGAAACACTTTTTTCCTGTACCATTCAGTTCTTCTGGAGGTCATCAGTGAAGTCAATTTCCCCGTCTAATTCCACATTCCTTCCACTCACAGAATGTGCCCAATGGCACAGGAAATGCTCAAGGGTTTTTTGGCATTAAGGTGAGTGTAGTTTTCATCAGTGTGTGTGAAAAAGGCCCCGACACAACTCAAAAAGGCCAGGGGATTTCTAAATCTAGCGCTTAGAACTTCACCAAGAAGTACTTGCCCGTGCGAAAAATATACATTGGCAACATGCTTTCCTTCTCCCTCCCTACCGCCCCACATGTTTCCGTGAGTAGAAATGTTTTATTCCTTTCCCCCACTACTCACAGGCTAGCACACTCCATGGCAGAAATGCAGAAAGAGAGCAGGCCCTGAGTTTTTATGACACAGGCCTCCCCAATATATTCTTCCCCCGACCTTCCACTTTAGGGAACTAATTCAAAGGGAACATGCATTTGGAAATGTAGGCTCATGCTTCTCTGTAAGATTTTTACCACAAGGGAAAGTGTGGTCGCCAACAATGAACTGGCACCCATATATTTTAAGCTCTGCCCTTTCCAGCAGTTCAGCATGTGTCTCACCACAAAGCCAAGCCACATTTAGGTAGCTTGAGCTTAAGGAGAAGAGAGAAGATCAAGTACCTTTTGTTCCCAATAGGCTAACTACTCTAAACAGCAACACCCTGGATTGGCATGCTGAGGCACAGTCACAAGCCACAACTGTGGTTCTTAAACTGACGCCAGGAACTGAAAAGAAACACACACACATGCACACGCACACACACACACACTTGCACTCACAAAGCTCTACTGTGGGGCAGCAGCAGCAGGAGGGGGTGGCTGCAGATGAGATATTTGATTCATGTTGTCTTTTATTCACAGTCTAATATATCACTTTAGCTTCTAAGATTTGCCTCATAGGGACTACAGTTTACATGCCCCTGTGTGAGTGTGTGTGTATCCCACTCAAATCTATTGGTCTCTGCAACCGTAATGTTCTAGTCTGCAATATTTTTCTAATGTCTCTCTTCTGGTTTTTGTAGAAATGACTTCATTGTTTCATTAGCTGGAAAATCTGGATCTGATCTATGGAAGAAGGATTTGGAACATAGTGACTGTACCTTTAATGAAAAGATTAACAATGCTTCGGAGCTGAATTGCCCTGGATTTGTTTAGAATAGGCCTTGCGTTTTGCTTTTTTGAGGAAGAACTTACATACCAAGTCTTGTCCTGGGTTTATATACCATTCCGATCCCCTCGCCCATGTTCTAAATAAAGGTAGTATGACTATATGTTTGAAATAAGAAATAACTCCAGTGTGCTATGCTTTGTTTATAAAAACGAATGCTAGACATTTTCCTGGATCTTTGTGAGAAATGACATCCTATACTGATGCCCTTTCTGTAATCACAATACTAACCACTTCCAGCCCCTGGTATTGTGTTGCAGCATTTTGATGATGTTTAGCTTTACACTTATTCAAGAACCATGTCCCGCTTGATTATCCTTTTTCCTGCATTGCCGGCGGAGCACATGCCATCCTAGTCTCCGCAGGATTACACACACTTCCACTGATTTTGCTGGCTGAGCGTTGGGGATGCAGATTGGCCAGGCATCCTCAGTCGGTCCTTTTCCTAATTTGGTACTACTGTCAGCCTGTCCCTGGCAACACCGTGACACCCCACTCACTCCTCGGGTTGCTCACCAGGGGAGGGGACATGTGCGACCCAGTCTTGTTGCTGAGGAAATGAAGCACATTCATTTATGCTGCTGCTGCTCACAGCCGAAAAAGGCCAAGACAAACAGTGACACAGCACACTGAACTCTGCTGAAACGTCCAGACTTTCTCCCAGTCTGGGACTCCTGCCCCGTGAGTCCTAAATGTATAAGGGTGGTTTTCTCCCTCCCTTTTTCCTTCATTCTCCTTCCACTCCCAAATTTGCCAGTCATCAATACCAGCACTCCAGAAGGAAGATATTTTTAATCTTGAGATTTAAAGATTGCACAGAACTTGAGAGTCATCTAGTCAAGCGGCTTCCACACTGCTCCGAGGACTCCCCGCCCCTGCCCCCACCCCATCCTTCCTCCCAGTCAGGGAAGGAGAGAAGAGGGTAAGCTCCAGGTCCCCCAAACCCTTCAATGAGAGCGGCTCTGCCTTGATCTTTTGACATATTAAGGCTTCTTAAAAGAGTTCCTTTGTCAGACGATTCTGTAATTAAAAAAAAAAAAAAAAAGTTGGCCAGGCGCGGTGGCTCATGCCTGTAATCCCAGCACTTTGGGAGGCCAAGGCAGGCAGATCACGAGGTCAGGAGATCGAGACTGCCCTGGCTAACACGGTGAAACCCCGTCTCTACTAAAAATACAAAAAATTAGCCAGGCGTGGTGGCAGGTGCCTGTAGTCCCAGCTACTCGGGAGGCTGAGGCAGGAGAATGGCGTAAACCCGGGAGGCGGAGCTTGCAGTGAGTCGAGATCGTGCCACCGCACTCCAGCCTGGGCAACAGAGTGGGACTCCATCTCAAAAAAAAAAAAAAAAAAAAAAAGATGGGCAACCACTCAGGTTGGAGAAGGGAGTGATCCTAAGATCCCAGTCAGTTGGACCAGGACCTGTAAGTATGCACCTCCTCAGCCTCAGGATTTTCCCACCACACTCCTTTCTCCTCTGGAGAAACTGGATCAATCAAATGCTACATTGATCAGTAGCTATACCACAGAAAGCCACAACCACCCTCCCACCCCATGCTTTATAACAACCCTGGCCATGCCTAGGAAAGGTGCCCACTGGAGCCCTTGTCCTCATCCTTGTGGGGAGCAACAGGCTATGGCGGCCAGTTCCCACCTCCAGATATTTGGCCCTGGATTACGAGACAAGAGGTATTTAAAGCTAAACATGCTTGGAATTGGGCAGCACTAGTAGCTAAGGGTCTGTGAATGTGCTCGTAGATCCCCTGATTAAACCCCCGCACACACACACACACACCCCAACGCTTGCTGAGAGAGGGCACCTCTTCCGGCCCCAGCCTTCTCTAAGACAGAGTCTAAAGAAGAGGGTTTCATCACTGCCACTCCTCCTAGGAGAGCCAGCCTGGCTGGAATTTGCTTCCTCCTCTCCCTCTGTCCCCTTTGCATCCCTGCCCTTCCTTCCTCCCAGGCTACGAATTCCTGGTCTCCTACATTGGCACAGCTTCCAGCTACCCTTTCTGCCATGTACAGGAGGAAAGAAAGAGCTTTTTCTGCTCGCTCATAAATATTCACTGAATGCCTTGTTGCCGTCTCACGTCCCTTCCCAGGTGAAAACCATACCTCTGAAAATGATTAAGGTCATCATTTGCCTCAGAAGCAGGCCGGGCTTCCCCTACTCATGGTCTAGCAGGCCTCTGTTCAGCAGAAAGCACTGGCCTGTCTGGGAATTAGAAAGATCTCACTTCCTGACTGGGACACAGCCCAGAAGAGTCCGTCAGGCTCCCTTCCATGCCTCTGAGGGGATTAATTCCAGAGGGAAGCCTGGAAACACAGAACAATCCCATCAGGACTTACCTGCTACCCTCTGACCAAGGGGACCAGCGAAAATAATGTCCCAAAGGAGAACACAGAACTTTTTTCCTTACTCTATTCTCAAGCTTGAAATCCCAGAGAAGCAAAAGAAAATATAGCAGAAGGTCAGTCTGAAAAGTGAATCCCAAATTCCAAAGTCAAATCCTCTTCACCTGAAGTCTCAGGGAGAGTTTTTGCATCCCAAATTAGCGGATAAGGGGAGGGTGTGGCCTTCAGACTGGCCCTAAGAAAAGGTCTTACAGCAGGCTTCTTGCAGGCAGTTAGGAGGCATTCTGAGGCAACCATCTTTTGTTTTGTGGAGGAAACGTACTCTTTGCCTAACTTACCTGGAAGAAGAGCCTATTCGTCCATTCTCATGCTGCTATGAAGAAATACCTGAGACGGGGTAATTTATAAAGAAAAGAAGTTTAATTGACTCACAGTTCGCATGGCTGGGGAGGCCTCAGGAACTAACAATCATGGCAGAAGGCACCTCTTCATAGGGCAGCAGGAGAAAGAATGAGTGCCAGCAGGGGAAATGCCAGACGCTTATTAAACCATCAGATCTCGTGAGACTCACTCACTATCACGAGAACAACATGGGGGAAACGCCCCCATGATCCAATTACCTCCACCTGGTTCTGCCCTTGACACACACAGGGATTATGGGGACTACAATTCCAGATGAGATTTTGGGTGGGAACACAGCCAGACCATATCAAGGAGTTAAAGTGAGGCTTTTGCCTTTGGGTCACGTGTGGCACCTGGTTTCTTATGGAAGTCATTGCCCTCCGCATTTGAATGGGGCAGGGGATAAAGCTGGGCTCCAGTCACCTCTGTCCTTCATCTCCCACTTTGGAATCCTGTCTCCTTTCTTCTGTCATAAATAACCTTCTTACCTTAATGCCCTGTGTCAGAGCTGCCCACCCGGAGTTAGAGGTTTACTGCTCCCCTTACTTTCCATTTGGGGATCTTAAGGTGATTCCTCAGATGAAAAATTATTTTCTTTGTGCTTTCGTTTAAACAAAGATGGAGTTTGAGGCTCTGCTAATGGCCCCACAAAGTGGCTGGGTGATGATTGGTTTCCTGGCATCTCCGTGCAGGGAAATTCCTAAACATGTCCTTCATTCTTCCACAGTCAGGCGGCAGGGTCGGGTGGCAGGGCGGGAAGACTGGTGTCTCCTCCTGCCATGCACAGCCTCCAGGCAGCCATTCCTTTGTTACCTGTCCTGCCACTGAGTCATCAAAGCGTCACACTTTTTAAAAGAAAATTGTATCTCCTAAAGACGTTCAATTGATTGTGGCGCTTTTGTCTGGTCATTCTTTTCAGGGGCTTGATGCTTTATGTAGTTTCCATTCAAAAGGCTCTTTAGCCTGTCATGCTGTCATAGTGGGCCTGGGGAAAGACATGTGTTTGCATTTGTATGTCAGCTCCTGACACTTGTATTTATTTGTACATATGTATTTTGTTTGTTCAAATAAATGTTTCATCAGACGTGGAGTACAGTAGGGAGACTCGGAGAAGAAGCTGGTACAATTCAAAAGCAAGTGAACTGTTTCTCAATAAGACTTGGAATTCCAACTTCTGGTTAATTGTAAATATGATTTGGCGGAAGAAGTAGCACATCAGGGAGCCAAGGTCTGTATTTATCTTTTAATGTTATTGTTATATTATACAGTTTACTGCATAAATAATTGAAATGATAGTAATAACAATTTAGGGACCATTCAACTGTTGTGTGTGCTATATTTCATTGATACTCACTTTTCTGAACTGTGCACAGATCCACAATAATTCTCTGTTTAATGAACATTGAGTGGTAAATTAAAAATAAAAGTTTTTTCAAATGGATAATTTTTTCCTTAATGCATGCTATTTGAAAACACCCTTTCTCATTTGTTCATTAAAAAAATCATTCAACAGTCCTAAAAATAAACTTCTTTCATATTGTTTTTATAGTATTTGTTTTAAAACTGCAAATTTAATATGATATCACTAAGAAGAATAAAGAAACCTGAAAAATTCAATAACACTAATTAAACATGAATGGATGTAGATTGTCGTGTTTGTCTAAATGTTTGGCTATATATTTAAAGTATAATTAAAAAATATAAAAACTAAGAATATTAAAGTAATAATTTTTTTCAGGTACAAAGGAGAATAGTGGTAAGTGCAGGATTAATATTTTCATGCTCTATGAGGAGAAATTTTTATTTATGCATATCTTATTATTCTTGGTTTAATAATCATTATACTAAAATGAGTTCCTTGAGGATGTGAATACTAACTCATTCATCTTTGTATCTCTAGCCTGTAACAAAGTAGATGCTCAAGAAACGTTTATTAAATGACTTCAGTGAATACCAATTTGACTTTTAATATTCATTTCTCCCTACCTCCCTTGTAGAAAAACTGGAAGAGGAGAGAAGGGGCTAGAAATAGTTAAAATTTTTCAAAACCTATACCAGGCACACAATATCTGTGATATCATTAAACATTTCCCAAAATGTATAAAATTGCTATCTCTATTCCAATTTTGTGCAAGGTGAAACTGATATTCAGAAAAGGGAAAACTTTTTGTTTGTTTGTTTGTTTTTTGAGGAAGAGTTCTCACTCTGTCGCCCAGGTTGGAGTGCGGTGGCACCATCTCAACTCACCGCAACCTCGGCCTCCTGGGTTCAAGCAATTCTCGTGCCTCAGCCTCCCAAGTAGCTGGGACTACAGGTGCGCACCACCACACCTGGCTAATTTTTGTATTTTTAGTAGAGACGGGGTTTTACCTTGTTGGCCAGGCTGGTCTCGAACTCCTGATCTCAAGCGATCCACCTGCTTCAGCCTCCCAAAGTGCTGGGATTACAGGCGTAGCCACCATGCCCAGCTGAAAAGGGAAAACATTATAAAGGAACATACATATAATAGTTGATGAAGCTGAAATTTGAACCCAGTTATATCTAATTCCAAAGTATGTGGGGTTTTTTCCCCACTCATTCACTCATAGATACAACAAATATTTTTGAACACAGACTATGTACCAGGCACTGTTCTAGACACTGGAAATAATAGTGAACAAAACAAATAGTTTCTGACCTTTTAGAGTTGACATTCTACTGGGGGTAGACAGTAAACAAATTCACAGTGCAACATTTAATACCTATCTATTTAAAAACTAAAGTCATTTGAGCATCACTGAAATGGAATTAGTTTGTTTTCTAAAATTCAGAAATCAGGAGTTGTAAAAGTAGTGTGGGTAAAGTGGAGTCAACCAAGGGACCAATAGTAGTAGTTGATTTCAGAGGGGTAGAGTCGGATGGTGTAGGGCCTTCGAGCCATTACGCACTTTGTTTGTCTTTCAGGTAAGATGGGAAGCAGAGGAGTGGTATGCTCTAGCTCACATTTTAAAGATTTTTAAGAATGGGGTAAGAGAACAAGAAAGAAGACCAGCTGGAGGCCCTTCCCTTGTAATAACCCAGGCAAGAGATGGTGCTTGCAGTGTCTACGGTGGCAGCAGGGAAGGTACCAAGAAATGGTTGGATTTTAGACAGGATTTGCTGATGGACAGGTTAGATGAGGGATGCTTTTAGAGTTTGTGCAGTTGTGTCTTCCAGATCAGAATCACGTTATTTTTGCAGTTTCCTCATCTGCAAAATGAGAATGATTTTGAGAATCCATCTAGAGAAAAGCCCTCAGCACCATGCCTAGTACATAGCAAGCATTCAATAAATGTTATTTATTACTACCAATTAGCTAAGTAGACCATAGGGAACAACTGCAGCCCTGTAAGCTTACAACCTGGAGTAGATAACAAGGGCTGCTCACGTTCAAGACTAACTCAGGGACCTGGGGGCTGAGACGGATAGCAAGACCAGGGATGCCAAACCATGCACCTCTCTGAAGCTATGTGTAGGTTCAGGAGTGAGGATAGAAACGGAAAGAGAAAGACAAAGGAAAGTGCAAGAAAGACAAGATTTCTAAGAAAGACAAAGGGTCCTCCAAAGTTTCAGTAGTATCTTTTCTTGATCTTGACCTCTACATAGACTTGTTTACACATCTAGAAATAGTTGAGGAAATTCTAAAATGTACCTAATTCACTCTGGAAGAGAAACATTTTCTTTTTCTTAGCATTTTATTTATTTAGTTTATTTGTTAGAGACCAGGTCTCACTATATTGTGCAGGCTGGTCTTGTACTCCCGGCCTAAAGCAATCCTTCCACCTTGGCCTCCCAAAGTGCTAGGATTTTATAGGCCTGAGCAACTGTGTTCAGCTAAGAAACGTTTTCATGGAAATTTCTCATTTTAAACAAAACTGAGATTTTAATTGCAACCATGGATTTCATTGGGAAGTTTAGATGCCTAATTTATGAGATGCTAGAAATGAAAGACTAGAGGAAAAAAACATAGTGGTGTGAATCCCCTTATAAATTAATTTTTATTTATTTATTTTTTTGAGAAGGAGTCTTGCTCTGTCACCCAGGCTGGAGTGAGATCTCGGCTCCCTACAACCTCCACCTCCCAGGTTCAAGTGACTTTCCTACCTCAGCCTCCTAAGTAGCTGAGACTACAGGTGTGCGCCACCATGCCAGGCTAATTTTTTGTATTTTTAGTAGAGACGGGGTTTCACCCTGTTGGCCAGGCTGGTCTCGAACTCCTGAGCTCATGTGATCCGCCTGCCTCAGCCTCCAAAAGTGCTGAGATTACAGGCATGAGACACCGTACCCGGCCCTTCTTATAAATTTAACTGTGGTTTAAGATACTTGTGTGTGGATGATTGGCCCTGGCCTCACAGTGAGGGAGAGTTTTTATTAAAGGTACAGGATTGTTTTTGGTGAAATCTTTGCTTTATTGTTCACCCTGTATAATTTGTTACTAAACAATAAGATAATCTTCAACAATGATTGAAAACACCTATTGATAGAGTTAGTTATTTCCTTTTGATTCTGTTAATTTATTCATTAATTCTGTTGGTAGATTTTTTAAAATTATAGAATTAATATGTACTCGCATTCAAAGATTCAAAAATTATACAAAGAATTAATAGTAAAATGTAAATGTCTCCTTCTTGATCCTGAAATTCTCAATGATTCTCTCACCAGAGATACTGCCATGAATAGTTTATTGTGTGTCCTACCAGGAATGTCTCATATATATGCAAACACACATACATCTGTAATTATACGTGTATAATTTTTTTGTTGTTTCTTTTTAAAATTTTTTATATTTTTATATGTATGTAATTTTAAAACTTTAACCCAAGCAGGAGGAAACAATTTGGCCTGCTCTATTCACTTAAGGATATGCAAGAGGTTATATCAAGGTAACAGCAGTTGAAAAAGGGTTTTTTTTAAACTGAGACCAAAATATAGTTAAGAGTGAGAAAATGTTTTTGTTGGGATTTAATTTTTTTTCTTTTTTATTTTCTGAAATGGAGCCTCGCTGTGTCACCCAGGCTGGAGTGAAGTGCTGTGATCTCAGCTCACTGCAACTTCCACCTCCTGAATTCAAGCAATTCTCCTGCCTCAGCCTCCCGAGTAGCTGGGATTACAGGTGCCCGCCACCACGCCCAGCTAATTTTTGTATTTTTTAATAGAGATGGGGTCTCATCATGTTGGCCAGGCTTGTGTTGAACTCCTGACCTCAGGTGATCCGTCCACCTCAGCCTCCCAAAGTGCTGGGATTATAGGCATGGGCCACCATGCCCGGCCTGGGATTTAATTTTTTTAAAAATCAAAAAAAAAAAAAAAAAGAAATTTCTTATTTAAAAAAAAATTTGCATTTTAATAGCAACCATGTGCCATTTCTTAGAAGAAGAAATCAAGTGTAGGTGGGGGTGAAGGTTTGGGTCCTTCCCCACTCCAAATCATATGATAGCTGAATATAATATCTTTCCATTCACATTTAATTTTCACAGCATTGTCTTAAGGACAGTCATTTGTACAAAACTATTTCTGGGCTTTATTCTAGCTTTCCCAAGGATCTAGTTAAAAATGACTTGACATTCACATTATTTTGTTTTGAAATGCCTCCCTTGTCATCATTGTTAATATTTTTGGCTTCTTTAATTGCTGATTAGACTAAAACTAACAAACAATTGTTATGTGTATGATTTGAGCTGTTCTGGTCATCTGATGGGCAGAGACAGATAGCAAGGAAGATTTGAATGACCAGTTATTTCGTGTATATTTTCATGTTGTGATAGCTTTTACTTTATTCTCAATCTTGTTGCTATGAGGACCCAAATAACAAATATTCAGATAATCAATGATTATACAGAATTTCCTCTATATTTTATTTTTGGTTTAAAAAATGAAGCTTTCTATAGTTTTATTTTGAAGAAATTTTACAGAAGTCATTTCTAGTCTTGAGCATACAGAGCTAATAATCTTTTTAAAGAACTACATACCTTCCTACTTTCCACTGTAGACATGTACAGTTGGTGGACATAAGACGTGTTTACAGGCTGGGCGCGGTGGCTTACACCTGTAATCCCAGGACTTTGGGAGGCTGAGGTGGGCGGATCACGAGGTCAACAGATCGAGACCATCCTGGCCAACATGGTGAAACCCTATCTCTACTAAAAATACAAAAATTAGCCGGGTGTGGTGGCGCACACCTGTAGTCCCAGCTACTCGGGAGGCCGAGGCAGGAGAATTGCTTTAACCCGGGAAGCAGAGGTTGCAGTGAGCCAAAAAAGTGCCACTGCACTCCAGCCTGGTGACAGAGTGAGACTCCATCTCAAAAAAAAAAAAAAAAGAAAAAGGTGTTTACAGCAAAAAAGAGCACTCAAACACATGTATCTTTGTACAAAAGGCAAGAAAATTAGAATTTTATAAGGGGAGTTCCCAAGTCAAAGGACACAAGCCTATATTACATTTCAATAGATTCTACTAAAGTGCCTTTTAAAATGGCTTCACTAATTTATCCTCCCACCAACGATATATGAAGGGGCTTTTGCTCACACCTTTGCCAACAGTGGGTTTCATTAAAACTTTCTAATTTTTGCTAATGGAATAGTTGAAATTTTCTTGTTCTAATCCTTATTTGTTGAATTATAAATTATGTTAAACTTTTATTTTTTTTTGAGACACGGTCTCACTCTGTCGCCCAGGCTGGAGTGCAGTGGTCCAATCTTGGCTCATTGCAACCTCCAACTCCCCAGTTCACACAATTCTTGTGCCTCAACCTCCCTAGTAGCTGTGATTACAGGTAGGCACCCGTAATTTTTGTATTTCAAGTAAAAATGGGGTTTTGCCATGTTGGCCAGGCTGGTCTCGAACTCCTGGCCTGAAGTGATCCACCTGCCTCAGCCTTCCAAAGTGCTGGGATTACAGGCGTGAGCCGCTGTGCCCGGCCTAAACTTGGTTTGTGTGTGTGTGTGTATGTGTGTGTGTGTGTGTGTGTGTGTGCTTTTACTACTTGTATTAGTTTATCTCTAAACTTCCTACTTGTGGTTTTTATCTGCTTTTATAATTGAGTAATTTATCTTTTTCATCTTCATTTATAAGATCTGCATATTAAAAATAGCCCTGGATATATGGGATGCATATATTTTTCCTCAGTTTGTCATCTGTCTTTGACTTTGTTTTGGATGTTGTTATCACATAAACATTAAATTTTTACATGGCCAATTTTAGCAGCCTTTCATTTATGGCCTCTGGATTTTGTGCATGTTTAAGTAAGGCCTTCTCTACTGTAAAATTGTTTTTTAATTCCACAGTGTTTTCTTCTAGAACGTTTATACTTCATTTTTTGTAGCACATCAAATATGCATGCAATGAGAGATCTTCAAAAATAATAGATTTTCATATCACTTGCAGGTTTGGTCATAACCTTAAAACTAGGGTAGGTCATTGCTATGTCCATATCTTTAAAGACAGATATAATAAATGTTAATAAACACCACTGATGCACTTTCCTTTGCTAACATGGAGAACATATGTGCCCACTAAACTTGCCTGATTGCAAATTATGACTGAGGGAAGGGTTTTTGTATATACAAGTCACCAGATGTTTTATAATGATTCTGTTAATATGAGCCTCAGGATTAGACTAGAGCCAGTGTTACAGGTCAAGACTGAGGCTCATTGACCAAGCTATGCAGGGAAGTTTGTGCAGCGCCTGCTGGCACAATACATAAATATCCAGATTTATTACCCTCTGTCTCCAGCACCGAATTTGCCCACAGATTTATGAAAGGGAAAACATGAAATTGAGATTTGTAAATATTTGAAGTTTACTTCTGAGATCTGAAAAGGCAGTAAGAAGACTAGTAATAAATTCAAAATAGAGGTTAGGGAATGCAGTAAGTTTGCAATTATAGAAATATAACTTAAAGAAGGAATCACAAACAATAAAATTTAATAATTTCACCCTTGGTTCATGAAACACTGAGCTCCAACTGACATAAATTATTAGCCTGAGGAAGAAATGGAGGTAAGTGAATATAGATTGTCACAAAGGAAATCATTGATAGATTTGGCAACTAGAGTTAGAATTCCTAATTCTTCTGACAGAATGATTCTCCTTACAAGTCAGGAAAGGCTAAAAGCCTTGAACAATTTTTACCAATATGTATCATGTTCAATATCCTTTGCCCCATTTATAACTAATGACAACTTGGAAGCCTCTAAAAGTAGTCATGTCAGTAGATTGATCAGTTTTCCATTTTTGTTCATCAGGAAACTAGTTCCTTCAAAAATCAATTTTGTATAGCCTTTAGGATTGTGAGTCTGTATCAATTTGCAGAGCCGATATTAGGCTTAAAAAAAAAACCAGATGAGTGATGGGACTCTAGGCCTCAGAGTCAGTCAAAGCTCATTTGCAACGTTTACTTTGTGAGTTGGCAACTGTGTCACCTTGGCAAATTTATTTATTTAATTTCCTCAAGACTTGATTTCCTCATCTTTCAAATGGACTATTCATAACTTTCAGTGGCAGACACCATTGCACGTTTCCTAAAATGCCAAACCCCACCACTGTCTTCTTCACTAACCAGGGCTATTCCTAGCAGGTCCTGGGCTTTGATATGATTAGCAAAAATGCAGCCCAATAGGCAGACAAATTGCAAAATGCTACCCCTTCCTCTAGACTGACACAGCCAGGTCGCACAGCTTAAGGTGTAGGCTGTACAGAGTATGGACTGATTCTGGCCTCTCCTGGGCACCTTTATGCAGTGAGACCCTTAGTGAGACCTAGGTTTTGTTTAGTTCCTGGATGGAGACCCCTTGATCACAAGGAAGATGGGCCCAGTGCTGGCCTAAGCAGGAGCGTGCCTGAGTTGAGATGAGATGAAAAGGAAGAGTCAGCTGAGGAGCTTCCTCGAGAAGGGAAAGGCATGGGAGAAGACGAGTTTTGTCCTGATTCTCGCTTTTAAATGTAGTCATGTGATGGCACAATGCTCTGGCTATGGTGGTCTTTATAAAACCATGAATGGAAGGCCAAGAGACTTGACCTAGAGCCCTGACACCCCTGAGTCACTGAACCAATGATAGGACTTCTGCTTCTGGGAGGCTGAGGAGGGTGGATCACTCAGTTTGTTTAAGCCACAGTTATTTGGGTTTTATGGAAGTCAAAGCTGAAAGCTTTCCTAATTGATAAAGGACCACAGGAATATTGTAAAGATTAAACGATATGACATAATTAACCCTCTTCTTAGTAACAGAGTAGGAACTGAGTAACTGATGGCTGCCATGATGATGGTGGTTGTATTAGTCTGTTTTCATACTGCTATAAAGAATTCCCTGAGGCTGGGTAATTTATAAAGGAAGAGATTTAATTGACTTACAGTTCAGCATGGCTGGGAGGCCTCAGGAAACTTACAATCGTGGTGGAAGGCGAAGAGGAAGCAAGGCACCTTTTCACAAGGCAGCAGGAAGGAGAAGTGCCAGATGAAGGGGGAAGAGCCCCTTATAAAACCATCAGATCTCGGCTAGGCACGGTGGCTCACGCCTGTAAACCCAGCACTTTGAAGGCTGAGGCGGGTGGATCACAAGGTAAGGAGTTCAAGACCAGCCTGACCAACATACTGAAACCCTGTCTCTACTAAAAATACAAAAAAAAATTAGCCAGGCTTGGTAGCACGTGCCTGTAATCCTAGCTACTCAGGAGGCTGAGGCAGGAGAATTGCTTGAACATGGGAGGCAGAGGTTGCAGTGAGCCAAGATCACGCCACTGCACCCCAGCCTGGGGGACAGAGCAAGACTTTGTCTCAAAAAAAAAAAAAAAAAAAAAAAAAAACCATGAGATCTCACGAGAACTCACTCATTATCACGAGAACAGCATTGGGGAAATCACTTCCATGATCCAATTACTTACACCCAGTCTCTCCCTTGACACGTGGGGATTATGGGTGTATTCGTCTGTTTTCACACTGCTGATAAAGACACACCCAAGACTGGGAAGAAAAAGAGGTTTGATTGGACTTACAGTCCCACATGGCTCAGGAGGCCTCAGAATCATGGCTGAAGGCAAAAGGCACTTCTTACATGGTGGTGGCAAAAGAACATGAGAAAGAAGCAAAAGTAGAAACTCCTGATAAACCCATCCATCAGATCTCATGAGACTTACTCGCTATCATGAGACTAGCACAGGAAAGACTGGCCCCATGATTCAATTACCTCGCCCTGGGTCCCTCCCACAACATGTGGGAATTCTGGGAGATATAATTCAAGTTGAGATTAGGGTGGGGACACAGCCAAACCATAGCAATGAGGATTACAATTCATGATGAGATTTGGGTGGGGACATAAATCCTAACCATATCAGTGGTGATAATGGTAATCATCATGATCATATTAAACATGGTAACAGAAAGAAGTTGGACTAAGATAAGACCACCTGAGTCTCTAGCTTTGTGTCTTGAGCAAATGTAAAAAAGAGTAATAACAATAATACTTGTCTCACAGGGCAGCTTTGAGAATTCAAAAGGAAGGTATATGAAAAGCATTTTATTTTAATTTTTATTATTTTTATTTTTTCATTGAGGGTCTTGCTCTGCCGGCCAGGCTGGAGTGCAGTGTTGCAATCATGGCTCACTCCAGTCTCAACCTCCCCGGTTCAAGCTACCCTTGCACCCCAGTCTCCCAAGTGGCTGGGACCACAGCCATGTGCCATTATGGTGGGCTGCTTTTTTTTTTTTTTTACAGATGGGGTCTTTCTGTGCTGCCCAGGCTGGCCTCGAATTCCTGAACTCAAGCAATCCTCCCACCTCAGCCTCCCAAAGTGCTGGGATTAAGGGTGTGAGCCACTAGGCCTGGCCTGAAAAGCATTTTATAAACTGTGAAGTGTGATACAGTGGTTACTTCTTATTGTTGTAGTAGCTTGGCCGTTAGTTCCAAAGACAGGATAAAAATTGCTCTCAAATTAGAAATAAAAGCAATAATAAATGAGTTTGATTTTGGACAAGGGTACTAAGTAATAAGTATTTAAAATAACCTTCAATCTGTTTTAGTCATAAACTGGTCTCATCTTCATACCTGAGAACTCAGAAAAAAGGCAATAAAATCACCTTATCTAGAGGAGAAAAGATGACTGAGTTTACTCCCAAAGGTTCAGGGCACTATTAAAGAAACCTTGACAAAGAGAAAGAATGAGAAATTGAAAATAGGAAGGTGACACAGCAGAGAATAGAATATAGAGACAAAGGCCAGGTATTCTTTGGCAGGTGAGATTTTTCACGGAGTGCTCAGCCTTAGAAAGTTTTCAGAAAAGGGGATAAATCACAGTTATCATTTCCTTTTCAGTATTCTCTGGCTCCAACTTCAACGGGCACTTCCAGTGGAGACAAGTGAGTTTTGTGTACCAAACAAACAGGGCTGAGACTTGCTTACACCTCAGTCAGTAATGGGTGCTAGTTAATGTGTCTGCCTATTCTTGACAATGTCCCTAAACATAACTATAAAAACAGTACAAAGTATAATTAAGATGTATAATAATTATACATCCAGTATTATGCATCTGGTATTTTACCTCTTACAACTCTACACTAAGGCATTAATAAAACTTTTAGCCAAGAATGATTAAGAAAATATCTCCATCCCTGGATTGGTATGAGTTTCTGTTTGGTCATCCTGGTTCCAAGTAGTTCAGCAATTCTGTGTCTCAAAATGCTCCAAGTCGCACATGGATTTGGTTATTTCCTTATAACATAGTAGAGTCATGAGTTACTGCAAATTCTCTGACAAACATTACTAGAAGTTCTTTTTTTTTTTTTTGAAATGGAGTTTTGCTCTTGTTGCCCAACCTGCAGTGGAGTGGTGCCATCTCAGCTCACTGCAACCTCCGCCTCTTGGGATCAAGTGATTCTCCTGCCTCAGGCCTCCCGAGTAGCTGGGATTACAGGCGCTCCCACTATGCCTAGCTAATTTTTTGCATTTTTAGTAGAGACAGGGTTTCATCATGTTGGCCAGGTTGGTCTCAAACTCCTAACCTCAGGTGATCTGCCCACCTCAGCCTCGCAAAGTGCAGGGATTACAGGAGTGAGCCACTGTGCCTGGCCAGAAGTTCATATTTCTAAAAATAAACTTTGTGCGCGGTGGTTCACGCCTGTAATCCCAACACTTTGGGAGGCTGAGGAGGGCAGATCACTTGAGGCCAGGAATTCGAGACTAGCCTGGCCAACATGGTGAAAGCCTGTCCCTACTAAAACTACAAAAATCAGCTGGGTGTGGTGGTGCAGGCCTGTAGTCCCAGCTACCCTGGAGGCTGAGGCATGAGAATTGCTTGAACCTGGGAGGCAGAGGTTGCAGTGAGCCAAGATTACGTGAAGGTGATAGAGTTGAGACCCCTTCCCCCCCCCCAAAAAAAAACCCTTTATAAATTAAGAATGTTTTGTTTTATTTCTGTTCTGATTTGCAAAGTTGGAGATTTATGTAAATCTAGAAGTTGGGATTATGTAAATTGAACAGATTATACGGAATATGCATCCTACACATCCTGAAAACCCAACTGATCTTGGCTGGATGAAGGTTTATTGATGCTCAGCTTTTTTAGGAAAGAAAGAAACAACCTCTGGGTGAGAATCAATATCAGACAATCTTTGCCCATTAATCAAAAACCAATGATTCCATGGTTAATTCTGAGCTGCATTTCTACTCCCACTAGGGGTTTGCTTTTTAATCACTTCATGCCCATTTCAATGTAGGCGACATGAGCAGAGAGATGCAATGCTGTTTCCAGCACTATTAATCAGTTAAATATTTGATTCTGAGATCTGTGAATCACACTTTGTCCCCTTGCTCATCTAGCTCTGTTCATTTTACTCTCTTTGTTAGTGTACATGTTGAGCTGCTGAGCTAAAGACATCCCAATTTACAATGACTGAAACAAGAAAGATGTTTGTTCCTCTCTTAAATAACAGTCCAGAGGTAGGTGGGCAGCCTACTCGTGGCTAGTAGGTGGCCATGACATCCTCAACTTCTGACTCCTACCTATGGGTCCAAAATGGTTGCCACAGTTCTCCCCATCTCACAGCTAGGGAAGATCTAGTTATTTTAAAGACAAGACTTGAAAGTAGCTCCCATCACTCCTTCAATCCCATTGGCCAGAATGTAGTCTCACTCAGCTGGAGGGGAGGTACATAAATGTGGAGCTAGGGACTCACCAGTGTGACCAGTTGATATTCTGTTGTTATGGAAGTAGGAGAGAATGGACATGGAAAAGTAACAGAAGTCTGCTACACTAAGTATACTAGAATGTAGCTTCTCAAACTTTAATGTGCATGTAAATTACCTGGGGACCTTGCTGAAATGTAGCTTCTGATACAATAGGCCTGGAGTGGGATCTAAGACAAGCTTCTCCAACAAGCGTCCAGATGCTGCCAATGCTACTGGTCTGTGGACCACACTTGGAGCAGCAAGGAACTAGTAGACTCTCTTGATTGCAAGAAACAGATTTCATTAGACCGCCTTACGAATCATTTACTGTTAGGAAGGTTGCAAATAATCAAGGCAAATCTAGATGTCTCAGCTCTCTCTTGACCATACAGTCTCTATTTCCCTTTGCATGAATCTTCCATTCTTCTTTCATCCCAAACTAGAAAATTCTCACCATATTTTCTGGTCCAAAATCTGACAGAAATACTAGCAACTAGCTACTTCAGTGAGACAGGGGACCTCCCTCAACAAAGTGCTATGATTTTATGGGTCACCTGGCAGTCTGCAAATGAGATAAACTTTGGTTCAGTCAACAATCACATAAACATGAACAGCCTGACTTGGCTTCCCTTAGCAAGGAGCAGTAGATGATGCAGCTTAAGCTACAGGGGAAGCTGTAAAGAAAACCATATATAGTTTCAGCCGGGCACAGTGGCTCACGCCTGTAATCCCAGCACTTTGGGAGGCCGAGGCGGGCGGATCACAAGGTCAGGAGATCAAGACAATCCTGGCTAACACGGTGAAACCCCGTCTCTACTAAAAATACAAAAAATTAGCCGGGCATGGTGGTGGGCGCCTGTAGTCCCAGCTACTCAGGAGGCTGAGCCAGAAGAATGGCGTGAACTTGGGAGGCGGAGCTTGCAGTGAGCCGAGATGGCACCACTGCACTCCAGCCTGGGCGAGAGTGCGAGACTCTGTCTCTTAAAAAAAAAAAAAAAGGAAAAGGAAACCATATATTCTTTCATTGTTTGGATATTATAGTGAAGTGTAGGAACTTAACAGTTTGTGGATGAAAAACAAAAATAGCAAAGCAATACAGATTTATATTCTGAAATGATGGCATACAAAATTACTAAATTCAGTTTTCTACTCGTAGAAGTAATAGATGCCTTTGGAAGGCTGAGGCGGGCAGATCACAAGGTCAAGAGATTGAGACCATCCTGGCCAATATGGTGAAACCCCAGCTCCACTAAAATACAAAAAATTAGCTGGGAGTGGTGGCACGCACCTACAGTCCCAGCTACTCAGGAGGCTGAGGCAGGAGAATTGCTTGAACCCGGGAGGGAGAGGTTGCAGTGAGCCAAGATCATGCCACTGCACTCCAGCCTGGCAACAGATTGAGACTCCGTCTCAAAAAAAAAAAAAAAAAAAAAAGAAGTAATAGATGCCTATTGTTTATACACAAACGCATAAGGAAATAGAGTCCAGAAATAAACCACGTACATACAGTCAATTGATCTTTGACAAGGGTACCAAGAGTATACACCTAGGAAAAGGACAGTCTCTTCAACAAATGGTACTGAGAAAAGTGGATATCCAAACGTAAAAGGATGAAATTGGACTTACTCCATACACAAAAATCAACTCAGAATGGATTAAAGACTTGAAACCTGAATCTGTGAAACTCCTAGAAGAAAACAGGAGAAAAGCTTCAAGACACCAGTCTTGACAATGATTTTATAAATATGACATGAAAAGCCTAAGCTATCACCTCACCCTTGTTAGGATGGTTATTATAATTTTTTTTAAAAAGACAAAGGACAGGCCGGGGAGGGTGGCTTACTCTTGTAATCGCAGCACTTTGGGAGGCTGAGGCAGGAGGATTGCTTGAGCTCAGGAGTCTAAGACCAGCCTGGGCAATATAGGGAGACCTTGTCTCTACAAAAAACAACAACAAAAAAATTAGCCAGTCATAGTGGTGTGCGCCTGTGGACCCAGTTATTCAGGAGGCTAAGGTGGGAGGATAGCATGAGCCCAGGAGGTTGGGGCTGCAGCGAGATTTGATGGGACCACTGCACTCCAGCCTGGGCAACAGAGCAAGATCTTGTCTCACACAAACAAACAAAAAAACAAACGACAAGTGTTGGCAAGGATGTAGAGAAATTGGAACCCTTGCACACTGTTGGTAGGAATACAAAGTAGTGTAGCTGCTATGGAAGACAGTGTGGTAGTTTCTGAAAAAATTAAAAATAGAACTACTGTGTAATCCAGCAATCCCACTTCAGTGTATATACCCAAAAGAATTGAAATCAGGATCTTGAAGAGACATTAGCACCCTCATGTTCATTGCAGCACTGTTCACAATGGCTAAAGTGTAGAAACAACCTAAATGTCCATCAGCAGGTGGATGGTTTTAAAAAATGTAGTATATATAGGCCAGGCGCAATGGCTCACGCCTGTAATCCCAGCACTTTGGGAGGCTGAGGTGGGCGGATCACGAGGTCAAGAGATCGAGACCATCTTGGGTAACACGGTGAAACCCTGTCTCTACTAAAAATACAAAATAATTAGCCGGGCGTGGTGGCGGGCACCTGTAGTCCCAGCTACTCAGGAGGCTGAGGCAGGAGAATGGCATGTACCTGGGAGGTGGAGCTC
Organism: Pongo abelii; assembly: GCF_028885655.2. Lineage (NCBI taxonomy): Eukaryota > Metazoa > Chordata > Mammalia > Primates > Hominidae > Pongo > Pongo abelii. Next base: position 41,208,483 of record NC_071998.2, read on the forward strand.
GCAGTGAGCCAAGATCGTGCCACTGCACTCCAGCCTGGGCGACAGAGTGAGACTTCGTCTCAAAAAAAAAAAAAAAAAAAAAAAGGAGCATATATAAACAATGGAATACTATTCAGTCTTAAAAAAGAAGGAAATTCAGCCAGGTGCGCAGTGGCTCACACCTGTAATCCTAGCACTTTGGAAGGCCGAGGCGGGAGGATTGCCTGAGCTCAGGAGTTCGAGACCAGCCTGGGCAACACGGTGAAACCCCATCTCTACTAAAATACAAAAAATTAGCCAGGGTTGGCGGCGTGCGCCTGTAGTCCTAGCTACTCAGGGGGCTGAGGCAGGAGAATCGCTTGAACCTGGGAGGTGGAGGTTGCAGTGAGCTGAGATGGCACCACTGCACTCCAGCCTGGGCAACAGAGCAAGATTCCATCTCCAAAAAAAAAAGAAGGAAATTCTACAATGTGCAACAACATCAATAGACCTTGAGGACATTATGCTAAGCAAAGTAAGTCAGAAACAGAAAGACAGATACTGCCTGATTCCGCTTATGTGAGGTATCTGAAATAGTGAAATTCAGAAAATCAAAGACTGAAATGGAGGTTACTAGGGGATGGGGCACTGGGAAATGGAGAGTTATTAATTAACACCCATAAAGTTTCAGTTAAGTAAGCTCTAGAGATCTGCTGTACAACACCATACCTATGGTCAGTAATAATATATTGTACACTTAAAATTTGTTAAGAAGGTTGATCTCCTATTTAATGTTCTAACCACAATAAAATAAAAGATTAATTTTAAAAAATTATTTAAGAAAATAGGCCGGGCGCGGTGGCTCACGCCTATAATCCCAGCACTCTGGGAGGCCGAGGCCGGTGGATCACCTGAGGTCAGGAGTTCGAGACCAGCCTGACGAACATAGCTAAACCCTGTCTCTACTAAATATAAAAAATTAGGTGGGCATGGTGGTGCATGCCTGTAATCTCAGCTACTCGGGAGGCTGAGGTGGGAGAATCGCTTGAACCTGGGAGGTGGAGGTTGCAGAGAGCCGAGATCATACCACTGCACTTCAGCCTGGGCAACAGAGTGAGACTCTGTCTCAAAAAAAAAAAAGAGAAAAGAAAAAGAAAAGAAACTCATAATTTTAACTTCAGTTAATGCACACTATTTTTAAATTAACTTTAAAATGTGGATAACATAAGCAATACCAAGTTATAGAAAGAAAGAAAGAATTTAAACAGAAAAGGCACACTGTTCATACTTTATATAACTAATCATGCTTTTTGTCTTTAATCTCAATATTTTCTTCTTGTTTAATGCCACATTAGGACAACTTTTATACTTAACTATGGCCAATTGCTTGGTCTGATTCTTTTCTGATTCTCAGATAGTCATACTCTGCTAGCACTCATCTTGTCTTCTGGAGAACTCCCGTCTCCATGGAAGGCCTCCTTTTTGTTTTGTGAGTTCTGTCTTACCTGTGCTGTCCAAGAAGGAAGTATATCATGCTAGTGCATGATTAGATGCAGCTGTTTTGGTTTTTGTTTTATGTTTTTTGTTTGTTTGTTTGTTTGTCTTGAGTAGTCTCGCTTTGTCGCCCAGGCTGGAATGCAGTGGCACAATCTCGGCTCACTGCAAGCTCCGCCTCCCGGATTCACGCCATTCTCCTGCCTCAGCCTCCTGAGTAGCTGGGACTACAGGTGCCCGCCACCATGCCCGGCTAATTTTTTGTATTTTTTTAGCAGAGACAGGGTTTCACCGTGTTAGCCAGGATGGTCTCGATCTCCTGACCTCGCGATCCGCCTGCTTTGGCCTCTCAGAGTGCGAGGATTACAGGCATGAGCACCGTGCCCGGCCTAGATGCAGCTGTTTTTAATTAACCCCTTCAGCTGTCCTCCAGAAGAATGACTCAGTATGACTTGGCAAACTGATGGTTTCTAAGGAGTCATACATATTTACAACATACCAATATGTTTAATAAAGTTAACCCATCTTACACCAGCAGTGTAACATGAAACCAATGCCTCCATCCTACTCATGAAATCCAATTCAAGTGACTAATCAGGTGGGAATGCTACTTTGCAGTGAGTGGAGGCCTCACAGTGGGAATTCAGAGTTCTGATGGATTTATTTTTCTCTTTTGAGTGAGAGTCAGGCGAGGGCTGAGCAAGACCTGAATGGGCTCCTTGGGACCATGGTGGCATATGTGGAAAGGGCACCTCTTACACATGGCTGTGTTGTGAAGCTGAAGGACAGAAAATTGGGTGAGTGGTGGCTGGTCGAAACGAGAAGACGCATATTAGAGGACCAGGCTGAACACAGGAGTCAAGCCGCAGAGGCCAAAGCAGGACCAGGAACGCAAGAAGGCCAGATGATGTGAAATAGTGAAATGAACCAGAGGCAACTGGAAGAAAGTCCAAGGATGAAAATTTGCCCACACCTCCCCTCCCCACTGGGGTCCTTTTAAAATATTTCTCCTGACAACTTGAAAAGGTATAGAAGATTAATAGAAAGGGAATGGGGAAACAGGTGGAATCTAAATTAGTCTCTTCCTTGAAGCAAAGATGTCAGGCCAATGCTAGGTAAGTAAGCACTGGGAATTACTACATTGGCATAAATGAGCCTGTTTCCATGATTTCAAGGCTCACCTGGCCTGAGTATGGAAATTGTTCTTTATTTGCTCACTCTGAAAATGTTGACTGAATAGAAGCAAGTAGTACAAATATAAATTAAACATACTGCTTACTTAAACAAATTTACAAGAAGAAAACAAACAATCCCATAAAAAAGTGGGCAAAGAACATGAACAGACACTTTTCAAAAGAAGACATACATGTGGCCAACAATCATATGGAAAAAAGCTCAATAGCACTGACCATTAGAGAAATGCAAATCAAAACTACAAGATGCCATCTTACAGCAGTCGGGATGGCTATAATTAAAAAGTCAAAACATAACAGTTGCTAGCGAGGTTGTAGAGAAAAAGGAACGCTTACACATTTTTGGTGGGAGTGTAAATTAGTTCAACCATTGTGGAAGACAGTGTGGTGATTCCCCAAGAATCTAAAACCAGAAATACCATTTGACCCAGTAATCCCATTACTGGGTATATAACCAAAGGAATATAAATCATTCTATTATAAAGACATATGCACACAAATGCTCATTACAGCACTTCTCACAATAGCGAAAACATGGAATCAATATAAATGCCCATCAGTGATAGACTGAATAAAGAAAATGTGATATATACACCCCATGGAATACTATGCAGCCATAAAAAGGAATGAGATCATGTCCTTTGCAGGAATGTGGATGGAGCTGGAGCCCATTATCCTGAGCAAACTAACACAGGAACAGAAAACCAAATACCGCATGTTCTCACTTATAAGTGGGAGCTAAATGATTAGAACACGTGGACACATAGAGGGGAACAACACACACTGGAGTCTTTTGGAGTGTGGAGGGTAGGAGGAGGGAGAGGATAAGGAAAAATCACTAATGGGTACTAGGCTTATACCTGGGTGATGAAATAATCTATACAACAAGCCCCCATGACGTAAGTTTACTTACGTAACAAACCTGCCCTCGTACCCCTGAACTTAATAAAAGTTTAAAAAAAAAAAAAAGGCTGGGCATGGCGGCTCACGCCTGTAATCCCAGCACTTTGGGAGGCCGAGGCGGGCAGATCATGAGGTCAGGAGATCGAGACCATCCTGGCTAACACGGTGAAACCCTGTCTCTACTAAAAATACAAAAAATTAGCCAGGCATGGTGGCGGACGCCTGTGGTCCCAGCTACTGAGGAAGCTGAGGCAGGAGAATGGCGTGAACCCGGGAGGCGGAGCTTGCAGTGAGCCGAGATCATGCCACTGCACTCCAGCCTGGGCGACAGAGTGAGACTCCGTCTCAAAAAAAAAAAAAAATCCATACTCCTTGCCTTCAAAGACTTTACATTCTTGTGGCTATAGAGAAGTCTCTAAATATAATACAAAGCAAAACATATGTCTCAAACTTTGGGGCAGTTGAGAACCACAGATGAGAGAGGCAAGGGACCTGACCTCAAGTAGTTATGATACAATAATAATAAAAGGAAGGAGATAGGAATAAAAATGGGAAATTACGAAACAACATATGTGCTGTGAAAGCAGTCTATGCTAAGTCTACAGGGTAGAGAGAAGAGGGGCCAGTTCTTCCAGGATGGATAGTAGAGGGTGAGTAGTAAGGGGGTCAGAAAAAGCTTTGAAAGAAGGTAACATGTAAACTGTGTTGAAGGATTAATGGGAGACTGACAAGCTGACAGCAATAAGAAAAACACTGAAGACAATGTTAAAGAAAGCACAGTGTCATGAAATATTATTGAAATTTGAGGCAACTGTATGTAGTTCTGTGGGGCTTGAGGGTGAGACATTAGGGCTGAGTGAGGGTGTAGGTAAAACAGGAGAGGCAGTCAGGGACTCAACTACAGGAAAATAATTGGCTAGGAATCTTGGACAAAACCAACCTACACCAATCGCCACAGCCAACTCAGTTTTCCATTGGATTGCTGAGAGAACATTTTATATTAAACACCTATTTTATGCAAGGCTCTGTTGTAGCATGAGTGAGGCAGTAAAAATAGGAATAATATAATTCATATCCTCACAGAACTTATATTCTTGTATGAAAAATTGACATGCACACTGACAACTGTAAGACAATACAGAACATGAGTATAACTTAAGGAAACTAAGAACAAAGTGCCATACCACCTAAAGGGATTACTATTGTAAGACTTGGAGGCTGGGCGCGGTGGCTCACACCTGTAATCCCAGCACTTTGAAAGGCCAACGCGGGAGGATCACTTGAAGCCAGGACCTTGAGACCAGCCTTGGCAATAGAGGGAGACTGTCTCTACCAAAAAATTTTAAATTAGCTGGTCATGGAGGCAGGTGCCTGTAGTCCAAGCTACTCAAGTGGCTGAGGCAGGAAGATCCCTTGAGCTCAGGAGTTTGGGGCTGCAGTGAGCTGTGATAAGGCCATTGCTCTCCAGCCTGGGTGACAGAGCAAGACCTTGTCTTAAAAAAAAAAAAAAAAAACCCTGTGGGTGGGGGGGCGAAAAAAAGCCTGGGAAAAACTTCATGAAAGAATTGGCGTTTCAAAGTGGTCCTTGAAAAATAAGAAAGGATAGAATCGTAAGGAAAGGAGTCAAGGTAGAGTGGAGAAAAGTATCAGAAACACAAGCATGGAAGTGTCTGGCATGATGAGAAATGGAAAGCACCCAATGTCATTATGGGATAGCCTGTGCATGGGGAGGAGTGGGAGGTATGATCAGAGAAGCAGGTTGTGCTGATATTTAACAACATGCAAGTAAGCTTAGAGCTGATCCTGAGTAATAGAAATAACCAAAGGTTTCCAGGAGGGGTGTTGTTATCAATTCGTGTTCCTGAATAATCCTACAACTCCTCTTACTTCTGGGATTCTGACTGAAGAAGATACATAAAAATATTGATTATTTATTTATTTATTTATTTATTTGAGACAGAGTCTCGCTCTGTTGCCAGGCTGGAGTGCAATGGCCCGATCTTGGCTCACTGCAACCTCTGCCTCCCAGGTTCAAGCGATTCTCCCGCCTCAGCCTCCCAAGTAGCTGGGACTGCAGGCGCGCATCACCACACTCAGCTAATTTTTGTATTTTTAGTAGAGACGGGGTTTCACCTTGTTGGCCAGGATGGTCTCAATCTCTTGACCTCGTGATCCACCTGCCTCGGCCTCCCAAAGTGCTGGGATTACAGGTGTGAACCACCGTACCTAGCCAGATATTGATTATTAATAGCTGCTAATGCAACATCTCCTCACCTCATGTTGGGGTTTTCTGCCAGTCCATTGGCTGGAAGCCCCATTTTTAAACTTCAAACCCCACATGAGACTTTCAGCTCCTAGTCACTGACTCTGCAATGGCCAGGTCCACAGAACAGACCCAGATGACTCACCCAGTTACATATAGGTGGAGGCATAGAACAAAGGGTGCGCCCAAAGCAGTCACCTTCCTCAAAGAGGCACACACTGCCCAAGTCAGCTGACAAATGGAGCATGGGGAAACCCAAAAGAGGGCACATGGCCTGTAGGCCCTGGATACGAGAGAGGGTAGAGTTTAGGCAGTCACTTGTTCCATAAGCAAAACATGCCCCGAAAGAGTGTGCTCTGACTCATCAGAACAGCCACTCCTTCTCCGTTGGGTAAGAACTAGGGAAGGCAGTACTAGATGATCAGATGCATCCCTCTTCCTTTGGGCTGAGGCAGAGTAGAGAGGATGCTGAAACACCCCCACGTCTTCAGGACTGGCCGAAGTACAGAAAATGCAGAGAAGGAAGAAGGACCAGTTGAGAGATGGGTCCATGAGGTGTTTTAATAGCAGAGTTGACGATGATGAGATTGGAGGATTGGTGGTGGAGAGAAACGGAGGGAAAGGGATTAAGGCACCATCCTATAACCATAGGGACGGAAGTGCGTGTAAACAGAGGGAGAAGCAGGAGGGGAACTGTGGAGGGAAAAAGAAATCACAATGGAATTTCCTTTGGGATGTAAAAAGGGCAATTAAAAATAAATCAATTATGAGAGTGAAGTGAATTGAAAAAATTGTATCAGGAATGTTTGTATGCAAGCGAAAAACTCAAATTAGATTGCATAGCCATTTATAGGATCACGTAACTGGCGATTTTAAGGAATCAATCAAGTTTCAGTCATAGCTGTTCCAGGGTTAAAACAATATCATCAGGAATTAGTTACCTTTCTCCACCCCTTAAGGTAGATGGTCCCTCTGCATAGCTTTCATTGTCTGGCCAATTTCCCAGATAGCTGCAAGGATGACTAAGGACAACCTAGGCTTACTTTCCTCATAGCTGGTATCCCAAAGAGAAGAGGGCCTGTCTTTTTCCCGAGAGTTCCCAAAAAGTCTGATTTTCCCACTTTGGTGTACATGGCTATCCCTAAACCACTCATTGTGTCTGGGAGGATTGGGTGCTATGATTGGGAAGGCCCGATCAGGTGCCCAGAGCTGCCAAAACCATGTAGAGGGGCAGATGAATTCTGAACACTCTCAAATGCTGCCATTCGACTTGTTTGGGAGATCCTGCAGAGAAAAGCAGCTTGAAGACCATGGGTACTGGAGGAGAAGGGTGTGAAGGGGCAGGTAGCAGAAAGATCAGTCCAAAGACAATTCCTCTGATTTCATAGTTTCATTTAGGACTTCCCAGCTTTGTCATTCTAAAACGAGACCCCCTATGTGAATAGCAAAGTGCTGTATGAATAACATATATGCAGAAAATATGGTTAATCTACCCTAGGATTTTGCAAAGCTTACCTCTTTTTCCTTACAACCATTTCTTAGCCAGGTCTCAATGATAAAGTGAGTCACAGGGGCTTGTTTTTTAGTGGAGTCACCTGAAACTTCAAATAAAAGACAGTCAATTTTTTCAAATATATTAGGTGATGCAAATGCTTTGTCCGCAGTCATAGAGCTAGAAGCAGGGAGGTAGGTGCCTTAGTACAACTTGCAAATGTTTTCAAATTAGGAACTACATGCTTTGACAAAGCCCACACAGTCATGCAGTGGCACAGTTGTACTAAAATTCATATCTCCTGCCTTCTAGCCCAGATTGTGTTCATTATGTCATCGTATGTCAGCCAAATACTTTTCCTAGCAGAAAATTCTGCAGCCCGAATTTCATTCTAATACGGCCCTATATTTGTTAAAGGTATTCATATAGTGGAGGCATGGTGTGGTTAAACTAGGGTTAATCTCGGATGCTATGATCACTGCTACAAACATTTGGGGAAAAAAATCAATCCAGATTCATTTGGCTGATTAGCCAAAACCTGTGCCTGATTTTGTTGTTGTTGTTGTTTGCTATTTTATGGAATTTCTTTCATTCATCCCAGATGCTCAAAACTCAACCCTTTTTTGCAAATGGTCCCATAGGTTAAGGACCGCTAGGATTGAACGCCCGTAGATGGAAAAACAGTCACTGCCACTGATAATCAAGAGCCCCTGTCAAAAGAACTAAATGTCCAACTAGAAAACTGTCACAGTGGTAAAAAGAAGGCAGGCAGAAATCTCACTAGGGGATGGAGATCAAATAAAACAGAAGAGTATTTTACTCAGGCCCATTAAAATAGACAATAAAAACAATACAGTTGTCCCTGCAGAGAAACAACTGAGCAGCTCCTCACTTACATATGCAGAACACAGTGCTTCTGTGGCACCTTGCACACAGACCCTTCTGAGGATCTTGCAGCATGCCACCAGCATCACTAAATACAACAGCCTGAGTCAAAGCAGCACATGGACCATGGGTTTCATGTTTTGTGATCCCTGGGAAAATAAATCTGGAAAGAATATATCACAGTTGTTCAGTGTGATGGCTGAAGCCTGTAATCCCAACTTTGGAAAGCTGAGGAAGGAGGATTACTTGAGTCCAGGAGTTCAAGACGAGCCTGGGCAACAAAGCAAGACCCTATCTCTACAAAAAATAAAAAATTAGCCAAGCATGGTGGTACACACCTGTAGTCCCAGCTGCTTGGGAGACTGAGGCAGGAAGATTATTTGAGCCCAGGAGGTCGAGGCTGCAATGAGCCATGCCTACGCCACTGCATTCCAGCCTCGGTGACAGAGTGAGACCCTATCTCAAAAAAAAAAAAAAAAAAGAGAAAGTTTCACACTTAAGAAATGAGTTAAACGAAAGTGCTCAAACTATTTATTTTTGTTGTCTTAATATGATCAAGAGGATTCCTGGAAGGATAGTTATTTAACAACTATTACTTTAAAAAATGAAGACTCATAGCATTGAAAGATACTGCCAGCCAAATGGCTACCACTACCCTACACTAGTCATACATCCAGCAATAAATGTTTATTTTCTGGAATGAAATGCGTTTATTATGTACCTGACATTATTCTAGGCTTGGAATACAGCTGGGCATATCACATAGAGAAACTGGTGCTCTTATGTAGCACTGACTCTGCCCAGCATGAAACCATAAATATCTGCCCGCCCTCTAACCCCTGGCCAGGGACTAACATCATTCAGGCCCAAGGGACACACTTCTCTACATCTCTTACCCTATGTATTTGAAAGAAAATGTGACTGTGTCCAAATACCATGAAGGTTTGAAGGTTGTACCACTACCAACATCAGAGAGGGACTCAGCTTCAGAAGATGGGGAGGATTGGAGAGGTGAAAATGCTTATTAAAAAAGACAAATTTTTTGATTTGTCAAACCCTTCTGAGACAGCATGAATTCAAAAGATTGTTGCACAAGGAACTATCTTTTCCCATTAGTGCCAAGCATCTAAACACTGGCTTCCTATTGAATTAAATGCAATGGTACCACAGAGTTCTGGATATAACCACCAATGTAGTACACAATATTTGCTACAGTTGCCAGGACAATTGAAGAAAGTTTTGTAAGATTAAATAATTTCTGTTACTCTTACAATTGTATACTAATAGGCCTAGACATTAAATGTGTTAAGTGTGATATTGACTATATTGTCAGCAAATGGATGTTGGAAGCTAAAATGGAAAATTGTTTCATTTTTATAGAAATTTAATAAGATTTAATACATTTTAATTTTATATGTAAAATACATTTAGAATAAATAAATGTTACCTTATAATTTCTTAAGTTTAATTTATAACTTTAAATTAAATATTTAGACATATGGTCTGTGGGTCTCCATTTGTCCTCTTGCCCCAGGCCCTGCAAATAACAGAGGTGAGCCTAGTTCTTCTCTCCACTCACATGAATACAATCTACACACTAATGAATAAGGTAAATAATTGATGTTTTAAAAGTATTAAGAAGAGTGTTAAATATAACCAATGGCCAAAACAGAGGAAAAACAGCAAAAATATACTCTTGAAATAATTTAAAACTAGCTATTTAAAGTCCACTCTGATAGTCACTTTAATTGCCAAATACCATAACCCTTTTCTTGATGGCATTGAACCCCTCCTCTTTGAAGCCCTCCTATCTTGAACTCCATGACTTAGTTGATATCATGTCCTTTATCTTTCAAATGCTTATCTTAAAGTCTCCTATTTTTAAATTTGGAAGCAGCTGTGGAAACATTTTCCACTCCTTTTTAGCCCATAAGGTGCTGTGTTCATTTTAAGATCTCAAGAAAATAAAGGTTAATCAATAAGTGAATATAAAACATTGTTCTAGCAACATATTACATGGAGATATAGAACTTGCTATCACCAGATTCTAAATAGATACATCTCCAGAAACATTATCTCAAAATTTCAGTTATGGAAAATATTCCATTGTCACACAGATGTGCTGTAACAAGCCAGGGAATGCAATTCACTAAAGACCACGTTAGAAAGAAAATCACAACAGCTGGTATTATTGAGAACATTAAGAATGCTTATTGGAGAAATAATACCCACATCAACTTTGAAGAGCATGAAACTGAATCTCACTAGGGCAGTTCCATTCATTCTACTTATTGCTATCCAGGAATGAATGAATCAGAAAATTTTGCAAATGATTTATAATTTGCCTTACTTCTGGATAGGGAATATAAATGAATAAAAGGATGAGCCCAAGAGGCCATGAGAATAAGTGTGAACATGACAGATGAAAGGCAATGAAGAGAACAAACACCATCATACTGACGAAACTTTGACCTTATACACATTTCTGAAGGAGACCGGATATCTCTGATTGTCTGTTAAATAGTTACTTTCGGCCAGGCGCGATGGCTCACACCTGTAATCCCAGCACTTTGGGAGGCAGAGGCCGGCAGATCACGAGGTCAGGAAATTGAGACCATCCTGGCTAACACGGTGAAACCCCGTCTCTACTAAAAATACAAAAAATTAGCCAGGCATGGTGGCGGGCGCCTGTAGTCCCAGCTACTCGGGAGGCTGAGGCAGGAGAATCGCTTGAACCCGGGAGGCAGAGCTTGCAGTGAGCCTAGATCGTGCCACTGCACTCCAGCCTGGGCGACAGAGCAAGACTCCATCTCAATAAATAAATAAATAAATAAATAAATAAATAAAGTTACTTTCTGCAGTTGAGAAACTAGCACCTAAACAGTACACTAAACAATTTACAGGGTGTATGTCGAACTTCTATGACAACTTTTTAATGGAGAACTGCCCCATCTATCTATATCCACAGGGAGCTACGGGGTGTCAGGCACAGATGTGGACCAGAGATGAACACTTGATCTAAAGTAGGCCAAGCTAATTATTTTCACTGAAATCTGAAATACGAGTGAGACGGAGTAAATTCAGGAACTTTGGGGCAAGCCTCTTCTACCGTGTACCCAGAGAATCAGATAGAGCTGCCGCAGAGATGCGCGCGGGGGAAGCAGAGCTAACGATTGCGGAGCAGTCATGCCTGCATAAGGCCTGGGGGCTCTCCAGGTTTAGTCCCTGGACAGGCCAGCTGTCTTTAGGTTCTTTGAGATACTCCCAAATTCTTTCGATAAATTTCCTTTACTTCTTAAGCAGTTAGTTTTTCTTACTTCCAACCAAAACAACTTAGCTAAGAAATGGGAAGTACACACACTCTAAGCACATCTGTAATACGCTTGGAACTTTCATGTGATGTAAAGGTTCAGGCTCATGTCTCTAGTGAACTCTTTAGCAAATGTGAAAGGGAAGCCACAGGCTTCAGCAATAGTTACGTTTGAAAATAAATATAAAATAATTTTACCTTCAGTACCTAAAGCTGAAGAACAAAAAAGTTTAGAGGAGAAAATTGTATATGTTTAGGAAATTTCAATAAAACCTAGGAGACTTTAAAACATCACACATGTGCACACACACACACACACACAGAGAAATGGGATGGGAGAGATGAAGAACCAGTCATCAGAAAAAAATAAATCCAGAATTTAACCTTTTCTGCCATTCACACTGGCAATGTTTTGTGTATAATTCATGCAGTACTTTGCTCTAAGTTGGATGTGAATTCACTCACAAGAGAGTTGGAGGTAATGTCACTGTGAATATTAAATCAACCAGCAAGAGGTGGGAAGGTGGTGACACTAAAGATAAGATCAGATAAAAACCCAGTGAATTCTTAAATAAAGAAACAAGTGAGCCCAGCAGGGCTATAAACAACCACCAAAGTAAAAGGCAATAAAAGACAAGGTAAATAAGATACTCAAATGTAATGAAGTAAGACTTAGAATGACTGGTGTCTGGAATACCATTTTAAGTAATACAAGCTTCTGCAACAGAGTGATTAAAGAATATACTTAACTGGTTGTCTAAACCTCCACTAGAATCAACCTGTATAGAACATGTCTTAAATTATTATGAGTTGTTTTTCTTAGTACTAAAACCAAAACGAGAGAAGAACTATACTAACCTGGATCTGGCAGGTTTAAAATGAACCTTGCACTTAAGTAGACAGTGGGTGACAAGCTCCACATCCTTTCATGAAGAGGAGGAGCCTTCCTCAATTAAGAGAGTACATCAAGAGGTCATTCTCCTCTTGATGTACTCTCTTAAGTTAATAGACACATAACTAAGATTTGCTACATGCTACAATTAAGGCCCACATTTTATGTTTATTTCATGAATCTCAATTCATCAGAAAATTCTTAGGATACAATCAAGATGAGAATTAAATAGTTGTAGGTGTGTAAGTTCATACATATGGAAAATGAATCCAGAACACTTGTGAAGGGCTGTGATGAAACTATGAAGTCTCTTGTATATGACAACCATGATACAAGAATCTGGCAAGCATTTTAATATATATTTATCATAGTTAAAATCATAAATCCTTTATCACTTTTTGTTAATGACAACAGCAAAACAAACTGAGCTAGCTTGTGACCAGACTCATGCTTAGCATATCATAAAGAAGTTTCCGGGCCGGGTGTGATGGCTCACGCCTGTAATCCCAGCACTTTGGGAGGCCGAGGCGGGCAGATCCCAAGGTAAAGAGATCAAGACCATCCTGGCCAACATGGTGAAATCCCATCTCTACTAACAATACAAAAATTAGCTGGGCATGGTGGTGCATGCCTGTAGTCCCAGCTACTCAGGAGGCTGAGGCAGGAGAATCGCTTGAACCCAGAAGGCAGAGACTGCAGTGAGCTAAGATCATGCAACTGCACTCCAGCCTGGGCAACAGAGTGAGACTCAGTCTCTTAAAAAAAAAAAAAAAAATTTCCTGCATTTCTTCACTAAGAAAGACTTACTATAGGCTGGGTGCAGTGGCTCACACCTGTAATCCTAGCACTTTGGGAGGCTGAGGCGGGCGGATCACCTGAGGTCAGGAGTTCAAGACCAGCCTGGCCAACATAGTGAAACTCTGTCTCTACTAAAATACAAAAAAAATTAGCTGGGCATGATGGCAGGTGTCTGTAATCCCAGCTACTTGGGAGGCTAAGATGACAGAATTGCTTGAACCTAGGAAATGGTGGTTACAGTGAACGGAGATTGTGCCACTGCACTCTAGCCTGGGCAGCTGAGTGAGATTCTGTCTCAAAAAAAAAAAAAAAAAAAAGTACTTACTATAGTAAATCTTGAAAAGATTCTCTAAAGTGTGAAAGTATTAAGCAGATGTAGGCCATTATTACTTGTTGAATTCTAAAATATGCTGGACATAGATGTGGTTGAGACTGACCTGAAATCAATACAGCAAACCCACAAAATTTTAATTACTATAAGCAAGAGATACTATCTTTTTCTTTTTTTTTTTTTTGAGACGAAGTCTCGCTCTGTTTCCCAGGCTGGAGTGCAGTGGCGCGATCTCGGCTCACTGCAAGCTCCACCTCCTGGGTTCACGCCATTCTGCTGCCTCAGCTTCCCGAGTAGCTGGGACTACAGTTGCATGCCACCACGCCTGGCTAATTTTTTTTTTTTTTTTTGTATTTTTAGTAGAGATGGGGTTTCACCGTGTTAGCCGGGATGGTCTTGATCTCCTGACCTTGTGATCTGCCTGCCTCAGCCTCCCAAAGTGCTGGGATTACAGGAGTGAGCCACCGTGCCCAGCCAATACTATCTTTTTCTTAAAGTACAGTACTGAGAAAAAGTACTTGATTGATATACTAGTGAGTGTTGTTTTCCAAAGTTGGGAAGAACCAGTCATTAAGAAAATTCAATTCAACATATACTTATTGAGAGCCTACTGTGAGCAAAACTATGTGAGAGTTCATGTATTCCTAGTGGAAGTATGAATTGTCATCTGCCTCCCCCTCAGGAAATGCAATTAAACAATATGTATAAAGAGTTTTGTAAACATTTATATCTTTGACACAATAATTCTGCTTCCAGATATTTTGTCTAAAGAAATAATCAGATGGCTCCACAGGTGAATTTTACCAATTAAAGAAGTAATACCAATTATTTATAGTCACTTTCAAAAATTAGAAGAGAACAGAATACTTCCCAATTCATTCTATGAGGCCAGTATTACCCTGATACCAAAACCAGACAAAGATATTACATTTAAAAAACATAAAATGCTACAGATCAATCTATTATGAATATAGACACCAAAATCCTCAACAGAATAGTAGCAAATTGAGTCCAGCAACATATAAAAGAATTATACACCATAACCAAGTGGGATTTATTGCAGGAATGCAAGGTCGGCTTAATATTTGAAAATCAATTAATATATCAATCAATAGGATTTAAAAACCCCATAAACCTACAACATCATCTCAATACAGAAAAGCATTTGGCAAACTCCAGTACATTTTCATGATAAAAACATTCAACAAACTAGGAAGAGAAAAGGACTTATTCAATGTGATAAAGGGCATCTGACTGACAACTTACATCATTCTTAATGGTAAAAGACTGAATTGGGCTGGGTGCGGTGGCTCACGCCTGTAATCCCAGCACTTTGGGAGGCCAAGGTGGGCAGATCACCTGAGTTCAGGAGACCAGTCTGGCCAACATGGTGAAACCACGTCTCTGGTAAAAATAAAAAATTAGCCGGGCATAGTGGCAGGCAACTGTAATCCCAGCTACTCGGGAGGCTGAGGCAGGAGAATCACTTGAACCCAGGAGGCAGAGGTTACGGTGAGCTGAGGTCATGCCATTGCACTCCAGCCTGGGCAACAAGAGAGAAACTCCATCTCAAAAAAAAAAAAAAAAAAAAAAAAAAGACTGGATGCTTTTCCCCTAACGTTAGAAACAAGATAAGGATGTCCACTTATGCCACTCCTGTTCAACATTGTAATAGAGGTTCTAGCTAGGATATTGTACAAGAAAATGAAATAAAAGTCATGCACATTGGAAAGAAAGAATCAAAACGGTCTCTATTTGAAAGTGATATCTTATATATAAGCAATCCTAAAAAGTCAACTGAAAAATCATTAGAACTAATAGAAGTTCATAAAGTTGCAGGAGGCAATATCAGTGTTTTGAGGAAAAACTCTCAAACCATGTTTTTCCTCTGCTGTCACACCAGCACAACAATAATCACCAACACAGAAAGCTTCTGTGACCAAACTATATGGGGGGTTTTCCCCATATAGTAAGCAGCAGAAACAAGCTGGGTGTCCTCCAATTTATTAGACTGGTGCAAAAGTAATTGCAGCTTTTGCCATTTAAAAGTAATGGCAAAAAACACAATTACTATCTACCTGGAGATAGTGTCAGGTCCCACAAGTTGAGGGCTCAGTCCCTAAGACTGTCCTGCCCCACCAGACGTCAGTTACAAATCCGGGCCTCTGGAACTTCTAACTGACTGGCTTCAAGTTGGAGTTTCCATGAGTCCCTCTTTGGGTTCAATTAATTTGCTGAAGTGGCTCACAAAACTCAAAGAAACACTTGCTTACATTTACCAGTTTATTATAAAGGATATTACAAAGGTACAGATGAAGAGATGCTTAGGGAGAGTTATGGGGAAAGGGTGCAGAGCTTCCATGCTCTCCCCAGGCATGCTGCCCTCCAGGAACCTCCAGGAATGCAGCTATCCAGATGTTCTTCAAACCCTGCCCCCCCTGGGTTTTTATGGAGGCTTCATTACATAGGCATGATTGATTAAACCATTGGCCTTTGGTGATCAACTTGACCTTCAGCCCCATCCTCTCCCTGGAGGTTAGGGGATAGGACTGAAAGCCCAACCCTCTAATCACGCCTTTGCCTTTCCAGTGACCAGCCCTACGCTGAAGCTATTAGTCAACATTAGCATACAAAAAGACAGCACGCTGGAGATTCCAAGCTTCTTAGGAGTTGTTTGCCAAGAAATGGGGACAAAGATACATATTTTTTTTGTATACTGATTGTGATATTGTGATAGGAATAAATATTTACCTGTATTCAAATAAACACAGATATACAATTCATTTTTATAGCATATAGATATTTATATCTGGGCTCTCCATTTTATTACGTTGATTTGTATGTTTATCCTTATGCCAATACCACACTGTCTTGATTATAATGGCTTTGTAGTAAGTTCTAAAATCAGAAAAGATTATAAAATCTTTGTAGTAAGCTCGACACGGTGGCTCATGCCTGTTATCCCAGCACTTTGGAAGGCTGAGGCAGGTCGATTACCTGAGGTTAGGAGTTCAGAACCAGCCTGGCCAACATGATGAAACCCCATGTCTACTAAAAAATACAAAAAAAAATTAGCCGGGCATGGTAGCATGTGCCTTTACTTTAATCTTAGCTACTCGGGAGGCTGAGATAGGAAAATCGCTTGAACCCGGGAGGCGAAGGTTGCAGTGAGCCGAGATTGTGTCATTGCACTCCAGCCTGGGCGACAAGAGTGAATCTCCATCTCAAAAAATAAATACATTAATTAATTAATTAATTAAAATCAGAAAATGTGAGTCCTTCAACTTTGTTCTTGTTTTTCAAGATTGTTTTGGCTATTCTGAGTGTCTCGCATCTTCCCATGAATTTCAGGACCAGCTTATCAATTTGTACAAAAAAATCCAGCTGGTATTTTTCTAGATATTGTTTTCAATCTGTAGATCAATTTCGGAAATACTGCCATCTTGACAATATTAAGTCTTCTAATCCATGAACTAGAACACAAACTTTTTAATATATATTATATATATATAATATAAATAATTACAGATATAAAAATCAATTGTGTATCTGTACATTTGTAATGAACAATCCAAAAGTGAAATTAAGAAAATAATTCCGCTTACATTAACATTGGTATGAATAAAATAGGAAAACTTCACCAAAGAATTGCAAAATTTATACTCTGAAATAACCAAACATTGTTGAAATAAACTATAGATGATCCACTAAAAGAAAAACAGTTCATGTTCATGGATTAGAAGACTTAATATTGTTAAGATGGCAATATTTCTAAATTGATCTACAGATTCAAAACAATACCTACAAAAATACCAGCTGGCTTTTTTGCATAAATTGATAACCAGATCCTGAAATTCATAGGAAGATGCAAGACACTCAGAATAGCCAAAATAATCTTGAAAAACTGGAACAAAGTTGAAAAACTCACATTTTCTGATTTTAAAACTACTGCAAAGCAACTATAATCAAGGCAGTGTGGTACTGGCATAAGGATAAACATACAAATCAGTGTTATAAAATGGAGAGTCCAAAAATAAATCCATCTATCCATGATCAGTTGATTTTGTACAAGGGTGCCAACACTACTCAATAGAGTAAGAATAGTGTTTCCAACAAATGATACTAGAACAACTGGATATTCACATGCAAAAGAATGAAGTTGGAACCCCTACCTAATATCATATGCAAAAATTAACTCAAAATGGACCAAAGTCCTTAAAGTAAGACTCAAAACAATAAAAATCTTAGATGTGCTTCGAGGGACACTATCAAGAAAGTAAGGCCAGATGTGGTGGTTCATGCCTGTAATACCAGCACTTTGGGAGGCTGAGGCGGGCAGATCACAAGATCAAGAGATCGAGATCATCTGACCAACATGGTGAAACCCCATCTCTACTAAAAATACAAAACTTAGCTGGGCTTGGTGGCACACGCCTGTAGTCCCAGCTACTCGGGAGGCTGAGGGAGGAGAACGGCATGAACCCAGGAGGTGGAGCTTCCGGTGAGCCGAGGTTGCACCACTGCACTCCAGCCTGGCAACAGAGTGAGACTCTGTCTCAAAAAAAAAAAAAAAGAAAGTAAAACGAAAACTTATAGAATGGGAGAAGATATTTGCAAACCATATATCCAATAAGAGATTTGCATGTAGAAAACATAAAGAAGTTTTATAACTCAATAATAACATGAGAACCCAATCTTACAATGGGCAAAACATCTAAATGGACATTTCTCCAAAGCAGATAGACAAATGGCCAAGAAATAATAAGAGAAGTGAACACATTTATATATCCATATGTTCATCATTACAACAATATGTACTCATTACAGCAATGGGTACTTTGCTATGTACTTAGTAGCAAAAAACAAAACAGGAAGCAACCTAGATGCCTAAAAATGAAGAATAGTTACTTGAATTATAGCATATCAAACACTGAAATATGATATAGCCATTAAAAAGATTTCTGGAAAGGCAGTGTAGGGAAATCGTTAAGTCCAAGAGCACTGGAGACAGACTACTTTTGTTTGAACCCCAGTTCTACCACTTACCAGATTCACGTCCTTGGGGAAATTACTTAACATGTCTAAGTTTCAGTTTCTTCATCTGTTGGTTTTTGCTAGGATTAAAGGTAATTATCCATGTGAAATGCTTAACACATTTCATAGCACATAGTGAGTGCTAAATACATAGTTGAAAAAATGATTATGGTATGCTTTTATTAACATGTTGACATCCTTAAGATACGGTATAAAGAAAAAAAGCAGGATATAAAAGTGTACATTAAGTATTCAACAAAATTTGAATAAATGATCAGGTGGATGTGTGGGTGGATGAATGCACAGAATGGATAAGTGGATATAGAAGTATACAATAAAACACTATTCCATATCTTTCTTTTAATTAACTCAGTCATCCTGATTTACTACTATTTCACAGTTCATGTCTACCTTTTTGAGAATACTTAACATGTTTTTTTTGTCTTGACTGATTTTTCTATGGGTGTCTACTACTAACAGGAGGTGACACTATTAGAAGTATGCATGGGACCCAGAAAGATGAAAAGAATAGGCTGTTTTACTACTCCTCAAATTCCATAGTTACTACCACTCTATTCCTATAACTGCTTTTCTTGCTGGAGGAGACAGCCTGTGGTTTGCATATCCCTTATTTAACTTTCTCATTTTTTTAATCGCCCCTTGTTGGCAATTAGCAATCAAATTCTTAATTAGCTTAAATCCACCTGGCTATTTTGCACCTAATAAATCAATTAATTCAATTCACATGGAGGGGATTGTATTTAGTGCCACATTTCAGTCATTACTGACCATCATTGTGTGTGGCTGCTGTATGTACAGTGAAGACATGATATCCAAGCAGAATTTTTATTCTCCACTGTTTTGCAGTCTGTCAGATAAGTGGAGAGTGTGGTTAGTGTTTTTAATGTAGAAAGGGATTTAGCAACAAGCCTCAGAAGACCAAAACAGAAATTAGGAGTGTAGTGTACGTTATAAGCAGGTTCACTGTTTAGGTTACAGCCTTCTCACATGTGCCTGATGATGTGTAGTGTCATTCATTTCAGGCTCAAATTACATTTGTTCAGTAGAAAAACTGCGAGATTATATTCTCTGTTGTTGCAATAAGTATTGCTGAACAGTGGGATAGAGGTTCCAGGAACATGTCAAGAATGAATTCCACATAATTATACTCTGCCCCAAGTCTCCTGGTGGGTAAGTTGTTTGGGGAAATAAAGCAAATTTAAGATTTCATTGTTAAAATCAACTTG
Organism: Pongo abelii; assembly: GCF_028885655.2. NCBI lineage: Eukaryota > Metazoa > Chordata > Mammalia > Primates > Hominidae > Pongo > Pongo abelii. The sequence goes on from NC_071998.2 coordinate 41,228,283, forward strand.
AAGAAATACTTCACATAGAAACAAGTTTCTTTTCACTATTTAATACTATGTTTCTTGAAAGAGAAACTTCTCTTGGGAAATCGTAGTGAAGTAGCAGTGTGCAGAGAATTTTAATGATCGAAATAAAATTTCTAAAAAAAGGTTGTTTTTATGCAAACACAATTACATGTGAATCTCTCATTCCAAATATCTAACCTAGTGACCTTGATTGTTAAAAAAAAAATCCCAAATGCAATCAACATATGAAATGCTTAGATATGGATTGAAACATACTGCTGTAGCTTAGTAGTGTGTATTTCATTCAGGAGTTTGAAAATATTATTGCTAATTAATAAGAAAATTTCATTAATCTACTCTGATTTAGCTTGTCAATAAAGCATATAGAAACCTCAGAATCAAGCCTGGGAATGTAGGAAAGTTGGAGAGTGAGGCAGTCGAGTGTACCGACACCACTTCAGAGCTAGTGGTGGGAAGTACAAATTCTAGTGCCACAGAGGTGAAAGGAAATCTTGGGCTAATCTTTTTTTTTTTTTAACTAACAACTTTATTTGGATATAATTCACATATCATAAAATTTACCCTCTCAAAGTGTACAATTCAGTGGGTTTTAGTATATTTACAGAATTGTGCAAACATTACCAGTATCTAATTCCCAAACATTTAAAACATTTCACACATATCCATTTGGAGTCACACCCCATGGCCCCCTCTCCCTGGTCCTTGGCAACCACTCATCTAGTTTGTGTCTCTATGTATTTGGATAATTCACATAAATTGAATCATACAATACGTGGCCTTTTGTGACTGGCTTGTTTACATGTTTTCAAGGCTCCTTCATATTGTAGCATGTTTCAGTGCCTCGTCCCTTTTTGTAGCTGAATAATATTCCATTTTATGTATTTACAACATTCTGTGTATCCATTTATGCATTGAATGGACATTTGGATTTTTTCCATTTTGATGCTATTGTTAATAATGCTGCTATGAACATTTATATAGGAAGGGTCTTACAGGTTCTGTGTGTTTTCTGGTCGTTACTTTTAGAGGTGAGGTCTCACTATGTGGTCCAGGCTGGCCTCAAACTCCTGGGCTCAAACAATCCTCCTGTGCTCTGCCTCCCAAGTAGCTGGCACTATAGGTATGCTCTACTGCACCTGGCTTCATTTATGAGCTTTTCTATGGACTTAATTTTCATTTCTCTTGGGTATATGCTTAGGAGTAGAATGGATGTGTTTTATGGTAAATTCTATGTTTAACATTTTGAGGAACTGCAAAAATGTTTTCCAAAGTGGATGTACCACTTTACAAACTTACCAGCAATGTAAATGTGTTTTCTAACTTCTCTACATCCTCATGAACATTTTTTATTGTTCATCTTTTTTATTATAACCATTCTAGTGGGTGTGAAATGGTCTCCCATTATGTTTTGAATTGTATTTCTCTAATGATTAATGATGTTACATGGCACTACAGGTGCTTATTGGCCATTTGTATATCTTCTTTGAAGAAACGTCTATCCATATCCTTTGCCCTTTTTTTTTCTTTGAAACGGAGTTTCGATCTTGTTGCCCAGGCTGGAGTGTAGCAAGCAGCGTTATCTTGGCTCACTGCAACCTCCACCTCCCCAGTTCAAGCGATTCTCCTACCTCAGCCTTCCAAGTAGCTGGGATTACAGGCGTGAGCCACCACACCCGGCTAATTTTTTGTATTTTTAGTAGAGACAGGGTTTCACCAAGTTGGCCAGGCTGGTCTCAAACTCCTGACTTCAGGTGATCTGCTTACCTCAGCCTCCCAACGTGCTGGGATTACAGGCATGAGCCACCGAGACCGGCCCCTTTGCCCATTTTTTAACTACATTTGAGTTTTAACTGTCTAGTTGTAACAGTTATTCATAAATTCTGGATAAAACTACTTTGTCAGATATATGAGTTACAAATACTTTCCCTCATTCCGTGGTTTGCCTTTTCACTTTATTGATGGTGTCCTTTGAAGCACAAAAGATTTTAATTTTGGTGAAGTTCAACTTTTCCATCTTTAAAAATTTTGTTACTTGTGATTTTGGTGTAATATCTAAGAAATCATTGCCTAAACCTAAAGTTATTATGGTTTATGCATATGTTTTCTTCTAACAGTTTTATAGTTTGAGCTCTTACATTTATGTTTTGGATTCATTTTAAACTAATTTTTGTATATGTGTGAGGTAAGGGTCCAACTTTATTCTTTTGCTTGTGGACACCCAGTTGTTCCAGCACCATTCGTTGCAAAGATATTATTTCCATATTGAATTGTCATGACACTGTCACCAAAAATCAATTCACAGTAAATATAAGAACTTATTTCTGGACTCTCAACTTTATTTCATATATCTATATATCTATCTTTATGCCGGTACCACACTGTCTTGATTATTGTAGCTTTATAATAAGTTTTACAATCAGGAAATGTGAGTCCTCCAACTTTATTCTTTGTTTTCAAAATCATTTTGGCTACTCTGGGTTCCTTGCAGTTTTATATAAAATTTTTTTTTTTTTAATTTTGAGACAGGGTGTCACTCTGTCACCCAGGCTGGAGTGCAGTGGCACAATCACAGCTCACTGCAGCCCTGACCTCCTGCGCTCAGGTGATCCTCCCACTGCAGCCTCCCGATAGCTGGTACTATAGGCATGAGCCACTGTGCCCGGCCTTCAAATGCATTTTAGGATCAGACTGTCAATTTCTTCAAAAAAAGTCTTGGCTTAATCTTAATTTATTTCAACACCCAACGGTTTCTGGTCTCACAGGCAGGACATAACTGATGACGTCCCCAAGAAGGGATCACTGGAGCCAGTCAGTTAAGGTGATGGGCACTGCAAAGAGCAGGCCCGCAGCAGTGTCTGAAGGAAGAGAAGCAGGCTTCCATCCCTTGAGGGAGGAGACAACCGACTAGCTCTGGGCAGAACATGAAGATTAGAGCCAAGAAATACATATTTTGAGGCCCAGAGATGTGGCATAAGAAAGGGCAATTGTACACGTCAGGAAAATACAGCCAAAAGCACTTTGTGCTGGCTATTGTGCTATTTAAGTATCTAATGCCCACCAATGATTACTACTATCATTACTTTGTCACAGAATCATTGATATAAATAGAAGTCATGTTACTAGCTTGGTCCTTCCACCAAAACCAATTTAGCCCGTAATAACCATAACCAACATCTGGAAAGCACTTTCTATTAATAGTTTACAATACTCTGTCATGTGCACAATCTTACATAATCCTTACAACAATTGCAAGGTGGATATATTAATTAAGGATCAGTTTACAAACATGCATTGAACTTCTTAATGACTGATTTAGATACTGAGGAATGAAAGGTAAATACGGGAGGTCCCTTTCCTTCAGAAACCAACTTAATAATGGAGATGCAAACACAGAGTTGGATAATTACATGGGCTACCTGGATTAAAAGTGATACTAATGGATATATGAGTCAGGTGCTCATGGAAATGTACGGGGAGAAGCTCACATTCTGGCTGGCGGCATGTGGTCAAGGTCACAGGGAGTAAATAGAGGGCTTGAATCAACCCTCGATGTGATAATAATGTAAGCTATGTTGGAAGTCCTGAAAGAGGCAGCCCAATGTGAAAACAGGGAAACAGGAAAATAGACAAATCCCTCCACCATTTCTGTACCTTTGCCTGTGGCATCTTTATTCCCCTTTCTCTCTAGCTGTGTTTTAGTAATTCTACTCAAGTCTTACTTTTACTTGAAGTTGTGAGGATAAACACGTAGAGAATTAATGAGAACCTTCTTTGACAATCTTTATTAAGCTAACATAAAGGAATAAGACCTCTTGATATTAAAAATAGTAGCACTCCTTTCACCTTAAATTTACATTCTTCTCATTTTTCCCAGGCTTTATTTGAAGGCATCATAGGCATGTTCGATAATGCAGTCACATCATACATGAAAATCTTAACATCATCATCTGATTTTTTTCTCCTCAAGATATTCAATGTGAAGAAGCCGGGTATAATTTCTGGGACTATGCTACAGTAAAAGACCACCCTCAACTGAATAGTTACAGATAGTTCATAAATTTGATGAAATAATTATTACTTTTTTCCAAATCTGATTATTTCTGCTTTATTTCAATGTGATTATTATATTATTATTTTTGAGACGGAGTTTCGCTCTTGTTCCTCAGGCTGGACTGCAATGGCGTGATCTTGGCTCACCGCAACCTCCACCTCCCAGGTTCAAGAGATTCTCCTGCCTCAGCCTTTAATTAATTTAAAACACATAATGAGTAGCTGGGATTACAGGCATGCACCACCACGCCCGGCTAATTTTGTAGTTTAAGTACAGAAGGGGTTTCTCCACGTTAGTCAGGCTGGTCTCAAATTCCCGACCTCAGGTGATCTGCCCACCTTGGCCTCCCAAAGTGTTGGGATTACAGGCGTGAGCCACCGTGCCTGGCCCATTGTGATTATTCTTAATGCAGCAAAAATACCATCTATTGAACCTCACTGAGTCAGGCAATGTTGGCTGTACCCAATGGCTATTCCTGTCTTTGTTGTTATTATGGAACCCTCAAGAAGCAACATGCATTTGGGAGATGGGCTCTTATGCCAGCCCCAAGGACTAGACCATGATTGGTCTATAGACAGTTTAGGTTTAGAGACTACGGAAAGTGTAGTAACCACAAACCTTTTGCTAGTGATTAATATATGAATGGGCATATGATCCTTTTCTGGTCTTAGACATGTAAGAAAAAGTTTGATGCTGGGACTCCCAATAACAACCTCACTTCCTCATGAAAGAAATAAAGGCAAGGAGGCCTGCCTCCTCTTACTGCCTGGAACAAAGCTACATGAGGATATAGTGTCTTGGGCTGCAGTAGCCACCTTGTAACCACCTGTAATAAGCCCAAGGATAAAGAGCCAATATGTAAAGAGGGCAGAGTTGAAAGAGATAAATACCATGACACTGTTGACCAATTATACCTGAAGCCATCACCCACTCTAGACTTTCATGAGATAACACATGCTGAAGATAGGGTTGGTCAAGTTCCTTGAAACTTGTAGCCAAATGAAAATTGACTCATTTACTCATGAAAGAACAAGCTGTATGTTTTTGACATTTTCCTACTAGAGTTGACTTCTTAGCTTTAAAAATATTTTCTAAACTCCCACATTCTGGGGCTCAGGGAACAGAGGGCAGATCCCAGATCTAACTGCTCTGTGGCCTTACATGTCACTTCACCAATCTGGAACTCTTGAAGAAGGAACTTAAACAAAAATAATCTTAAGGTCTTTTGTAGCTCTCTAATTTCAAGAAACTGGGGCCGGAAAACTAGGAACAGAAGTATGGTTTATTATATCTGAAAAAAATATTCATTTTTGTGCATGCTTGTATACATGTATGCTTTACATATTGTCTAACACCACATGGTTTGTGTGTGAAAGCGTTGTTGCTCTTCGATACCTCTATAAAATCATGAGTAATATGCCCCAGTGCAGAACTCATGCTCTCGCGAAAAAATTTCATCAAGGAGAAGGAGTGTTGTCCACACCAAGCAAATAGCGGCTGTGTGGGAAATTACACTGATGCAATGGTGACCTAAAAGTATTTATCAGGCAAACGCTCACTGATGTTAGAGAGCAGAGAAGCTCACAGATCAGATTAACATGGCTGCATCTCATATTTTATTAAATTAATTTTAAGTACATAATGAGAAGCAAGGGGAAAGAGATGAAGTAGGTTAACACTCTTAGGATGAGGTGCAAGCTTCCACTTAGAATACAGAGAACTGGAGGCTGGGCACGGTAGCTCATGCCTGTAATCCCAGCACTTTGGGAGGCCGAGGTGGGTGGATCACAAGGTCAGTAGATCGAGATCATCCTGGCTAACACCGTGAAACCCTGTCTGTACTAAAATACAAAAAATTAGCTGGGCATGGTGGCGGGTGCCTGTAGTCCCAGCTACTCAGGAGGCTGAGGCAGAACAATGGCGCGAACCCAGAAGGCGGAGCTTTCAGTGAGCCAAGATTGTGCCACTGCACTCCAGCCTGGGCAAGAGAGCGAGACTCCATCTCAAAAAAAAAAAAAAAAAAAAAAAAAAAAAAAAAAAAGAATACAGAGAACTAGAAAGAGCACTGTTCCCAACTTTATAATTAGAAAAACCTGATTGGCCGGACGTGGTGGCTCACGCCTGTAATCCCAGCACTTTGGGAGGCCGAGGCCAGAGGATCACGAGGTCAGGAGATCGAGACCATCCTGGCTAACATGGTGAAACCCCGTCTCTACTAAAAATACAAAAAATTAGCCGGGCACGGTGGTGGGCACCTGTAGTCCCAGCTACTCAGGAGGCTGAGGCAGGAGAATGGCGTGAACCTGGGAGCCAGAGCTTGCAGTGAGCGGAGATTGCACCACTGCACTCTAGCCTGGGTGACACAGCAAAACTCTGTCTCAAAAAAAAAAAAAAAGAAGAAGAAAGAAAGAAAGAAGGAATGAAGAAAGGAAGGAAAGAAGGAAAGGAAGGAAGGAAAGAGAAAGAAAGAAAGAAACTGATTTCATTCTTCTGCATGTGGGATATCCAGTTTTCCAACATCCTTTGTTGAAGAGACTGCCCCCTTCCTATGGTTCTTGGCACCTTTTTCAAAACTCATTTGGCTATAAATACATGGATTTATTTCTGGGCTATCTATTCTGTTGCATTGGTATATGTATCTGTTTCTATGTCAGTACCATGCTGTTTTGATTACTTTAGCTTTGTAGTATATTCTAAAGTCAGGTAGTGCGACACCTCCAGCCTTGTTGTTGTTGTTCCAGATTGCTTTGGCTATTCAAGTTCTTTTGTGATTCCATACCAATGAAAAATTTTTTTTTTAATCTGGAAAAATTTCATTAGAATTTTGATAGGGATTGCATTGAATCTGTAGATCGCTTTGGATAATATGGACATTTTAACAATATTAATTGTTCAAATCCATGAACATAAGATACTTTCCATTTATTTGTGTCTCCTTCAATTTCTTTAATCAATGTTTTAGTTTTTAGTTATAGATCTTTTACCTCCTTACTTAAATTTATTCCAATGCATTTTTTGTAGCTATTGTAAATGAGATTGTTTTCTTGATTTCTTTTTCAGACAGTTCATTGTTTAGTGTATAGAAATGCCACTGATTTTTGTATGTTAATTTTGTAAGCTGCAATTTTACTGAATTTGTTCGTTAGTTCTAACAGTTTTTGGTGGAGTAGTTGGGATTCTCTCTGTATATGATCATGGTGTCTGCGAACAGGGATAATTTAACTTCTTCTTTCCAATTTGGGTGCCTTTTACCTCTTTCACTTGCCTAATTGTTCTGGCTAGCATTTCATGAATGGAAGTAGAGAGAGTAGGCATCCTTGTCTTGTTCCTGTTCTTAAAGCAAAAGCTTTCAACTTTTCACCATCGAGTATAATGTTAGCTGTGTGTGTGCCATATATAGTCTTTCTTGTGTTGAGGTACATTCCTTGTATACCTAATTTGTTGAGTTTTTATTGTGAAAGAATGTTGAATTTTGTCAAATGCTTTTTCTGCACCTATCGGGATGATCATGAATTTTTTCTTTTATTCTTTTAATGTGGTATTATCACATTTATAGATTTGCATATGTTGAACCATCCTTGAACCTTTGGGATAAATCCCACTTCATCATGGTGAATGATCCTTTTAATGTGTTGTAAAATTAGTTTTCTAGAACTTTGTTGAGTATTTTTGCATCTATGTTTTTCAAGGATACTGCCTGCAAGTTTTTTTTCTTGTAGTGTCCTAGTCTGCTTTGGTATCAGGGTAATTTTGGCCTTGTAAAGTGAGTTTGGTAATAATCCCTCTTCTTCAATTTTTCGGAAGAGTTTGAGAAGGTTTGATTTTCTTTCTTTCTTTCTTTCTTCTTTCTCTTTCTTTCCTCCTTTCTTCGTTTCCTTTCCTTTTTTTTTTTTGAACGGAGTTTCTCTCTGGCCGCCCGGGTTGGAGTGCAGTGGCACGATCTCAGCTCACTGCAACCGCCACCTCGTAGGTTCAAGCGCTTCTTCTGCCTCAGCCTCCCAAGTGGCTAGGATCACAGATGCCCACCACCACACCCAGCTAATTTTTGCATTTAAAAGAAGACACAGGGTTTCATCATGTTGGCCAGGCTAGTCTTGACCTCTCGACCTCAGGGGATCGGCCCATCTCGGCCTCCCAGAGTGCTGGGATTACAGGCGTGAGCCACTGCCCCCGCCCTGTATTAGTTCTTTCTTTTTTTTTTTCTTTTTTTTTTTTTGAGACGGAGTCTCATTGTGTCGCCCAGGCTGGAGTGCAGTGGCATGATCTCGGCTCACTGCAAGCTCCGCCTCCTGGGTTCCCACCATTCTCCTGCCTCAGCCTCCCGAGTAGCTGGACTACAGGCGCCCGCCACCATGCCTGGCTAATTTTTTGTATTTTTAGCAGAGACGGGTTTTCACTGTGTTAGCCAGAATGGTCTCGATCTCCTGACCTCCTGATCCGCCCGCCTCGGCCTCCCAAAGTGCTGGGATTACAGGCGTGAGCCACCGTGCCCGGCCAGTTCTTTCTTAAATGTTTGGTAGAAGTCAGCAGTGAAGCCATCAGGTCCTAGGCTTTTTTTAATGGGAGACTTTTTAGTACTGATTCAATCTCTTTACTAGTTATTGATCAAGTTAGATTTTCCATTTCATCATGATTTAGTCTTGGTAAGTTGTATGTGGCTAGGAAGTGATCCTTTTCTTCTAGGTTATCCAATTTGTTGGTGTATAATTGTTCATGAGACAGTAGTCCCCCTTTATCTGTGGTTTTGTTTTCCAAGGCTTCAGTTACCCTCCGTCAACCACAGTCAGCAAATAGATGAGTAGGGTACAATAATATATTTTGAGAGAGAGACAACATTATTGTTATAATTGTTCTATTTTATAATTATTGTTATTACTCTCTTGTTCTATCTAATTTATAAACTAAACTTTATCATAGGTATGGATAAACAGAAAAAAACATAGTATGCATAGGACTCGATATATAGTACATACAAAACCATCTGTGGTTTCAGGCATCCACTGGGAATTTTGGAACATATTCAACAAGGATAAGAGGGAACTACTAAAGTCTCTCAGGGTCCTTTGTGTTTCTGTGGTATCAGTTGTAATGTCTCCTCTTTCATTTCTGATTTTATTTGAGTCTTCTCTTTTTTCTCAGTCTAGCTAAAGGTTTGTCAATTTTGTTTATCTTCTAAAAAAATCTTAGTTTTATCTTCTCTTTGTTTTTCTAGTCTCTATTTCATTTATTTCTGCTCTGATCTTTATTATTTCCTTCTACTAACTTTGGAATTAGTTTCTTCGTCTTTTTCTAGTTCCTTGAGAAGTAAGGTTAGGTTGTTTATCTGAGATTTTTCTTCCTTTGTGATAAGTTTATTGCCTTAAACTTATGACTCAGAACTGCTTTGCTGCATCCCCTAAAGTTTTGGTATATGTGTTTCCATGTTTTCCAGATTATTTAAATTTCTTCTTTGACCCGTTGTTGATGAACATTTTGTTTAATTTCTATGTGTTTTTCAATTTTTCAAAATTTCTTCTGTTATCGATTTCTAGTTTCATATCATTGTAGTAGGAAAAGCTTCTTGATATGATTTCAGTATTCTTAAACTTGTTAAGGCTTATTGTGTGGCCTAACATGCTCTATCCTGGAGAATGTGTCTTTGAGAAGAATGTGTACTCTGCTGCTATTGGATGGAGTGTTCTGTATGTGCCTGTTAAATCCATTTGGTCTAAAGTGTAGTTTGTTTGATGTTTTCTTATTGATTTTCTGTCTAGATAATGTGCCTGTGAAAGTTTTGAAAGTATAGGGTGAACAGGATAGAAGGACCACACTACATGCATCCTGGGTTGTGCCATGCATATGTCTTATTTCTCTGCAACATCAGCCTTCTCCACTGATGTAGTTTAAAGGTAGTCTGAAGGACCAGAATTAGGTTTAAGCCAAGGGGCTAAGAAGATGGGAGGTGACTAGAACCAATACATGCTTGAGAGATGCAAGGAAAAAGCTGTAGCATACCAACCAGCCTGATAAGCAGCTTTTTGGGGCAGAGGTGGCAAAAGGTCAGAATGATGTCACCAATCAACAGCCAATCTAACAGAGTGCTTAATATTGAATATTGAGTGCTTCATGTGCCTCATGTCTATTTAGCATAATATTAATATTTTGTGTCTCTTGGTCCTTCTATCTATATATATATATAAAAACTTTTTGGGTCCATTTTAGTATATGTTCCAATTATCATATCTATCTTTAATATGTGTTATAGTTAACTAGCTAATTATTTATTTATATTTAACAAATCTAATTAATTTTATCTATGTTTTACAAGTCACTTGCTTATTCAGTATCTATACTGAACACGCCATATGAATTCCACCCATCCCATTTATTTTTCTTATCCTTCATAAGTGAATATTGTCAAATAACACAGCAAACCCACATACAATAGTGCTTACTCTTCAGAAAAATTATATAACCTTGAGCTGAGCCAAAGGAGACCCAGTCTCTGCTTCCTTGAGTGCTGACCATGACATCCTTCTCTGTGTCACTTTTATCTCTGTTACTATCAAGTGCCAGAGTCAAATTATTGGGTCTGGGGCAAGATGATCCAAGTTCCCTCATTTAAAAAAATATTTCATTGACAACTCTTTCCTTTGGTATGACCTGATAGTATCTCTATCCCCAATCTGGCTGTTGTCTCCCTTACCTTATATTTTAAGGACATACCTTGGCTTTAAAATCCCAACTGTTACTGTTCCCATCCTGTTTGTGCCCTCCTCCCATCTCACTTATCCTCATAACCAGCCCATGGCTGTCTAAGTGCTCCTGCCACAGGTCCTAGCCCTTGTTTAGGTTTCTATTTCTGAATAATAAACTTGGATTAAACTTTATTCCTTAGCTATTGTCAGCAAGTGTATTGTTACTTACCATTCCTTGCCTATAACAAACAAAACTAAATAACTATTTTCTTCTATCCCACAAAGCCCAGAACTGGACTGAGAATCCTTCCTTAGCATCAGGACCCAGGTGGCCCATTACAACCAGTCAAAGTTGACAGTTAAGATGAAACCTCATTGCCAACTCAAATCTCTTCTTCACTATGGATTATTCAGACATAAATTAGCTTAGCCTGGCTGGGCGCGGCGGCTCACATCTGTAATCCCAGCACTTTTGGAGGCCGAGGCAGGCGGATCACAAGGTCAGAAGACTGAGACCATCCAGGCCAACATGGTCAAACCCTGTCTCTAGTAAAAATACAAAAATTAGCTGGGTGTGGTGGCGGGTGCCTGTAGTCCCAGCTACTCGGGAGGCTGAGGCAGGAGAATGGCTTGAACCTGGGAGGCGGAGGTTGCAGTGGGCCAAGATCATACCACTGCACTCCAGCCTGGCGACAGAATGAGACACTCCAGCCTAATTTAACATGGCACAGCCCTAGACTTCCCCAGGTTAGGCTCCAACTTCACAGCTGGCACCTGGTGACTGACTAAAAGTGCTGAGTCACTCTTAAGAAATATTCACTTTGGGCTGGGCGTGGTGGCTCACACCTTTAATCCCAGCACTTTGGGAGGCTGAGGCAGGCAGATCACGAGGTCAGGAGATCAAGACCATCCTGGCTAACACGGTGAAACCCCGTCTCTATTAAAAATATGAAAAAATTAGCTGGGCTTGGTGGTGGGCGCCTGTAGTCCCAGCTACTCAGGAGGCTGAGGCAGGAGAATGGCGTGAACCCAGGAGGTGCAAATTGCAGTGAGCCGAGATCGTGCCACTGCATTCCAGCCTGGGTGACTGAGTGAGACTCCGTCCCCCCAAAAAAAAAAAGAAATATTCACTTTGATGAATGTTGCACTGACCATCATATTCAGAGACATCTATGGTTACCTCAATTTACTGGGCACTTGAATGTCTGTTCTATCCGTGCTGTTCCTTCTGCCTTGAATGCCCTTTCTGTTTCAGACAGATCTTTCTAAAATGCAAATCTGACTACATGCCTCAGTTGCTTAGAAACCTTCATTGGCTCCCTGTTGACCTCAGGATAAAGTAGTCCTCAGCCTGATAGAGAAGACTTTCTGGGAGCTGCATCTGGCCTACTTTTTCTAGTATCTCACATGAGACCCCTTCTTCCCTCACACCCTGTCCTTGTCAGACCATCTTCAGTCACCTTTCCTTCATGCTCCTCCTCATTGCTCCAGCTTCATTAAATGTCCTACTATCCTATCTGCCTGGTGAATGCCTACTCATATATTTTAAGACTCAGCTTAAGTATCACCTCCTCTTCGACGACTTTCATGAATTGAAATCACAACTATAACTATTCTGTCTTTTTTGGGGAGACAATCTCTATGGGTCTATAAAATTTCTGCTCATCTTGCCAGTGGAACAACTCATTGTGTTCTAGACCATCTTTTCAAGGATGCTTGTATAACAGACAGCCTTGGAAGATAGAGATAGTATTTTCCTCCAGAGCCAAGAGCAGGTTTGTTTACTGTGCAGAATAACTAAATTAAGGTCTTTCTCTAGGGCAAAGGGCAGGCTGTTTCTCTAGGCTAAAAGATTCAGTTTCGCTAGGCTAACAATTCATCTCATACAATGCAACCCACAGCATATTCAGACATCACTTCACCCTATTTGCATCACTTTGTAGAAATTGCCATTATTGGGCACTTTGTCTACCAATATTGTCATGATTAATACATTATTTTGCCTCTAATCAAGGAGCCTCATGTCTCTGACAACATCCATGATATTGTGGCAAGCTTACTTAATAGCTTACAAGTAGGGTAAAATCTCAAACCCTTCACAGTTCTTGACAATATTGGCCCTTAACTCTGTAACACTTCTCAGATCCTTAATGGTTCTTGACAGTACTATATTTGAACTCTATAACACTTTTAGCATAACACATCATTTTATTGCACTTATTGGACACCTACCATGTGCTACACACTACGACAAGACCTGAAAGATAGAAAGCCGAAAGACATGGTTGCTGTCCTCAAGGAGTTTATACTCCAGTACAGAAACAGACCCCAACAATTAAAATCCTTCAAGATAATTTATAAGCTTTATAAATTACTTATGGGAATATCAGAAAGAAAACGTAAGGCTGCAAGGGGTTAAGGGAAGACTTCACTGAGGTGGTAAATTTTATTCTAGCCTTGTAGGTTCAGATGAGAATTTTCCTGGGCAATGAAGGGAAAGGTGTTCTTGCCAAGTACGTGCAAATTCTAATGATAATTCCAAATTCTGCTGAATATGATGGTCAGTGCAACATTCATCAAAGTGAGTATTTCTTTTTTTTTTTGAGATGGAGTCTCGCTCAGTCACCCAGGCTGGAATGCAGTGGCACGATCTCGGCTCACTGCAATTTACACCTCCCAGGTTCACGCCATTCTCCTGCCTCAGCCTCCTGAGTAGCTGGGACTACAGGCGCCCACCACCACGCCCGATAGATAGATAGATAGATAGATAGATAGATAGATAGATAGACAGACAGACAGACAGACAGATAGATAGACAGACATGGTTTGGCTCTGTGTCCTCACCCAAATCTCATCTCAAATTGTAATCCCCATATGTTAATGGAGGGAAGTGATTTGATTATGGGGGTGGTTTCCCCCATGCTGTTCTCATGATAGGGAGTGAATTCTCATGGGATTTGATGGTTTTGTAAATGGTAGTTTTTCCTGTGCTCACACACACTCTATCTCTCCTGCCACCATGTGAGACGTGCCTGCTTCCCCTTCCGCCACGATTGTAAATTTCCTGTGGCTTTCCCAGCCATGCAGAACTGTGAGTCAATTAAACCTCTTTCCTTTATAAATTAAGGAAGAGTGTACCTTGGGTAGTATCTTTATAGCAATGTGAAAACGGAAAACACATATACATAATGCCACAAGGGATACAGCAAAAAAAGTAGACAAGGCCATTTCATGGAGAACATTGTTGATTGAGAAACTCCTTGGAAAGGAATTGAGACTCTGTCCTGCATGTGATTATACTAATTATCAATAACACTATAGGCAAGGAGAAGCACTGAAGTAGTGAAATGTCTTTAAGCTTCTAGTATAAACCCTAGCACACAGTAAGCTTTTGAGCAGATTTTTTGTTGTTGTTGCAAATAATAGAAAATTCAATTCAATCTGGTTTAAATAATAAAGGTAATTTATTGGTTCATGAAACAAAAAGTCCAGTCAGAGACATCAGGCATGGCTTGAATCAGAATTTCCTATCATTTGGGCTCTGGGTCCATTTTTCTGATTCTCTTGGCTCTGCTGTCTTCTCTGTGCTTGCTTTATTCTCAGACTACATTTCCTCGTAGAACAAACATAGCTGTAACAATTCCAGGTCTCACAGCTACATACCCTCTGGAAGGAAAGTGAACACACTTTATCTTAACATTCCAAGCAGAATTTAAGTTTTGCTCCAATTGGCAGCCCTAGGTCAGATGTCACAAAAGAACCAACCTATGTGTCAAAAGAGATGGAGGCCGGTCGCAGTGGCTCATGCCTGTAATCCCAGCACTTTGGGAGGCCGAGGCAGGCAGATCACGAGGTCAAGAGATGGAGACCATCCTAGCCAACATGGTGAAATCCCATCTCTACTAAAAATACAAAAATTAGCTGGGCGTGGTAGCACTCACCTGTAGTTCCAGCTACTCAGGAGGCTGAGGCAGGAGAATCGCTTGAGGCTTGGAGGCAGAGGTTGCAGTGAGCCAAGATCGCACCACTGCACTCTAGCCTGGGTGGCTAAGCAAGACTTTGCCTCAAAAAAAAAAAAAAGAGAGAGAGAGATGGAATATTCTAGGTCACATGCTCCATCGGCAGAATCACATGGATTTCAAGATAGAAACAAAAGGCTTATAGAAAGCGAAAAGAAGGACGTTGATTGCTGAAGAGTAAACACCAAGTGTACGAGTTGGCCCCAATAGATGTTTCCCAAATGGACAAATAATTTCTGGCATTGATGGTATTTGCAACCTAATATGATCTCTCTGGTGCAACTGTAGAGGAGGTGGATGAAACTCTTAAGACTAGAGGCAATAAGATGAGTAAGAAGGATACTACAATACAATGAAAGTCATGATAGGAAGAAGGGATAGAGAGTGAATGAGTGGATCTGACACTTTCTTTTTTTTTTTGGAGACAAGGTCTCTCTCTGTCACCCAGGCTGGAGTGCAGTGGTGTAATCACAGCTTACTGCAGCCTCAACTTCCTGGGCTCAAGCGATCCCCCCACCTCAGACGCCCTCCCCGCTGGTCCCCAGTAGCTGGAACTACAGACGGGAGCCACTGTGTTCAGCTAATTTTTAAATTTTTTGTAGAGATGGGGTCTCACTTTGTTGCCCAGGCTGGATCCGACACTTCTGAGCATGTCCTTCCTTAAAGATGTAGCTGAGAAGCACTGGTATGTGCTATTATTCCCTAGTACATTTTAAAATGCCTCCTAGACAGAGTTATCTGTCTGGATGCCCTGTAAACCTCTTCACCTTAACCTATAAATAGGCTCAGTGACTCCTATTCTTAAAAAATAATAACTGCAACATTGGCCAGGCAGGGTGGCTCACGCCTGTAATCCCAGCACTTTTAGAAGCCAAAGTGGGTGGGTCATCTGAGGGCAGGAGTTCAAGACCAGCCTGGCCAATCTGCTGAAACCTCGTCTCTATTAAAAACACAAAAATTTGCCGGGAGTGATAGCACCTGCCTGTAATCCCAGCTACTCCGAAGGCCAAGACAGGAGAATCGCTTGAACCCTAGAGGCAGAGGTTACAGTGAGCTGAGATTGCATCACTGCACTCCAGCCTGGGTGACGGAGCGAGACTCTCTCAAAAACAAACAAACAAAAAGCAACATTTTTCCTTGGCATCACCTCTCACTCCACCACAACCAGATAATTCATTCCTGTCCACCTTTTGGCCACTATTTTTTTTTTTTTTTTTTTGAGACGGAGTCTCACTCTGTCGCCCAGGCTGGAGTGCAATGGTGTAACCTTGGCTCACTGCAGCCTCCACCTCCAGGTTGGTTCAAGCAATTCTCCTGCCTCAGCCTCCCAAGTAGCTGAAACTACAGGTACATGCCACCACGCCCAGCTAATTTTTGTATTTTTAGCAGAAACGGGGGTTCACCATGTTGGCCAGGATGGTCTTGATCTTCTGACCTTGTGATCCGCTTGCCTTGGCCTCCCAAAGGGCTGGGATTACAGGCGACAGCCACCACGCCCGGCCTTTGGGCCACATTTGTTCTTTTGTTTTTTCATTTTTGTCGACAACAGTCTCACTATGTTGTCCAGGCTAGTCTCGAAATTTCTGGGCTCAAGCTATCCTCCCACCTCTGCCTCTCTAAGTGCTGGGATTATAGGTGTGAGCCACCACACCCAGCAGCCAATCATTTTTATTATGAAAACAATTTCTTTCCAGATCACCAGCAACATTCTATTTGCAAATGCAGTGGTCAGTTTATAGACCTGTCCTTACTGGGCTGGCTGCTCTAACCTCTCTAAAACGCTTCTAAAAACTCTGTACCCTGGATTCTCTGTGGAATCTCACTTTTCTGATTCTTATAACCTTTCTTTTTTCACTTTTGTTTCTTCATCCTGCCCCAGAGCCTTACTGACAAGTGTTGTTCAGGGACCTCACCTAATATTTTTGCTTTCCTATCTCTGGACCAGCACTGTCCAATACAGTAGTCACTAGCCACAGGAGGCTATTCAGCATTTGAAATGTACTAATCCAAACTGACATGTGCTGTAAGTAGAAAATACAGGCCAAACTTCAAAAACTTAGTAAAAAATGAAAAAGAAAGTACACATCTCAATTTTTAAAATATGAAATACGGCTGGGTGTGGTGGCTAATGCCTATAATCCCAGCACTTTAGAGGCCGAGGCAGGTAGATCACCTGAGGTCAAGAGTTCAAAACCAGCCTGGCCAACATGGAAAAACCCTGTCTCTACTAAAAATACAAAAATTAGCCGGGCATGGTGGCGGGTGCCTATAATCTCAGCTACTTGGAAGGCTAAGACAGGAAAATCACTTAAACCTGGGAGGCAGAGGTTGCAGTGAGCCCAGATTGTGCCATTGCACTCCAGCCTGGGGGAAAGATCGAAACTCTTTCTCAAAAAGAAAAAAATACACATTGAAATTGTAACATTTTTGACATATTTGTGTTAAACAACAAATATATGTTTATTTTTTCAAAAAAGAAGTTCATTTTTTTCAAAATTAATTTCACATGTTCCTCTTTAGTTTTTTTAATGTCACAGGTTATTTTTCTTTTTTAAATTTCACATTTTCAAAATTACACATGCGGCTTGCATTCTATGTCTCCTGGACAGTGCTACTCAAGACAGTCTCCCTGGGTGAGCTCACTCAGAATGACAACTTCCCTTACAATTGTGTGAATCAAATCTCCTTTCTTCCCTGACCTTCAGATTTGTATATTCCCCTGTCGGTTTACCATTTCCATATGGATAATAGCTAACAGGAGATGTTTATTAAGTGCTTTCTATATGCCAAGCACTATTCTAAGTACTTTATATGTGTCATCTCATTGCTAATCCACAACAGCTCTTTGAGGTAGGTACTATCACTATGCTCTCTTTTACAGATAAGTAAACTGAAGAACAGAGCAGTTTAAGATATGTGTCCAAGTTCACACATCTAGTAAGTGGTGAATCACAGAGGCAAATATAAGCTTTTCTGCCACCAGGGCCCATTTTCTCTCTATACATCCCCCAGATAGCCTTTAAAAACTAAAAGTCCACCTGTTTCTAACTGAACTCACTATGTTCTTCCCTAACATTGAGCTGCATAAACTGCATTTTCCCCTCCAGATCCACTCTTGCCCTAGGAGGATAACCTGTATGAACTATGCTGGGGACCTCTTCACTCTGCTTCAGCTTCCGGTCGGGCTTGGCCAGTGAGCAATCCCAGCAGGAGGTCAGGACGAGAGACCAGAATGAGGTCACAGGGCTGATCTCTCCTCCTTCACCTCCCTGTAAGGCTGCAGCAGGACGGCTTCTCCCCGTCCCTTCAGCAAGGTCACAGCTCTTGCCAGGCAGCCCTTCCACACAGCAGCCTTCTGTTTTCAGGTTCCCAAAAATGGTTCCTTCAGATCTTGGGTTGACAACAGCATTCCTTCCCTCATCCCACTATTATTAGCTCCAAAGGGCTACATTAGTACTCGTGGTCTCTTTATACCCTGCCCGCAACTTTGTGTAACTGATTTAGTTATTAAGGCCTTCTCAGTTGCCCAACCTGAGTGTGGTTCCTGTTCCTAGGGGGTACCCTGACCAAAACACACACATTCCTTTTTCCGTATTCATTAACTCAATTAGCAGCAGCATAGATACCCAGTCGGGAATGCTAAAGCTGAGAGTCCTGCTCTGTTTTACCCTCCCCTTTCGCCTTCCCAACTCCCACATCTAATCTGTCCTAAGTCTTGCTAGTTTCCTTGTCTTTAGGCCCTTGCCATCTCTCCCTAGATTATAATACTGGTCTCCAGTGAGTCCTACTCAAGCCTATCACCTGTAACACAGCCAAAGTGAGTTATTTGGCTCCCTTTCATCTCATCCATACAATGAAAAACCTCAGCAGGGCTCTCCCTTGGTTAAAACCCTTCCAAATCTCCATGCCGCCAACAAGCCATGCATTGTATCTCACCAAGATCACCTAAGTCTTTGCCTAATGATTTATGCTCCAAAGACAGCTGTGCTTCCAAGTTCACACCATGGTTCTCCGTGCCTTTGTGCTTTGCTTCTGCTTACTGCTTCTACCTTCCCAAACCGTCCTCAGACCCCCAGCTTAGGCAACTCCTACTCATCTTACAACACTCATCACTTTAGGAGACAACCCAAAGTCTTCCAAATAGCATTATCCCTCCACACATACATTCATGTGGCTTCCTCTAGGTAAGGTTTCTCTTTCTTTCTTTTTTCTTTTTGAGACAGAGTTTCACTCTTGTCACCCAGGCTGGAGTGCAATGGCATGATCTTGGCCCACTGCAACCTCGACTTCCCAGGTTGAAGCCATCCTCCTGTCTCAGGCTCCTGAGTAGCTGGGATTACAGACACACACCACCACGCCTGGCTAATTTTCATATTTTTAGTAGAGATGGGGTTTCACCATGTTGGCCAGGCTGGTCTCGAACCCCTGACCTCAGGTGATCCGCCCGCCTCGGCCTCCCAAAGTGCTAGGATTACAGGCATGAGCCACCATGCCTGGCAAGGTTTCCCTTTCAACACCATGTGCATGCCTCTACTATTGCACTTCTTACCTTGTCTTATTACATCTTTGTATGTGGTTTGCCCCCTTCCCATCTCTGGGCCTAGACCAGTGCCAGGCACTTACTACACACTCAGTGAATGTTTTGTTGAATGAATGTATGGGATAAGTGTTATAACCAACCGCAGAAAGTGAAGTTATTAAGGCATATAATTTTGACAAATTAAGGCCAGATTTAACTTTTACCTAAATTTTGTGGTAATTCTAGGAAAGTCTTTCTGAAAAATCTAATTCAATTTGTATTTAAAGACCTAACCTCAATTTTTCAAGCCAATGTTTCTACACTCGATACCTGTGGAGACACTTGATCTATGCCATTTTGTTTTTTTGTGTTTTTTTTTGAGATGGAGTCTTGCTCTGTTGCCCAAGCTGAAGTGCAGTGCAGATCTCCGCTCACTGCAACCTCCACCTCCCAGATTCAAGCAATCCTCCTGCCTCAGCCTCTCAAGTAGCTGGGATTACAGGCACCCTCCACCACACCCGGCTAATTTTGTATTTTTAGTAGAGACGAGGTTTCACCATGTTGGCCAGGCTGGTCTCGAACTCCTAACCTCAGGTGATCCACCCACCTCGGCCTCCCAAAGTGCTGGGATTACAGGCATGAGCCACCACGCCCGGCCCTAAGTTGTATTTTTTACGGCTGATCTGTGGAGAAATTTTTCTCCTGAGCAGTATGTTTTTGTATGCAGCTAATCCTTCCCTCAGTTTTCTGTACTTTGTTTCTTTTTATTCTTTTTTTTTTTTTTTTGAGATGGAGTCTTGCTCTGTCACTCAGGCTAGAGTGCAGTGGCGTGATCTCAGCTAACTGCAAGCTCCATCTCCTGGGTTCATGCCATTACCCTACCTCAGCCTCCCAAGTAGCTGGGACTACAGGTGCCCACCACCACATCCAACTAATTTTTTGTATTTTTAGTAGAGACAGAGTTTCACTGTGTTAGCCAGGATGGTCTTGATCTCCTGACCTCGTGATCCACCCGCCTTGGCCTCCCAAAGTGGCTACAGGTGTGAGCCACTGCGCCCAGCCCTGTACTTTGTTTCTAAATGTACGCCTCTATTTCTTCTGTTTGAATACATTTAAAAACTCATACTGCTGGATCCACTGCTTATCTTATTCACTGTATTCCATACTTTGAAAGGACACTTTTGCTTTCCAACATGACATTTAACAAGTAGACTTGATATTATCTACCCCAGTTTGAAACTGAAACTCATTTCAAAGGAAGGGATCATTTTCTAGACGATAGTTATATAGCATTTTTCTCTCCACTTCTTCTGCCTTAGAACCTACTCAAGGAAAACTGCTTACTTCATTTAGAAGTTTTTTTTTTTTTTTTTTTTCCCAGAGACAGGGTCTCACTGTGTTGTCCAGGCTGCTTGCAAACTCCCGGGCTCCAGCGACCCTCCCACTTCAGCCTTTCAAGTAGCTAGAACTACAGGCATTCCACCACGTGCTTGGCTTCTTTTTGCATTTTTAACTATGACTTAAGTGTTGTTTTTTTTTTTCTGTGTAAATTTTCCTTTGCTTATATTCAGGGCCCTGAGTGAAAATCTACAGAGATGCTGAAAGGGAAAAAAAGGACATTCAAGGATTTACATTTTTTTATGTTCTTTACTTGTTAGCAGTTAAAACATTAGCAAGCAAGGGGATCTTTTAAGTTTTCCTCTAAAATATAATTATTCTAACTATTGAAACAATTTTTCCAGAAAAGCCTCTTTTAGACAATTGTAGTTTTTAATCTTTATATATCTGTACATGTAGAATTCTACAAAGAAGACATGTAATATCCTGCGTTTGCACCTCTCCCATCTTCCCCTTCCTTCTCTGGTGTGTGGGTGAATGGAGTGTGCACAAAAGCAGTGACCACCCCCAGCACAGGCGCTCTGCTCCCTGTGCTGCCCAGGTCCTTTGGTCTTCTTCTGTGACAGTTTCTTTTCTTAGCCCACTAAGCAATGATAGCCACCAAGATCATATGCTAAATATACCCCCTTTGGCAAAAAAAACCACACATATATATATATAAACATAGTAAAAAATCAGAAGTTGAGAGGTGACAACGTGCTAGCAGCCCTTGCTCGCTCTCAGCGCCTCCTCTGCCTCAGCGCCTCCTCCGCCTCCGTGCCTCCTCAGCCTCAGGGTGTGGCCACACTTGAGGAGCCCTACAGCCCGCCGCTGCACTGTGGGAGCCCCTCTCTGGGCTGGCTGAGGACAGAGATGGCTCCGTTTGTGGGGAGGGGTGGAGGGAGAGGCACAGGCGGGAACCGGGGATGCGCGCTGTGCTCACGGGCCTGTGTGAGTTCTGGGTGGGTGCGGGCTCTGCAGGCCCTGTGCCCGGCACTGCTGGCTCTGGGCAGTGAGGGGCTTAGCACCTGGGCCAGCAGCTGCAGACCGTACGCCAGATCCCCCAGCACTGGGGGCCCGCCCACGCCAAGCTTGAATTCTCACTGGGCCTCAGCTGCCTCCCCAACAGGGCAGGGCTCGGGACATGCAGCCTGCCATGCCCGAACACCCACTACCCTCCTGCACCCCTACTGTGGGCTCCCATGCGGCTGGAGCCTCCCTGCCGCCCCCTACTCCACGCTCCAGGTCCCATCAACCACCCAAGGGCTGGGGAGTACAGACGCGCAGCACAGGACTGGCGGGCAGCTCTGCCCATGGCCTGGCGTGGGATCCACTAGGCAAAGCCTGCTGGGCTCCTGAGTTGGGTGGGGACTTGGAAAACTTTTATGTCTAGCTAAAGGTTTGTAAATGCACCAATCAGCACTTTGTGTCTAGCTCACAGTTTGTAAACGCATCAATCAGTACCCTGTATCTAGCTCAAGGTTTGTAAATGCACCAATCAGTGCTCTGTGTCTAGCTAATCTAGTGGGGACTTGGAGAACTTTTGTGTCTAGCTAAAGGATTGTAAATGCACCAATCAGCACTCTGTGTCTAGCTCAAGGTTCATAAATGCACCAATCAGCACACTGTCAAAATAGACCAATCAGCTCTCTATAAAATGGGCCAATTAGCTCTCTGTAAAATGGGCCAATCAGCTCTCTGTAAGATGGACCAATCAGCGGGATGTGGGTGGGGTCAGATAAGGGAATAAAAGCAGGCTGCCTGCGCTAGCAGTGCCAATCTGTTCTGGTGCCTTTCCAGGCTGTGGAAGCTCTTTGGCTCTTCACGATAAATCTTGCTGCTGCTCATTCTTTCAGTCTGTGCTGTCTTTATGAGCTATAACACTCACGGCGGATGTCTATAGCTTCACTCTTGAAGCCAGCAAGACCACGAACCCACTGGGAGAGACGAACAACTCCAGACGCGCTGCCTTTAAGAGCTGTAAGACTCAGTGTGAATGTCTGCAGCTTCACTCCGGAAGTCAGTGAGACCACGAACCCACCAGAAAGAAGCAGCTCTGGACATATCTGAACATCTGAAGGAACAAACTTGGGACACACCATCTTTAAGAACTGTAACACTAACCGCGAGGGTCCGCGGCTTTATTCTTGAAGTCAGTGAGACCAAGAACCCGCTAATTCCAGACACAGTCAATACCACTATTCTAACATTGAATTTGAAAATATTCTATATGATTCTTGAATAAAATATTTCAATGACTTTTTACAAGGAAATAACTTGTGGCAATTATACACCGATGTAAGTAAGCTCTTAAGTCAGAGACAGGATGTCCTCAGTGACTCATAGCAGTATCTCTTTATTTTTTTTTGAGATGGAGTCTCACTCTGTTGCCCAGGCTAGAGTGTGGTGGTGCTGTCTCAGCGCACTGCAAGCTCCGCCTCCTGGGTTCATGCTATTATCCTGCCTCAGCCTCCCGAGTAGCTGGGACTACAGGCACCCACCACCATGCCAGGCTAATTTTTTTTGTATTTTTAGTAGAGACGGGGTTTCACCGTGGTCTCGATCTCTTGACCTCGTGATCCACCCACCTTGGCCTCCCAAAGTGCTGGGATGACAGGCGTGAGCCACCATGCCGAGCCTCATAGCAGTATCTTCACACACTCCTTAGCGGGACAACACTAAGAGGCCCCACTGATTGCTCATCAAAGATATTTATTCCTTGGCTAAAGCGAGCTAAGTTTGTTACTGTTGCATCTGTGGAGCTACCATGGTAATGGGAGGCAGGACTGGTTTCAGGAGCTTGAGATCTGTGCAGTGGCTTAGGAAGCCAGACCCTGTTAGAAGGGTCCTGTGCATTTATTTATGCCCTGCTGTTGCTATCTTGGAATTCTTAATAATTTTTGAATTAGGGTGACCTAGTTTTCATTTTGTACTGGGATCTGCAAATTACGTACTTGATGGGAGGTAGGAAGTAACAAGCACAGTTTAAGAGGGGGAAGTATACTTAATCCTCTATACATTCTTTTCAAAGAATAAGGCCAACCACATTCCAGAAAGCAAAAGGGTTCTCTTTCCTCACCTTGGTTATTTTCTTCACGTTGATCATTTTATATGAAGATGACTAGAGTATCCTAAAGAATGTAAGAGAAGGATTAGAAAAAGGAATGAGGAGTTTACATTGTTTTTTTGTATTAGAGGATGTAATACTAGCTTGAAGGGAATAATTCAGGTAGTGATTTTCTTTTCATGGGAACTTTTATATTCCATTAAAATGCAATATAAACCTAAATCACCTTAGAAACCTCTAGGGGAACAACCATATAGATTGCTTTCTTTTCAGTACTTACATTTTGGGAAATATTTAAACTTACTTACATTTTAGGGGAGGAACTGTTTCAGAAGTTTGATGTCAATGAATTAACTGATCGGGAAATGAGAAATATGATGGTTTTTATTCCTGCTCTACTCTGGGAGGCAGTAGAACATAGTGAAAATCAAAGTCTCCAGGAAGGATTGATTTTAATCCCTGCTGAATTACCTTAGGGACCTCCCTCAAAGACCGTGAACCTCAGTGTCCTAAACTGTGAAACTGGGTGACTAATACCCATCTCACAGGGTGGTTAATGGGTGATCAAACAAGACAATGCCATAAAATGTTTGACAAAGTGCAAGGCGTTGAGTCAGCTGTAATTATTGTTGTTGTTGTTAATATTATTTCTTTCTTTCCTTCTCTTCTAGTGGAAGCCCTGTCTAAAACGATCTAGTCCTTCTGTGAGAGTCTGGATAAAGAATTTAACATGTTGGTACTACAATATCCTCATTTGTGAAATGGCTGTTAACTTAGCACACCACCTAGCAGGTGATAGACATTCAGTAACTAACACCATGTGGGTTGGGGTTGAGGGTTGTTTTTTGTTTGTTTTGAGATGGTGTTTCGCTCTTTTTTTGTCCAGGATGGTGTGCAATGGTGCTATCTCGGCTCACTGCAACCTCCACCTCCTGGATTCAAGCAATTCTCCTGCCTCAGCCTCCCGAGTAGCTGGGATCACAGGCGCACACCACCATGCTTGGCTAATTTTTGTATTTTTAGTCGAGACGGGGTTTCGCCACGTTGGCCGGGCTGGTCTCGAACTCCTTACCTCAGGTGATCCATCTGCCTCATCCTCCCAAAGTGCTGGGATCACAGGCGTTAGCCACCACGCCCAGCCTCTTGATTTAGTGTGATTTGTATTTGAAATTAAAAAATAAAAATCAACTTTCCTGGCTGTGTATAAGAAATAACAACCCACGTACACAGTACTTTCTTTTCTTTTTTTTTTTTTTTTGAGACGGAGTCTCGCTCTGTCTCCCAGGCTGGAGTGCAGTGGCGCGATCTCGGCTCACTGCAAGCTCCGCCTCCCGGGTTCACACCATTCTCCTGCCTCAGGCTCCCGAGTAGCTGGGACTACAGGTGCCCACCACCACGCCCGGCTAATTTTTTGTATTTTTAGTAGAGATGGGGTTTCACCATGTTAGCCAGGATGGTCTCAATCTCCTAACCTCGTGATCCACCCCCCTCGGCCTCCCAAAGTCCTGGGATTACAGGCATGAGCCACCACGCCCAGCCAGTACTTTCAATTCCTAAAGTGTTTTCATGCATCTTCTCCTCTGAGGAGGCCACGCAGCTGGTAAATTACAGAATCTGGAATCCTGACTGTAAGTTTTATGATCTTTCTTCCTCATCACCATTTTATTCTATCAAATATTTGGAGACTCGTTATAGTGCTGTCTGTCTTCAGGAAAATTGCTTGTGCAAGATCATTGATGAAAGATGGGTAAGAGCACTCTACAGCCAAGAATTCCTTAGTGCTTAGGAATTAAACTCCACTCTTCCCCTAAGTGGTGTCCATGTATCATAATGTTGTCTAATTCAAGAGAGAGAAAAGGATCCAGCTTGTGGATACAGAGGGCTATGCCCAAAATGCTTAGGGACTTACTGAAGATAAATTCACTTGCACATCAGTCCTATCTAAAATCATCCCTGATCTGGTCGGGCGCAGTGGCTCACACCTGTAATTCCAGCACTTTGGGAGGCCAAGGCCAGCGGGTCACAAGGTCAGAAGATCAAGACCATCCTGGCTAACACGGTGAAACCCTGTCTCTACTAAAAATACAAAAAATTAGCCGGGCGTGCGGGCGGGTGCCTGTAGTCCCAGCTACTCGGGAGGCTGAGGCAGGAGAATGGCATGAACCCGGGAGGCAGCGCTTGTAGTGAGCCGAGATTGCACCACTGCACTCCAGCCTGGAGGACAAAACGAGACTCCGTCTTAAAAAAAAAAAAACCAAAAACATCCCTGAGCTTATATAATGATGTTGTTTTAAATTCCAAATTTCAGAAAAAGCCTTATAATGTCCTTTATTATTGATATGGTTTGGCTGTGTCCTTACCCAAATCTCATCTTGAATTGTAGGTCCCATAATTCCCATGTGTTGTGGGAGGGACCCAGTGGGAGGCAATTGAATCATGGGGGTGGGTTTTTCCCCTGCTGTTCTCGTGAGAGTAAGTCTCATGAGATCTGATGGTTTTATAAAGGGCAGTTCCCTGCACCCACTCCCTTCCCTGCTGCCATGTAAGACTTGCCTTTGCTCCTCCTTCACCTTCTGCCATGATTGTGAGGCCTCCCCAGCCATGTGAAACTGTGAGTCCATTAAACTTCTTTTTTTTATAAATTAAAGTCTCAGATGTTTCTTCATAGCAGTATGGAAATGGATTAATACAATTATCAAGCGCCAAATAAAAGCACCCCATTCCCACAACAAAAGCTCTTGTTATCTTGTAAGCTGTTCTCCATGGTAAACAGCACTAAGGAGAACCTTGTCTAATCTCATAGATGCTTTATCTTCCAGTTCCAGCCTCACAGTGTTTGGCTTCTACTTGATGTAGAACCTTATGGTCACATCCAGACTCACCTTGTTCAGGTTCAGTGACCTTGGGGCCAGTCAGACAGGACCTGGGCCCTCTCACAGGGCTGCCCTCCTTTAGATGTTTACTGTGTCCTGCAGATAATGGCCCACTCATCTCACACCTCTCCCGTCTCCAACAGGGTCCAGCCAGAACAGATCACAGTCCAAGACAATAAACACTCTATATTATTTCTTGGTGGCTGGCTTGCTGGGGGAAAATAAACTCCTCCCTTCCAGCCACCAACTTATAAGAAATGACGGAGTGAGTTCTTGTCACAGATTTAGTAATAAGCGCCTCTTACATGCTAAGCATTGGCACAATGTCTGTAATGGTGATAGTGAACAAAGCAGGCATGGGAGAACCACTGGTGCCTGTGTGATAAAACCTTTGCTGAGGATTTTATCTTTTAGCTCTCTAAGTGGTTCCTCTAGTAGTTGCCACATGGGAAATTTCTTTTGGAATTCACAAATAGAATTTTCACCTCCTCTGGTAGAAAGGAACCTGCACAAGTAACACATTAATTTCCTTATTTTCCTTGCTGCCAGGAAGCTCAGAGATACTACGAAAACAATAGTAACCATTGTGGTTAGCAATTTGCCTCCCCTTCCTTTCCTTTGTTCTGATTTTCCATTTTCTCACTCTTTTTTTTTTTTTTTTTGAGACAAAGTCTTGCTCTGTCTTCCAGGCTGGGTGCAGTGGTGCAATCTCAGCTCACTGCAACCTCTACCTCCTGGACTCAAACTCTCCTGCCTTAGTCTCCCGAGTAGCTGGGATTACAGGCACGAGCCACCACACCCAGCTAATTTTTTGTAGACACCGGGTTTCACCAAACATGGTGAAACATTCTTCACAGTAGTATAGAAATGGACTAATACAATTATCAAGCACCAAATAAAAGCACCCCATCCCCACAACAAAAGTCCTTGTCATCTTGACAAGCCCACCGGTCTTGAACTCCTGGGCTCAAGTGATCCACCCACCTTAGTTTCCCAAAGTGCTGGGATTACAGGCGTAAGCCACCATGCCCGGCCTACTTTATCATCTTTTTAAGTTGGCTAAAATATTATACTTTTTGAGAAGATACAGGGTAAAAATAAACCACTGCACATGTATGTATGCAATGAAGGCTTAGAGTTTTCCAAAGGCTTTCAAATACACCATCAGAAAGAAAAAGGTCTCAAATACCTTGTAGTATCCTTAGGGAATAAACAAACTGACCAAGCCTTCCTCATCCTCAAGTCCAAGAGGTGGAGTTGTAGTTCTCAAATTTCAAGAAGCATTTGAAATTCCCCAGAGGGCTTGTGAAGACACAAAGCTGAGCCCCACCCCCAGAATTTTGATTCAGTAAGTCTGGGATGGGGTCTGAATATTTACCTTTCTAACAAGTTACTAGGTAATGATGATGCTGCTTGTCAGGGACCAAAAACTGAGAACTGTTGACTTGAAATAACAATACCATAAACTATTATCAGAGACATATGAGTAAAGAAGATATTAATACAACGTGGGCTTAAACAAAAAGGCAAAATAAAGGGAATAGAAGGTAGGTACCAAGAAGTAATGTAGATATTGGGGAAGGTAAGGATCAAAGAGAATGAGGAAATCCAGAGACCTGGAGCTGCCTGAAAAGGCTCCAGAATAAAAGAAATTAAGTTTGATCTAAACCTGAGATGCAAGTGGGGAAAGCAGGACGGGCAGTGGGGTAAAAACAAAGTCACAAACAGAAATGTGGACAGCTTGTTTGTGAATGATGCCCTCGGAATGCACCACCCAAAGGGCTCAATCAAAGTTTGTTGAATAATGAGCAATAAGAGACTTGATTGGTGGAAGCAACAAATTCCTCCCAAGGAAAAATGAGGGGCTACTAGAGATGTGACCAAGAACTGGATTGTGAGTAGTTTTTAATGCAAAATCAAGAGGTGGATTTAAGTTTTGTAAGCAATGAGAATTCATTGAAGGTTTTGAGTAAGGCATTCACGTGAGCAAAGGGTATTTTCAGGTATCATTGTATAAGGATTTTTTTAATATATTAGTCCATTTTCACACTGCTAATAAAGACATACCCGAGTGTAGGTAATTTATAAAGGAAAGAGGATTAACGGACTCACAGTTCCAAATGGCTGGGGAGGCCTCACAATCAGGGCGGAAGATGAAGGAAGAACAAAGGGACGTCTTACATGGTGGCAGGCAAGAAAGAGCATGTGCAGAGGAACTGCCCTTTATAAAACCATCAGATCTTATGAGACTTACTCGCTATCACGAGAACAGCATGGGAAAGACCCGCCCCCGTGATTCAGTTCCCTCCCACCAGGTCCCTTTTCCACGACACATGGGAATTATGGGAGCTACAATTCAAGATGAGGTTTGGGAGGAGACACAGCCAAACCATTTCGTATATGATATTCTATTATAATATTACTTATTTCTTTTTTTTTTTTTTGAGACGAAGTGTCACTCTTGTTGCCCGGGCTGGAATGTAATGGCATGATCTCAGCTCACTG
Source organism: Pongo abelii (assembly GCF_028885655.2). Taxonomy (NCBI): domain Eukaryota; kingdom Metazoa; phylum Chordata; class Mammalia; order Primates; family Hominidae; genus Pongo; species Pongo abelii. The sequence goes on from NC_071998.2 coordinate 41,257,389, forward strand.
AAACCTCCGCCTCCTGGGCTCAAAGGATTCTTCTTCCTCCCTAGTAGCTGGGATTACAGGCACCTGCCACCATGCCCGGCTAATTTTTGTATTTTGAGCATAGACGGGGTCTGACCATGTTGGCCAGGCTGGTCTCGAACTGACCTCAGGCAATCTGCCTGCCTCAGCTTCCCAAAGTGCTGGAATTACAGGCATGAGCCACCGCGCCCGGCCAATATTACTGATTTCTTATGGCTTACCACCCATAAAATCAACACAAAGGAAGGGAGGAGACATTTCAAATGGGGGCATTAAAATGGTCAAATGCTGGTATCAGGAGAAGAGACCAGAAAACCAATACAATCCATACATTCAAGCCTAAATAATAAGGAGAAAGAATTGCAAGCATAACGATGTGTGTAGTTGGAGACAGGTTTTGGAGAGGAGATGAGTTTTGTTTGTTTGTTTTTTGAGACAGAGTCTTGCTCTGTCGCCAGGCCAGAGTGCAGTGGCACCATCTTTGCTCACTGCAACCTCCGCCTCCCGGGTTCAAGAGATTCTCCTGCCTCAGCCTCCCGAGTAGCTGGGACAAAGGCACAAGCCACCACGCCCAGTTAGTTATTGTATTTTTAGTAGAGACGGGGTTTCACCATGTTGGCCAGGATGGTCTTGATCTTCTGACCCCGTGATCCGCCCACCTCAGCCTCCCAAAGTGCTGGGATTACAGGCGACAGCCACTGTGCCCAGCCGTAAGTTTTGTTTTAAAGCAAGGCTTGTGGGGGAGTGTTGGTAGCCTCCAGTGGGCAGTAAATTGCCTGTTTTAGTTTGGCGAGAAGAAAGAGCTGGAAGTGTGGAATCATGTTCATAGAGATACACTCCAGTCATAGGCCGGGCACAGTGGCTCAAGCCTGTAATCCCAGCACCTTGGGAGGCCGAGGCAGGCAGATCAAGAGGTCAGGAGATCCAGACCATCCTGGCTAACATGGTGAAACCCCGTCTCTACTAAAAATACAAAAAATTAGCCAGGCGTGGTGGCGGGCGCCTGTAGTCCCAGCTACTCGGGAGGCTGAGGCAGGAAAATGGCGTGAACCTGGGAGGCAGAGCTTGCAGTGAGCCGAGATCGCGCCACTGCACTCCAGCCTGGGTGACAGAGCGAGCTCTGTCTCAAAAAAAAAAAAAATTAAAAAAAAGAGATACACTCCAGTCATAAGAAAAGCTTAATTAACCCTCATGCCAGCTTTCCTCCCTGACTGCCTTGTTCTCATGCAACTCCTAGCACTCACAGCTCTGGCGAGTTATAGCTAGAAGCCTTTCCCCTGGCCCCCCAGCTCCCCAGCCCCCCGGGCCCCCACACCAGGCTGTGAGGAGATGCACATCAGTTACACAGAATCGCCCTTGCAGCTGAGCTGGCTCCAAAGTGGGATCGGAGGCCAGAAGGCATCCACAGCCTTCTCAGGTCCGGGAACTTACCAGCCCAATTCTATGGTAACCCTGGCAGGCCCAGCTGGCAGCGGTGGGGATGGCAACAGCAAAACCCTGGGGGCCAGTACTGCCAAGAGGGGGAAAGGTCAGGCCAGGGCTGGAGCCCAGGCAGGCAACCAGCTCTCACTACATTTTTTATGCGGTTGGAGGCAAACCAGATGATATTACTGTAGCAACCAAGGCCAGCAGGAATGTCAAGGCAGGGAGAGGATGTGACCACACTGAGGATAGTGCAGAGACAGGAACCCAGAGGGGCCTTCCAGTGCACCTGGTTGGAAGAGAGGTCTGGAGGGCATGCAGGGGAGAGGAGAAGGAATAGCTGCTTCAAGTTCAGAGAAAAGAGATGGAAGAGGGAGGAACATGAGAGCTGAAGAAAGTTTTTTGAGAACCAGTGTGATTTGGCATGCTGGAGGCTCTAGGGAAAGCCAAGAGTTAGTCATCAGAAGAACAAGAAGACTAAGATTATGCCCAGTGACTTAGAGTTCATGGAAGAAAATGGGGTCCTCAGAAGACACGCAAAGTGACACAAAGGAAAAATGAGTTGTTCCTTACGTCTTCCAGTTGGAGGTGAGTTCGTCCAGCTAAATGTGTGCCATGTCACCCCATGCATATTTGGTGGTAACCTGGTGAATCAGAATCTGCACGTATCTGAGTGTTTATCTGAGTGTTTCAACAACTTCCCCGTTGTTTCCAATGCCCAGCCAGTTTGGAGAACTGGTCCAGAGGATATGGAGCAGGTACCCTAATTCAGGGAGGGGTTTGGTTTTCTTGCTGCTGTGGGCAGCAGAGAAGCATGGAGGAAAACAGGAAAGTAGAGCATGGGCCATTGTGGAACCAAGGTCACGAGCTGCATGATACAACAAGGAAAGAAGGATTTTGAAAATCTACCAGATTGGGGCGGGGCGCGGTGGCTCAGGCCTATAATCCCAGCACTATGGGAGGCCGAGGTGGGTGGATCACGAGGTCAGGAGATCGAGACCATCCTGACTAACACGGTGAAATTCCGTCTCTATTAAAAATACAAAAAATTAGCCGGGCGTGGTAGCGGGCGCCTGTAGACCCAGCTACTCAGGAGGCTGAGGCAGGAGAATGGTGTGAACCCAGGAGGCGGAGCTTGCAGTGAGCCGAGATCGCGCCACTGCACTCCAGCCTGGCGACAGGGCGAGACTTCGTCTTAAAAGAAAAAAAAAAAAAGAAAATGTACCAGATTCGAAGATTGGCGATGTGGAAAGTAGCAAGAAAGCCCTGATCAGTAAATCCAGAGGTAATTTAGCAGTAGGATCTGGAGGGGAAAATTGCAGAAAAGAAAATTTACGCTTTGAAAATGGCCTGAGAATAGAAAGGAACAATTTGCTAATTATACCCATGTACCTGCGGAAGTTGCTAGGATGACTAGTACAATGTGAGTATTTTTACAGTTGTAATTTTTTTTATTATAATGAAGACACCATAAGGCAGGCTCATCACTGTGTTACAGGGGAAACTTAAGCTCCAAGAAATGAAGTAGTTAAGTATCTTACCCCATGGCACATTCCTTTAGTCCCAGCTACTCAGAAGGCTGAGGTGGGAGGACCTCTTGATCCCAGGAGTTCAAGTCCTGCCTAGCAACACAATGAGATCCCATCTCTAAAAATCTCACGGCTGTAATCCCAGCACTTTGGGAGGCCAAGGCAGGCGAATCACCTGAGGTCAGGAGATCGAGGCCATCCTGGCCAACATGGTGAAACCCCATCTCCACTAAAAATACAAAAAATTAGCCTGGCATGGTGGCACATTCCTGTAATCCCAGCTACTTGGGAGGCTGAGGCAGGAGACTCACTTGAACCCGGGAGTCAGAGGTTGTAGTGAGCTGAGATTGCGCCACTGCACTCCAGCCAGGCGACAGAGTGAGACTCCGTCTCAATAAATACATAAAAATATTTTTAAAAATTTTTAAATAGTATTAATAAAAAAATAAAATAAAGATTAGGTCAGGCCGGGTGAGGTGGCTCACGCATGTAATCCCAGCACTTTGGGAGGCCAAGGTGGGCAGATTACCTGAGGTTGGGAGTTCGAGACCAGCCTGACCAACATGGGGAAACCCTGTCTCTACTAAAAACACAAAATTAGCTTGGCGTGGTGGCACATGCCTGTAATCCCAGCTACTCGGGAGGCTGAGGCAGGAGAATTGCTTGAATCCAGGAGGCAGAGATTGCGGTGAGCCGAGATCGCGCCATTGCACTCCAGCCTGGGCAACAAGAGCGAAACTCCGTCTCAAAAAAAGTAAATAAATAAATAAAGATTAAGCCAGGCACAGTGGGTGGCTCACTCCCGTAATCCCAGCACTTTGGGAGGCCAAGGCCGGCAGATCACGAGGTCAGGAGATCAAGACCATCCTGGCCAACATGGTGAAACCCCATCTGTACTAAAAATACAAAAAATTAGCCAGGCGTGGTGGCATGGCGCCTGTAGTCCCAGCTACTAGGGAGGCTGAGGCAGGAGAATCGCTTGAACCTGGGAGGGGGAACTTGCAGTGAGCCAAGATGGCGCCACTGCACTCCAGCCTGGGCGACAGAGCAAGACACCATCTAAAAAAAAAAAACAAACAAACAAAAATTAACTTTTTAAAAAGATGTTAAGGCCGGGAGCATGGGCTGACACCTGTAATCCCAGCACTTTGGGAGGCCGAGGCAGGTGGATCACGAGGTCAGGTGATCGAGATCATCCTGGCTAATGCGGTGAAACCCCATCTCTACTAAAAATACAAAAAATTAGCAGGGCCGGGTGGCGGGCGCCTGCAGTCCCAGCTATTCGGGAGGCTGAGGCAGGAGAATTACGTGAACCCGGGAGGCGGAGCTTGCAGTGAGCCGAGATTGCACCCCTGCACTCCAGCCTGGGCGACAGAGCGAGACTCCATCTCAAAAAAAAAAGATGTTAAATATCTTGCACAGATTTACAACCCAAGTTTGTATTCTTTCTGAGACACAGTTCTAACACTGCAGAATATTCTGTTTCTATACTTTATTCCTATCTACTATGTTTTTTAAGACTAGTGCATGGAGACAGCTTGTCTGATAAGATCCTCAACCCCACTTCTGTAGCTTGTGGGGCTGAAGGAACACCAAGAAGATGGTAAGAAAGAAACTATGCTATCATGTTTCCTTTCATGACAAAAGGATGCTGTGCTTATCCCATTGAAACAAAAGCAGGAATTAAACAAATACATGGGTTACAATATTTTTCTCTAATAAGAAATACGGAAAATATAAAAGTAGACTTTAAACTCTTAGCATGTTCTATAAAGACACATTACTTTAAAGTCAGAATGAGTCAGCCAAAACGAGGTTGTTCTTAGCTTTTCCTGAAGCTCTGTTTTCTCAAGCATACTCCCAAATATTAGATCCTGAAAAAAAAGGGTTTATGATGTCCAAAATAAACCAGCCGGAGACAAGAGTAGCACTTAAATGTATTTTTAATCATTACTACTTTTCCTCCTACTTCTCAGCATGTAAACCTAACTGCCAACCCACCAGGTGGTTGCGACAAGCAATTCAATAACTTTGGTAAATGTAAGGACATCATTGTCTTTACATTTACCAAAGTTATTGAATTTAATACATGTATTAAATGTAAGGACATCATTAAATACATTAAATACATTAAATTTTCTAATTTCAATGTATTAAAATTTCTATTTGTTGCCCAAAGGAACACAGTACGACAATGAAATTCTGAAAACAATTCTCTTAATTTTTTTGAGAAGTTTACTTTTAGGATATACATACATGTATGTGAGTATGTGTGTGTGTGTGTGTGTGTATGTGTACCCACATATATACACATACATACAAACTTTTTTCAGTTCTATTATAGAACTGGTGATCCAAAAAAAGTGCTACAAACATAATGTTAGTTTTCATAATCTCAGAGGCCATGGCAGTGATACAAAGGAAAAGAGAGGCTCTCCTTCAGGTTTGGGTATGGCCTTAGGTCACTGTGATCTTTCATGGCCAGAACAAAGGCGTGTGGAGGGCCAGGTAACTTCAGTCATGTTGGCAGTTGAAGTTCAACATGCCCTGTTTCCATCTTCCTTAGACAGGAGCAGAGTGCCAGGTGTGATTCTCTGGTTCTCTGCCCAGGTTTTCAGGGAGTGCAAGTGGTGCCGGTCATATTCACTTGCGGCCAGAAAGAGCATTCTGATCTTAAGCATAGTGCAGGTTTTGGGGCACGGAATCTGAGTCAAAAAAGGCAAGAGTGGGTACAAAACTGTAGAAAAGGGGAAGTTCAAGGTACTATTTGAGGGGTAAAGTAGAACCTCATTAGGACCCAAGAAAAACGTCTCCCTTATGACTAACCTAGGCAAAGAATAAAACTGTAATTTCTGTATGAAGTGCAAATTTTTTTAAATAATAATAACTTTCAAGAACATTATTTGCCCATCAGGGTTTGCACTGACGGCTTTAACATCGGAAACTGGACTGTAATTTACCTTGTAACTTCTTGAGATACTATCATTTCCCTAAAGGAAAAATAAAAGGAAATCGATGTTCTGTAAACCATTCCATCACCAGCAATGCTGACAGTGAAAAAAATTGACAGATGCTTCCTAAAATGGGTGTTTGTCAATTCAAAAGCATTTCTCTTCTTTTAAGTTTCCTTGGCAATTAAAAAGAATAAAAGCACTAACCCATATTAAAATGATTAAGTACTAGGATGGTAGCTATTATGGAGACAATGCCTCAGAACTGAATGAATGCAAAAGTGCGACTTTCACTCGTTGTGAAAATATATCGTGATGCTTTCATTTTGAAAATATATTTGCAAATAAACTTCTCAAAATATAGTCAAGTCCTCAAGAATTTATGACTGTGAAAAGAAAATAATTACCTTTTCAACTTGAGAGAAGGAAAACTGTTGGAACAGTTTAGCCAATGTCTATCCAATAATTTTTTTTTTTAATGTTTCTTGGACCACAATTCATTCTCCAAACCTTCAAAAGCCTATCATTTATCATTAATTTTGAAATAAAACAGGAAATACCTGTACTAAGAGAACCTTTGAAAATAAGCAGAATAATTGGCAAGGAATATTTGGGGAGGCACTGACAATAATGTAATGCCTGGATTAGTCTCTCAAAAAACATGAAATTGTAGCTGGGAGGCATATGTAGCTAAGGATTCAGCATTCCAGCACTGAGCATTATAACTCAGTTTTCCTGATATTCTGACATATTATTTAACAAAAAGCACATGGAAGATGTTCCCAGAACACAACTGCGGAGTTCCTATGTGAGTTAAACTTCCTCTGCTGCAATGGAGCTCATAGGCGTAACTGGCATAAAGATGTTAAAGTGCTTTTGTGCTGGGCAGTTTTCAACCATAAAGAGAAACACTTTTAAAAGATTTATGTTGTGTGTACATGCAAGCATGTAGGTATGCATACATGTATATACTCCTAGCCTGTTTCATTCATAAAAGGACTCCGAAAGACGGCTGTATTTACCTGTCTTTTAATCTGCTTCATTCTCCAGTTGCCAATTCTTTGGGATGTATCTAGAAGCGTGTGGGATTATTGGGGTGATATCCACCTAAAATGTTTGCACTTGGGGTGCCCACAGGGACCTTGGATTTCCCTGCCTCTGTGTCTTTGTTCAGGCTGTGCTCTCTAGTTAGAATACCCACCTTTTGGTCTTGGCTCAAAGTTAACTCAAGTGGCATAGCCTCTCCTCGTGTCTAGAACTGGATGTGATTTCTTTCATTCCTTTTTAGGTCCCTTTCCTGTGACACATTGTATTAGTCTGTTCTCATGCTGCTAATAAAGACATACTGGAGACTGGGTAATTTATAAAGAAAAAGAGGTTTAATAGACTCACAGTTTCACATGGCTGGGGAGGCCTCACAATCATGGCGGAAGGCAAAGAAGGAGCAAAGATACGTCTTACCTGGAGGCAGGCAAGAGAGAGCATGTGCAGGAGAACCCCCCTTTATAAAACCATCAGATCTCATGAGACTTATTCACTATTACAAGAACAGCACAGGAAAGACCGCCATGATTCAATTACCCCCTAGTGGGTCCATCCCACACCCGGGAATTATGGGAGCTACAATTCAAGATGAAATTTGAGTGGGGACACAGCCAAACCATATCACATATTTTATTTTACCTTGACTTAAGCTGACTAATTATTACACTTCTTTTCTTTCTTTCCCTTCTCCATCCCCACAAACACTAGTTAATAAATTTTTCGAAGGACAACATGTTAATTTCACCTTGTTACAAGACAATATTTGGCAGTCCATTAGTTGAGATGACTCTCTCCAGCATTCTGGGTTCCTACATGAACAAGCCAAACTCAGAGTAAGTTAACGAGTCAGAAACCAACAACTCTAACTAACCTCTAACTACGGACTTTACCAACCAGAAACCACCAACTAACGTCTACTAGGTACTTTAAGGTTACTGTTCCACTTTAGCCAATCAAATATTTTCTTTGTCTAGCTTCCCATGCTTATAAAAGTTTTCTCTCTGCTGGGTGCGGTGGCCCACGCCTGTAATCCCAGCACTTTGAGAGTCCAAGGTGGGCAGATCACAGGTCAGGAGTTCAAGACCAGCCTGGCCAATATGGTGAAACCCCGTCTCTATTAAAAATACAACAACAATTAGCTGGTTATGGTGGCGGGCACCTGCAGTGCCAGCTACTCGGGAGGCTGAGGTAGGAGAATTGCTTGAACCCAGGAGGCAGAGGTTGCAGTTAGCCGAGATCATGCCACTGCACTCCATCCTGGGTGACAGAGCGAGACTCCATCTCAAAAAAAAATAAATAAAAATAAGTCTCCCTCTCAAGCCCCTTCAGTGGAGCCCTGAACTACTTGCAGTCAGGTGCTGCCAGGTCACTCACTGTTTGCTCAAATAAACGCCTTAAAATTTTAATGTGTCTAAGTTTATCTTTTAACAACCTATGTAACACTGCTTACTATGGTGGCTTTGCCTATAGTGGGTGCTCCAAAACCTGTTTGATGAGTTAGAATTGAAGTTTGTGAATTGAATTGCTGAGCTTTCTATGTTCGTTGAAATAAAATAATTCACTTTTGATGATTCTTTGGGTCTTGTTTATTTTGAGATCATTCTTTGAAAAAGTATTTCATATGAATGACAAGTATTGATTTTTCTCTCCTTTTTTCCATGAGTTACTAAGTCCCTTCCTTCCTTCCTTCCTTCCTTCCTTCCTTCCTTCCTTCCCACCCTCTCTTCCCCTCTCTCCCTCCCTCCCTCCCTCTCGCCCTTCTTTTTCATTCTTCTTTTATTCATTTTTTTCTTCCAAACTAATTGAATGCCTTTTATCTGGCAGTTATAAGACACAAAAAGAGGGCAGGGTGTGGTGGCTCACACCTGTAATCCCAGCACTTTGGGAGGCCCAGGGGGGTGGTGAATCATCTGAGGTCAGGAGTTCAAGACCAGCCTGGTCAACGTGGTGAAACCCCATCTCTACTAAAAATACAAAAATTAGCCAGGTGTGGTGGCACACGCCTGTAATTCCAGTTATTTGGGAGGCTGAGGCTGGAGGATTGCTTGAGCCAGCGAGTTGGAGGCTGCAGTGAGCTATCATCATGCCACTGCACTCCAACCTGGGCAATGGTGAGACTCTGTCTCAAAAAAAAAAAGGAAATAAATAAGAAATCTGGATCCAAATTTAGAATGTAATTTATAGTCCTGACAAAGCCATAAATCATGTTCTAAATTAAGACAAATACTTATCCAATGCATTTATATAAATATATGTGTGTGTGTGTGTGTGTGTGTGTGTGTGTATATATATATAATTTTTTTTTTTTTTGAGGCAGGGTCTCGCTCTGTCACCCAGGATGCAGTGCAGTGGCTCAATCTCAGCTCACTGCAACTTCTGCCTCCCGGGTTCAAGCGATTCTCCTGTCTCAGCCACCTGAGTAGCTGGGATTACAGGTGCCTGCCACCATGCTTGGCTAATTTTTGTATTTTTAGTAGAGACGGGGTTTCACCATGTTGGCCAGGCTGGTCTCGAACTCCTGACCTCAAGTGATCCACCCGCCTTGGGCTCCCAAAGTGCTGGGATTACAGGTGTGAGCCCTGCACCCAGCCAAAAGATATATTTTAAAACTTGATCAAAAAAATTCTAAGTAGTCAAAATGTAAATTCATCCAAAGTCTTTTCTTAAACCAGTTCATCTTCATGCCAACAGTTTTTGCACTTCATAATATGACAGTAGCTTAATCCTCAAGTATAAATTTTAGAAAACACATTGGAAGCAAAGTTGTTTTATATTGTCCTCACCCCCACCCCACTGTCCTAGTTGCTAACATTTAAAAGGCAAATTATTTAACCACTCTAAGCTACCTCAAGGGTTAAAGAGGAGCTACTCAGTGATTCATTCATAATATCTACCGAGCATCTACAACAAGCTAAGCAATGTTCTGTGCTAAATTTAATTTTTAAAAAAGAAAAAGAATGCATTTCCACCCAGAACAAATATAACTGGTTCTACTTTTGAAGGAAGCTGGCTGAATTAGTGTCACTGGGGAGGTAAGTTTGCCAGATAAAATACAGGACACCCAGTTAAATTTGAATTTCAGATAAACAACAAATACATTTGTATTATAAATATGTTCCATGCAACATGTACTAAAGAATTACTTATTGTCTAATGAAATGCAAATGTAGCTGGGTGCAGTGGCACACACCTGCAATCCCAGCACTTTGGGTGGCTAAGATAGGCAAATTGCTTGAGTCCAGGAGTTCAAGACCAGCCTGGGCAACATGGTGAAACCCCATCTCTACTAAAAATACAAAACATTAGCCAGGTGTGGTGGTGCATGCCTGTAGACTCAGCTACTGGGAGGCTGACATGGGAGGATTGCTTAAGCCTAGGGAATTCAAGACTGCAGTGAGACGCTGCACAGAGCAAGACCCTGTCTCTCTCTCTCTCTCTCTCTCTCTCTCACACACACACACACAGGGAAATAAAGAAATTCAAATTTAATTGGCCATCCTTTATTTTTAAGACTTTTTTGTTTTTTAGAATAGTTTTAGGTTCACAGCAAAATTAAGAGGAAGGTACGCGGATTTCCCATGCGTCCCCTGCCTCTACACATGCCTTCTCCATGATCAACATTCCCCATCAGAGTGGTTCGTTACAATTGACAACCTACATTGATACATCATTATCTTCCAGAGTCCATAGTTTACATTAGCGTTAACTCTTGGTGTTGTACATTCCATGGGTTTGGACAAATGTATAATGATATACACCCTTCATTACAAAATCGTACAGAGTATTTCCATTGCTCTAAAAATTCTCTATTCTCTGCCTAATCGTCTCCTCTCTTTCCCCTGTCTTGTATTTTTATTTGCTTAAATCTGTCAACCCTAGTGGGGAAAGGACCGGCTACATTGCTGCCTTCCTTTGCAGAAGCTGGCTGGGGCTGGAGAGTGAGAATCAGAACAGACAGCTCAATGTGTAGCTGGCTGGCTTTGAGTATGCGCAACTGCATAGTGAGGGTAAAGAATTAAGAAGCCGAAGCTGTAAGGCACTGACTACTTTGCATAATAAAATTCTAAATCATTAGGACAGGATGGGAATGGGGCAGACACTGAGTAAGAAAAGGGAAAGAGGTCGGGCGCGGTGGCTCACACTTGTAATCCCAGCAGTTTGGGAGCCCAAGGCAGGTGGATCACGAGGTCAGGAGTTCGAGACCAGCCTGGCCGGTGTGGTGAAACCCCGTACCTACTAAAAATACAAAAATTATCTGGTCGTGGTGGCACACACCTCTAATCCCAGCTACTCAGGATGCTGAGGAAGGAGAATTACTTGAACCTGGGAGGTAGAAGTTGCAGTGAGCCGAGATCATGCCACTGCACTGCAGCCTGGGACAGAGTGAGACTCCATTTCAAAAAAAGAAAAAAAAGAGAGAAAGAAAGAGAGAGAAAGAAAGAAGAAAAAAAAAAGAAAAGAAAAGAAAAGGGAAAGAAAGCTGGGCAAATAAGAGGCTAAAACTAAGGCAGAGAAGTTCAGTATTAGTTTTTCCACACCACGGTAATAACTATTGTCTTTCACCTTCCCAAATCTTTTACTACATACATTCATATATAGTAAACAGAGGAACAGAAAATATTTCGTACAGTAATGTTCATTTCAATCTTCAGAACTTTAACCCGTTCTTCGGGGTCGCAGCCAAATAGCTTTGCTATGGATGCAGGTGAGGTAAAACACTAGACCTGTCAGTTTTCCGTTTCGTTCTAATTTGCTCCTGGTGCACAGTCATAGCTATAGAATGATTGGTCTTATAGAGCTGGCTAAGACAGCTATTCATCCAAACGGCAGGGCATCTGTGTCAGTCTTTGCCCCAAGTCCCAGGGCCGTCCCACATATTTGCAATAAGTACCCAGGAGAAGGCTGCTCTTCCCTTCCTAGAGCCAATAAAGGTCCACCAAACATCATGCCTGTGGCTGTCACTCTGGAGATGTGTAGAAATCATTTTCTATCGACTGTGCTCAAGGACTGAAGCCAGAGCCTGGTGTTCCAATGGCATTATCAAATAACAGATCCCTAAATACCATAACGAAAAAGGTCAGCCATATGGGCCTTTTTTGATCAAGGCTCTTAGTTACCTGGAGTTTCTCCATACCCTTCAGGTCTCTGGGATTCTGTATCCCAGTTGGCTCTCAGGGGTTTAGTGTCCCACCTGCCTGGCTTCCTGCTCTTTCTGCGGCCAGACTCTGCTGGACAGCCTTAGGTACACTGCTAGTCTATACTCAGAATGCTCACTCTGTTCCAGCTACAAGTCTGGAGGCCAGTCTTCACTCTCTTCCTTTAGTTTAGAACCCTCCCTCTAAAATCTGGAATGTAAAACATACGCTCTTAGACAGCAGCTTCTGCTCTTTTTCTGCCTCACACCCTAGCAATTGCCTTCCCCCTTGTTGGCTCCTGGCCTCCTCTCTCACCGTTGGCTCACAGCATACCTTTGTCAGCATTCAGACATGCCCGCTAACTTGTCTCCTGAGACCTAAACACAGACAATCTGACACCCTAATTCCACATTTCATTTTTGGTCACAGAGCTAATAACGATGTGCCTTAGACAAAGTGTCAGAATTGTTCCTGCACCTCCAACAGAGATTGGGTGAAAGAAAAACATCACACATGAATCACACTAGCTGCTGTGACAGATAAACTCACCAACTTTGGTGGCCGCATGCAATAAAAATGTATGTCTTGCTTACATAACAGAAGAGTTGACTGCTGACTTCTCCTCTATGTGGTAACTGTGGGACAAGTGTCCTTCTATCTTGCGCCTCCACCATCTTGTAGGCCTTCAGATTCCTTGGTGTTGAGTCCACAGATAGGGAAAGAGAGGGTTGAGAGCACACTTCTTAACGGGTGGGGCCACATTTCCACCTAGATATAAAGTGTTGGGAAATGTGGTCACTGACTTGTCTATTCACTGACAACTCTACACCATGGAAGTGGGTCACACAAATCTTTGGTGGGCAATGAGCTGTGTCTCTGCCATAGATGGTAATCCCCATCGTCTCGGTCAACAATAGAGCTTCCGCTCTAAAAAGAAAAAATAATATATAAAAGTGTCGAGACATCTTTCTTCAAATAAACCAAGTAAATTATTTATTTATTTATTTATTGAATAAAAGGCTTACGGGGAGAAGAAATGAATTCTTCAGGCTGGGCGCGGTGGCTCACGCCTGTAATCCCAGCACTTTGGGAGGCCGAGGCGGGCGGATCATGAGGTCAGGAGATTGAGACCATCCTGGCTAACGCGGTGAAACCCCGTCTCTACCAAAAATATAAAAAATTAACTGGGTGTGGTGGCGGGCACCTGTAGTCCCAGCTACTCGGGAGGCTGAGGCAGGAGAATGGCATGAACCTGGGAGGTGGAGCTTGCAGTGAGCCGAGATCGCGCCACTGCACTCCAGCCTGGGTGACAGAGTAAGACTCCGTCTCAAAAAAATAAATAAATAAAAATAAAAGAAATGAAGTCTTCAAAGTGATTTGAAGCTGAGTGTGGTGGCTCACGCCTGTAATCTCAGCACTTTGGAAGGCTGAGGTTGGCGGATCACCTGAGGTCAGGAGTTCGGGACCAGCCTGGCCAACATGGTAAAACCCCGTCTCTACTAAAAATACAAAAATCAGCTGGGCATGGTGGCGGGTGCCTGTAATCCCAGCTACTTGGGAGGCTGAGGCAGGAGAATCGCTCGAACCTGGGAGGTGGAGGCTGCAATGAGCTGAGATCACACCATTGCACTCCAGCCTGGGCAACAGAGAGAGACTAAATCTCAAAAAACAACAACAGCAACAAAGTAAGAAGTCTGTAAGTAGTTTATTTATCTGTAGTGTCCCTTCCTCTGCATACATATAACAGTGTGTAACTGGTTTCTCAATCTCCTGTAGCCAAAGATAATTGAGACATGACAGTATGCAGCAGGTTTCTTAACTGCCTATGGGTAAACATACCTGTTTGAAAGACAATAGATCTATCTGAGAGCCTTCCCATTTTCTTATTTTTGTTATTGCACATAGGGTAAAAGCACAGAAGTATATAGGTCTAAGGATACTTGCTAAGCAGATTTATTCATTCAACATTCATTTTTTGAGTATCTACAATGGCTACACAGTCATCCTAAGAACTAGAAATATTAGAATAATAAATAGGGTCCTTGCAAAAAACCAAACACCGCATGTTCTCACTCATAGGTGGGAATTGAACAATGAGAACACTTGGGCACAGGAAGGGGAACATCACACACTGGGGCCTGTTGTGGGATGGGGGGAGGGGGGAGGGATGGCATTAGGAGATATTCCTAATGTTAAATGACGAGTTAATGGGTGCAGCACACCAACATGGCACATGTATCCATATGTAACAAACCTGCATGTTGTGCACATGTACCCTAGAACTTAAAGTATAATTTAAAAAATATTAAAATAAATAAATAAATAAATAAATAAATAAATAAATAAATAGGGTCCTTGCTCTCAGGTAGCTTATAGGGTAATGGAGTAAAAAGTACATGTCAGAGTGGTTCCATTCTTGAGATTAGAGAATGCTGAGTTTATCCTTTGAGAAGGACAAATGTCAGGATCTGTCATAACCTATTTGAAGCAAAACAATAGTAACCAATGTTGTATAGATTAATTGTATAGCTTGGGGGTAGAATCTGTGTCTTTGATGATGAAGATTGGTCATATGGTTATGGGGCAAATAGCTGCCTACATGATACATTTGTGAGATTATGCAAGGCATTTGATGGCAAATCATTTCCCATTACTAATTTGACTTGGAAGGCCACAACTTAAAAGCTAACATATGGGGACAGTATTGGGCATTATTACTTTTATCAGAATTAACCAAACTTGTAGCAGAAAGAAGGGCTAAGGGAATGAGTAAGAGGACCAAAAATTGAAATAGGGAGATACAGCCAGGTTGTTGGGCTGGCCCTGAAACCAGGAGTCAACCTGGAGTATTCCTGAGTCAGAAGTGAGAAAAAATTACTTTTTTTTTTTTTTTTTTGAGATGGAGTCTAGCTCTGTCACCCAGGCTGGAATGCACTGCAGTGATATTGGCTCACTGCCACCTCTGCTCCCTGGGTTCAAGCGATTCTACTGCCTCAGCCTCCCGAGTAGCTGGGATTACAGGTGCCTGCCACCATGCCCACCTAATTTGTGTATTTTTAGTAGAGACGGAGTTTCCCTGTGTTGGCCAGGCTGGTCTCAAACTCCTGACCTTGTGATCCACCCTCCTTGGCCTCTCAAAGTGTGAGCCACTGCGCCTGGCTGAAAAAAATCACTACTTTAAAAAGTCACTGGCCAGGCACGGTGGCTCACACCTGTAATCCTAGCACTTTGGGAGGCCGAGGCGGGCAGATCACGAGGCCAGGAGATCGAGACCATCCTGGCTAACACAGTGAAACTTCATCTCTACTAAAAACACAAAAAATTAGCCGGGCATGGTGGCAGGTGCCTGTAGTCCCAGCTACTCCGGAGGCTGAGGCAGGAGAATGGCGTGAACCCGGGAGGCAGAGCTTGCAGTGAGCCGATATCGCACCACTGCACTCCAGCCTGGGTGACAGAACGAGACTCTGTCTCAAAAAAAAAAAAAAAGTCACTACTATTGTAAGCCTCTGTTGCTTGAGAATGTATCCAATACCCAGGCATGTTGGGGGAGTCGGCTGGGAGAGTAAATCTTGAATATCTTAAGAATCTTTCTTCAGGGTTTTGAAGTTAAGTCACTGTTTTAAACAGGATTTTTATACCATTAGGGATGAAAAATTGTCATGAGGAGCCATTAGGAATGGCAATGTGTAGGCTTTTCCCCAGATTGCCGCTTAGATAAAGTACGTTTTTCAGACTCCAAAAACCCACCACATCTTTCAGTTTTCCTTCTTTGAACTCAGCTCTTTTATTTTTTATTTTATTTTATTTGTTTCTTTTTTTTGAGACAGAGTCTCGCTCTGTCGCCCAGGCTGGAGTGCAGTGGCGCCATCTCGGCTCACTGCAAGCTCCGCCTCCCGGGTTCACGCCATTCTCCTGCCTCAGTCTCCCGAGTAGCTGGGACTACAGGCGCCCGCCACCACGCCCGGCTAATTTTTGGTACTTTTAGTAGAGACGGGGTTTCACCTTGTTAGCCAGGATGGTCTCGATCTCCTGACCTCGTGATCTGCCCGCCTTGGCCTCCCAAAGTGCTGTGATTACAGGCGGGAGCCAGCGCACCCGGCCAAACTCAGTTCTTATCAAGAGCTTTCTCATAAAGATCCACAAGCTGGAAATAATCTCTCCATTCTTCCATTTTCCCTTTTTGACCTCTTTTATGGCACTTGCTGTATTTTAAGGTAGATTATTATTTATGTTATTCTTATTTATCTTACTAGAGGGGAAACTGTTGGCATAAAATGTGGTGGTTAAAGATATGCCTTGGATTCAGACAGATCTCAGGTCACTGTGTGCCCTCAAACCAATAGTCAACCTCTTTAAGCCTCAATGCCTTCTCTGAAAATGTATGTTATAACAGTAGGTGAAATGTCCACAGCATCGTACAAGAGCATACAGCACTCAATGTGTGTTAGCTACTTCTTTTTTTTTTTTAACGATACTTTTCCTTTGTTAAATTTAATAATTTCAACCTCAGGAAGCCAGTGTTCTTAAAGCCATTTTCCTGAGGAGGATTCCCCATTGCAGAGGTCACATAACTTTCTCAAAGTTATGTAGCTGGTGGAGAGAAGAATATGAATTTGAACCCAGGTTGTGTCTAAGGCAACCTCTCTTTCCAGGGCAACAGGGAGCCACTATTAGATTCTATTCATAGCTGACTCGTAGTGTAAGGTTTTAATGTTTCCTTTTATGTATCTTGTTTCCTCTCAGTGAAACAAATAGGCTCTAGTAGGGATGGGTCTTGGCTCGAGCATTCCCGTGTTTATCAACACTTTAAGACTTGAAAATTGAGAACAGACACTGCTTTTCATTCTGGACAATGACTTGTCAATATAGGGAAACATTTCCATTGTTTTCATATAAAAATGTTCCACTGATGCCATAATGCTAGTAGAGTTTACAAATATAAAGGTATAAGAAGAAAATAATTAAATTACATTTTCTGAAAGACATATTAGTCTCTAAATTTTATTTCTTTTTAGCTTAAGAGTCAAAAGCCAGAGAACTGCAAATTTATTTTGTGGATGTTTGCCCCAAAAGGGCTCAAGATGAACATGATGACCCCAAATCATGCTAAAATCTCTTGGTCTTAGTTATTCGTCCTCTTGAAATAAAAAGGGCAGACAGTGGAGATTTTAAAAAATTTAACTAGCACTCTAATAAAAAAAACTCTTAATTTTTAAACAGCCTACTTGTTTAAAAAAAAAAGCTCATTCTTATCACTCATCTTTATTCTTCAAGCTCTAACACAAGCATAAAATGGAAATTTACTAGCTTTTTTAAAGAGCATATTTTACCACATAAGAATTAAAATAACAATTACTTTATTTTTTTCTCTCAGATACTGACCATACTTCCCAAATTTATACCATTACAGAAACTATTTTAGCTCTGAAATTTGAGATATTGTTGTATTCTACACAATATTTGAAGAATTTCTCAGTTATTCCCAGGCATTCATTTCGATGGAGTCTTTCTTTGGTCACTCAATAATTCAACCGGCATTTATTGAGTACCAATTATGTGCTAGGCACTATGCTCAGTGCTGAGGGACACAGGGCAGAAAAGATATATTCCCTACACTCAACAACCTCTCAGAAGACATTTAATGAATAATTTTATCTTCCTGTTATAGTAAAATAAGCAGACGTGAATTCCTCTAAGCATCATTAAGTAACTTCTGTTTCAAATGTGAGTCTCTCTTGCTGTAAGGCTCCACTATTCAATGCACTCAATGCACTGTTGAAGATTTCTAACCCTGAGTCTGATATTTTATCAGTTTCATTTTAAGCCACATTTCCTGATCCCAGTGAAGGGTTTTTGCCATCCATTCATCTGATAAAGATTTGAGTGTCAATGTGTGTAAGGCAACAGGTTAGTGTCTCTGCAGGCTAAAATGAATGGTATGACCAGTAAGTGGATGCAAAAACTGAATAGAAGAAATAAGGGTTTCATCAGGGACTTTGGATAGAGAGGAAAGTGTATTTTCCAGTTACTGTCACATGCGTCAGAGTTAATGAAGATAATATCCATTTAAGTGGTTGAGGATTTCCTTTCCTCAAGGGGCTTGCCAACCACCATCCCAGGTATCTATTACTGAATAGGATTTTTATCCAGAACTCTTTTCTGCTTCCCTACTCTGAAGCAGGATGTTCAGAACTCTGAAGAGACATTTAAATGGCGTGGGGGACTGGACGCAGTGGCGCACGCCTGTAGTCCCAGCTACTTGGGAGGCTGAGGCACGAGAATAGCTTGAACCTGGGAAGCAGAGATTGCAGTGAGCCGAGATCATGCCACTGCACTCCAGCATGCACGACAGAGTGAGGCTCTGTCTCAAAAACTAAACTAAAATAAATAAGTTAAATAAATGGCATGGAAACTGATATGGTTTGGCTGTGTCCCACCCAGATCTCACCTTGAATTGTAATAATCCTCATGTGTCAAGGGTGGGGCCAGGTGGAGATAACTGAATCATGGGGGCGGTTTTCCCCATACTTTTCCCATGGTAGTGAATAAGTCTCACAAGATCTGATGGTTTTATAAATGGGAATTCCCCTGCATGAGCTCTCTTGCCTGCCACCACGTAAGACATGCCTTTGCCCTTCCTTCATCTTCTACCAGGAGTGTGAGGCCTCCCCAGCCATGTGGAATGGTGACTTTATTAAACCTCTTTCCTTGTAAATTACTCAGTCTCCGGTATGTCTTTATTAGAAGCATGAGAATGGACTAATACAGTTAGCCTGCACCTTCTTCCTCTAAGCTTCTAGACAGCCCCAGTCATGTTAGGTTCTAGCTTCCTGCCTCTGGGTCTTCTCCAGAGTCAGGAATACGCACTACGATATGAACAGGAGCCAAGGGGTGTAGTATGGATGAAAGTGACTTATGTTCTACATTACCCAATTCTATGAGATTTTCACTTTAAAACCCAGAGTGCATTTACTTTTTAATTATAAAGAAAGTTTTAAAATTACAGAATTCGGAAAGCATATTCTCTGGAGTGAAAGGCAGCTCCCAGTTCTCAAAAGCACCTCTCATGTCTTAACACTCAAAACGTAGGAAATTTAAGAGACCCCAGGAAAAGGGATGGCTTTCTTCATTTAGAATTTCTGCCGGGTGCGGTGGCTCACGCCTGTAATCCCAGCACCAAGACGGGCGGATCATGAGGTCAGGAGATCAAGACCATCCTGGCTAACACAGTGAAACCCCATCTCTACTAAAAAAAAAAAAAATACAAAAAATTAGCTGGGTGTGGTGGTGGGCGCCTGTAGTCCCAGCTACTCGGGAGGCTGAGGCAGGAGAATCGCTTGAACCTGGGAAGCAGAGTTTGCAGTGAGCGGAGATCATGCCACTGCACTCCAACCTGGGCGACAAGAGTGAGACTCTGTCTCAAAAAAAAAAAAAAAAAAGAATTTCTTCTCTCACCCACTCCCAGTTTTTCTTTGCTAAGGTGTCTCTTTCTTTCCACATTTATTCTACAAACATGAGTCCTGCGGCTCTCCCAGAGGAGATAAGAAACAGAAGCTGTGTGGGGGTATAATGTCTTTCACTAGGGTGAGACTGAAATGGGGAGGGAGAGGTTGTGAGGAAAAGGCAGGTAATTAAAAACTGGTCTATGGGCTGGGTGTGGTGGCTCACACCTATAATCCCAGCACTTTGGGAGGCCGAGGCGGGTAGGATCACCTGAGGTCAGGAGTTCGAGACCAGCCTGGCCAACACGGCAAAACCCCATCTCTACTAAAAATACAAAAATTAGCCAGGCGTGGTGGCAGGCGCCTGTAATTCCAGCTACTCAGGAGGCTGAGGCAGCAGAATCGCTTGAACCCGGAGGTGGAGGTTGCAATAAGCTGAGATCACACCACTGCACTCCAGCCCGGGCAACAGAGCAAGAGTGCATCTTAGAAAAAAAAAAAGAAAACTGGTCTACAGAAATCTGACTCTGAAGCATTCAGTTATTGGTTGGCATCTCCGTTTGTATACAAAAGCAGCAGATCCAGCACTTAGGTTTTTTATTGCAAGTCTGAGGTCCTCACACAGGGGCTTGAAGGGTTTTTATGGTTCAATTCATTCCAGTCTTGCACCTTAAAGTTGGTTCATCCCAGAGAGGTGACTGATGACTAGTTTTCTTTTCTTTTCTTTTGACACAGAGTGTCACTCTGTCGCCCAGGCTAGAGTGCAATCACATGATCTCAGCTCACTATAACCTCTGCCTCCGGGTTCAAGCAATTCTGCTGCCTCAACCTCCCAAGTAGCTGGGATTACAGGTGTCTGTCACCACGCCTGGCTAATTTTTGTATTTTTTGTAGAGATGGGGGTTTCGTCATGTTGGCCAGGCTGGTCTTGAACTCCCGACCTCAGGTGATCCCACCTGCCTCAGCCTCCCAAAGTGCTCGGATTACAGGCTTGAGTCACCACGCCCAGCCCTGATGACCAGTTTTCTGAGGACATGCTTTACCTGCCAGATGAGCAGAAGGTTCCATGAGTCCTTGGAGAACTTGCATCCTTAAGGTAACCAGCTTATGACAAATGAATTTATTTCTTATTAATGCTCTCGGTACTCCACATGCCAGTCACACCATATATGAGTTTCTTCTAGGATGGGTGAGTTGGCTGAGGCTGTACCCCTGAAATGAAGGAAAACCATGTGGGATAGTTGATTCTCTTTCTTCACCTCTAACTGTGCTCTGTAAGAATTCTCTTACTAGCATCATCTTACCGTATATAATCTGAATGTGGATGACTCATTTTAGTCTCTGCTCCAGTACTGACTCCCTGGATCACACAGACCTGTCCAAAATCTCATACCTAGTTTCCCAAAGATTCTGAGAATAATAATGGGAGGCAATATATCCGAAAGCCTCTTGGAATAGACACATGCATACATAGTTTGCAGTTCAGACTGGTGTGTTTTTAGTGGCAGCGTACCCTCTGTTGATCAAGCACATTAGTGGTCCATTACTGGAATCACATTTGGTGACATGCCAAGTGTCTTCTGATTTGACATCAAAGTGGTAATGATAGCTTGAATGAGTGAACTAGTATCTGTGAAGCTCCTTATCATGGAGATAACTGATTTTATACTAATATTTTCCTGTTTCCTTATTTGCTTTTGCTTTCTTTCCCAAGCAGCATATTTATTGTTGTTAACTTGGATGAGTTTTTGTGATCTTGGTATTAAGTGAGACAGATATGTAAACAAGTTGCAAGCCATCATTAGTTTATCAGTAGAAGGATGTCTGGTCCATTGCCAAGATTCATTGATCTGTTTATTATGACCCTACCCAGTACAATTGTAGTGGCAATTTAAAAAATCGTCTTAGGGTTTCACTTGCAGAAGTCCACTGGTTCATTTATTAACCCACGTTTGAGGGATAGCTTGCTGTATAATCTTACCGGCATTATTATGACCATTGTTATAATCCACTGCAGCCAGGGAGTAATATCCCAATTACATGTTCTGTTGTTTCACTTGTGATATGAGAGCGATGCAAATTGTTGATGATAATTACGCTGATTTTCAGCAGTTTGCAAATTAGTAAATTAGTACGTTTAGAAATATAAATATACCCAAAGGCTAATATGTGTGTTGGGACTAGTTAACAAGTATTTATTGAGTGCCTACAGTGTGTGTGGTGGACTGTAATAGGCACAGTGGTAGAGATACCAGTGACGGCATAAAACAAACAAGGATCCTACCCTGGCTCAAGTTACAATTTGTGCTAGATAAAAATAAAAGTACCTTACTAATTGAGTTAGTCTGTTCCGGCAAGAAACAACCCTGAAATGGCATAAAACAACAATTTATTAATTCCTACAATTCCGTGGGTTGGCTGGGCTGTTTATTGACTGGTTTTAGAGGATGACTAGTGGGAGAGTCACTGGGTCGGAGAGGCTAGCCTCACTCACAGGAATGGCAGTTGGTGTTGGCTGTGGGCTGGGCATCTTGCTTCTTATTTATTTATTTATTTATTTATTTATTTTTCCCCGAGATGGAGTCTTGCTCTGTCACCCAAGCTGGAGTGCAGTGGGGTGATCTCAGCTCATTGCAACCTTTGCCTCCCAGGTTCAAGCAATTCTCCTGCTTCAGCCTCCCGAGTAGCTGGGATTACAGGCGCGCACCACCATGCCCAGCTAATTTTTGTATTTTTAGTAGAGACGGGGTTTCACCATGTTGGCCAGGCTGGTCTTGAACTCCTGACCTTGTGATCCGCCCGCCTCAGCCTCCCAAAGTGCCGGGATTACAGGTGTGAGCCACCGCGCCTGGCCATCTTGCTTCTTTTTTAAGTGGCCTCTCGTCCTCTGGTAGGGTAGACCAGCCCCCTCACATGTTCTCAGGGCAATGCTCCAAGAGAGTGAAAGAGGAAGCTGCAAGGCCCGTTGAGGTCAAGCCTCGGGAATTGCATAACATCACGTCTCCCACATTCTACTGACCAAAGCAAGACTTAAGGCCCACCCAGATTCACGGGATTGGAGAAACAGACTGCACCTCTTGATGAAAGTGGCAGAGAAGCCACATGGCAAAGATGAGGACATACCAGGATGGATGTGTTGGGGCTCAGGAAAGGATACCCCAAAATGCGGCATTTTGACATGTCGAACTAAAGACGCAGCCTTAAGGTGTCTCTGGCCACCCCACCACATCACCCCTCAATCCTCTGCCTCTTCCAAAGCACAGGATGAGGCTGTTCTCTGAAATTCCCTTATCTACCAAAAAAACAGACTTGCCAAAGAAGAACACAGTTGCCTTTAATCCTCTCCCTGAAATTTCACAAACCAGAGATGAAAATTCATATCAGAGAGGAACAGACTGATGATTAAACACTACACCTGGAACAAAGAGGAACTTTGTCTATTTTGAGCTCCCATTCATTTCCCAGGGATCTATATACTAACCATTCCCTGATCATTAGGCCCATTCATTCTACCTGAAAATCATCTACTACCCCCTCAAAATAACCACATTTGCCCCGTCTCCCTTTCCTCTATGAAAAAGGGTACATAAACATCTGGAACCTATTTGGTTACTGGGTATCGTTCTCCTGTGATTCCCCATGCTTATGCACATTACATAAATTTGTAGGCCTTTTTCTCTATTAATCTGCCTATTGTCAGTTTTATTTCAAGGAACCTTTAGAGGGCAGAGAGGAAACTTTCCTCTGGCCCTTACAGGTGGGATTTGTTCCATGCTTTGCAAGCTACTACATTTGCTATGTAAAAACTAGTCCTTCACAGTGGTTGTTTTTGCATTTCAGAATTCCTATTTCATTGCTACAGATGATCAATATTGGGTCAAAACCCGGCTCTTCTCATACCTGAAGTTTATACCGGGTCCTTTTTCTTTTCTTTTCTTTTTGAGACGGCGTCTCACTCTTGTTGCCCAGGCTGAAGTGCAATGGCGTGATCTCTGCTCACCACAACCTCTGCCTCCCGGGTTCAAGCAATTCTCCTGCCTCAGCCTTCCGAGTAGCTGCAATTACAGGTGCCCGCCACCCTGCTCAGCTAATTTTTTGTATTTTTAGTAGAGATGGGGTTTCTCCATGTTGGCCAAGCTGGTCTCGAACTCCTGACCTCAGGTGATCCACTCGCCTCGGCCTTCCAAAGTGCTGGGATTACAGGTGTAAGCCACCACACCCAGCCACAGGGTCCTTTTTCTATGTCAATTTAAGTTAGGCCAGACACAGTAGCTCACGCCTGTAATCCCAGCACTTTGGGAGGCCAAGGTGGGCAGATGGCTTGAGCCCAGGTGTTCAAGACCAGCCTGCGCAACATGCGAGACACTGTCTTTACAAAAATAAATAAATAAATAAATAAATAAATAAATAAAAATTAGCTGGGAATGATGGCACATGCCTGTAGTCCTAGTTTCTCAGGAGGCTAAGGTGGGAGGATCATCTGAGCCCAGGAGTTTGAGGTTACAGTGAACTATGGTCATGCCATTGCACTCCAGCCTGGGCAACAGAATGAGACTCTGTCTCTGAAAAAACGGTCTCACTCTCATTCATATCTCCCTCTCTGAAGATTAGTGTTATCATTTTCCTCTATGTTCTAGAGATATTTTATCCACATATGTGCAAATACATAGAGGTATTCCCTTTCTCTCCTTTTTTACACAAAAGGTAGCATACTACATATGCTGTTTTTCACCTTGCTTTTTTTCCTTATTGTATCTTACTCCATTCAATATCTAAAGAGATTTGCATTCTCTTTTAGAGCTACATAGTATTCCGTGGTATTCCATGTGCCATCACTTATTTATTCAGTATCCTATTGAATGGACGCTTAGATTGTTTTTCTGTCTTTTGCTATTTAAACAAAGCTACAGTGGATTACTATGTCGCTTTCCTCAAGTGGAAGTATATCTGGAATTTCCTAGGATTCCAGATACATATATCTGTATATCAATATCCAGATATATGCATTTGCAATTTTGATAAATATTGCCAAATCGATTTCTCTAGCTGCTAAACCAATTTACACTTATAACAGTAATGTGTGAGTATGCCTGTTCCTCACACCCTTCATCAGGTATTATCAAATGGCTGTTATTTACGTTAGTAACTGTTATTACAAGTTGCTTTTCTACAATGCCTTAAAGTAGAAAAAAACACTGTAACATACTCTGGGTTTATACAATAGTGGGTTAAGTTTTATTATAGTAATTTCCCTGGTGATGACCTAGCGGCTCAAATGTCCTGTATAACTTGCCTAATGTCATGCAGCACGTAAGGGTCAAAATCAGGTCTGGGGCCTTAAACTGCCAGTTTAAGGCATATACCCCAACATCAATATTGTCTTCTATTATGTAAAATATACATAATATGAAATTCACCATCTATGCCATTTTAAGTGTACAGTTTAGTGGCAATAAGTTCTTTTCACACTGTTGTGCTCCTGTCACAACTATTCACCCACGGAACTCTTCATATTGTGAAAATTGAAATGCTGTACCTATTAAATAATAATTCTCGCCGGGCGCGGTGGCTCACGCCTGGAATCCCAGCACTTAGGGAGGTCGAGGTGGGCGGATCAACTGAGGTCAGGAGTTCGAGACCAGCCTGACCAACATGGAGAAACCCCGTCTCTAATAAAAATGCAAAAAATTAGCCAGGCATGGTGGCGCATGCCTGTAATCCCAGCTACTTGGGAGGCTGAGCAGGAGAATCGCTTGAACCCAGGATTCTGTGGTGAGTCAAGATCGTGCCATTGCACTCCAGCCTGGGCAACAAGAGCAAAACTCCATCTCAAAAAAAAAAAAAGTAAATAACTCTTCTTCCTTCTGACCCCAGGCCCTGGCAACCATTATTCTACTTTCCGTCTCTATGAGTTTGAAAACTCTAGGTACCTCCTTATCAGTGGAATCATACAGTATTTGTCCTTTCGTGACTGGCTTATTTCATTTAGCATAACGTCCTCAGGGTTTATCCATGTTGTAGCATGTTTTCCGTGTAGTTTTTAGTCTAGATTTCCCTGATGTCTAATGATGTTCCTGTGTTCACTGATCAATTGTACATCTTTTAGGAAAAATGTCTGTTCATGTATTTTCACTGTCTGTTATGTTCTAAATGTATCTCCCAAAATTCATGTGGTTGAAACTTAATGGCCAATGTAATAGTGTTAAAAGGAGAGCCCTTGGCCAGGCGTGGTGGCTCACACCAGTAATCCCAGTACTTTGGGAGGCAAGGCAGGCAAATTACCTGAGGTCAGAAGTTTGAGACCAGCTTGGCCAACATGGCGAAACCTCATCCCTACTAAAAATACAAAAATTAGCCAGGTGTGGTGGTGTACACCGGTAGTTCCAGCTGCTCAGGAGGCTGAGGCAGAAGAATCACTTGAACTTGGGAGGCAGAGGTTGCAGTGGGCTGAGATCATGCCACTGCATTCCAGCCTGGAAGACAGAGCAAGACTCCATCTCAAAAATAAATAAATAAATAGGCCTTTAGGAGGTGATTAAGTCATAAGGGTGGAGCCTTCAAAATGGGATTAGCATCCTTATAAACGGGCTTGAGGGAGTGGGTTCTCCCTTACCAGGCACCAGATGCTGGCACCTTGATCTTGGACTTTCCAGCATCCAGAACTATAAGAAATGCATTTCTGTGCCGGGCACAGTGGCTCACGCCTGTAATCCCAACATTTTGGAAGGCTGAGGTGGGTGGATCACCTGAGGTCAGGAGTTCAAGACCAGCCTGACCAACATGGTGAAACCCAGTCTCTACTAAAATACAAAAAAAATTAGCTGGGCATAGTGGCGGGCAACTGTAATCTCAGCTACTGAGGGAGGCAGAGGGAGGAAAGAGAATTGCTTGAACCCAGGAGGCAGAGGTTGCAGTGAGCCGAGATCGTCCCATTGCACTCCAGCCTGGGCAACAAGAGCAAAAATCTGTCTCAAAAAAAAAAAAAAAATTCTGTTCTTTATTAATTACCCAGTCTGTGGTATTTTGTTACAACAGCACGAATGAACTAAGACATTGTCCACATTTTAATGATTACTCTGGATCAAAACCCACTTTTTGGATTGCCTATAAAACATCTCTAGTTATTTCCTCTTATTTTTCCCCTCTAGGATTCATACAATGAGGTATATCACTTAATCACAACCTGTGAGCTGATAGAAGCTCAGTAATAATGATGTTCATAATAATGGGAAGTCCTGCTGAATCCTGATGAGCCCTCCGGCCTGACAGAGAAAAATGTTAATGATGGTAACTATGAATAATTTTAGGATTTAAGTATATTTTAATTAGTCTGCTTCTTCAAAATTGGTAATGAATATAGGTTTTCATTAACTCTTCATTTTTATTTTTCCTCATTTTAATCTACTGTATACATTGCTGCCTGAATAATTTTTAACAGTGTAAAACTGATCATGTCACTCCCTACCTCAAAACCTTCAAAAGCTCCCCATTGCCAACTTAAATAAATACAATCCTTTTCTATAATTCAGGATCTTCCCATATGCTATGGTTTCAATGCATCCCCCAAAAGTTCCAGTGTTGGAAACTTGGTTGCTATTGTGGTGGTGTTGAGAGGCAGGG
Source organism: Pongo abelii (assembly GCF_028885655.2). NCBI lineage: Eukaryota > Metazoa > Chordata > Mammalia > Primates > Hominidae > Pongo > Pongo abelii. The sequence continues at coordinate 41,284,550 of NC_071998.2, forward strand.
CTTTGAGAGGTTATTGAGTCATAAGGTCTCTGCCATTATCATAGGAGTGAGTTATTTATCTCAGGAGTTCGGACCCCTTTTCTTTGTCTTGCATGATCACTTCTGCCTTCTGTCCTTCAACCACAGGGTGACCCTGGCCAGATGCCACTGCCATGGTCTTGGGTTCCCAGCCTCTAGAACCATGAGCCAAATAAATCTCTTTTCTGGATAAATTATCCAGTCTGTGGTATTCTGTTATAGCAGCAGAAAACAGACTAAGATACTTTCTTTTTTTGACACAAAAAATCAGTAAAATGTTAATTTTATATTGTGACTCAGAACACAAACATATATATAAACACACACCCAAACAATAGAAACAAATCCTTCACAGAAAGTTCCTACTATGGCTGGGCACAGGGGCTCAAGCCTGTAATCCCAGCACTTCAGGAGGCCGAGGCAGGCAGATCACTTGAGGTCAAGAGTTTGAGACCAGCCTGGCCAACAAGATGAAACCCTGTTTCTACTAAAAATACAAAAATTAGCCTGGCATGGTGGTGCATGCCTGTAGTCCCAGCTACTTGGGAGGCTAAGGCAAAAGAGTGGCTTGAGCCTGGGAGGCAGAGGTTGCAGTGAGCTGAGATTGCACCATTGCACTCAGGCCTGGGCGACAGAGAAGGACTCCATCTCAAAAAAAAAAAAAAGTTCCTACCATTACTACATAAAATGCATTCTGCTGTATATATTAATATAACATATTTAATATACAATGTATTAATATAACATATTTAATATAGTAATATAACATGTAATATATAATGTATTAATTAGTGTATTTTATATATAATATATGTTAATATATTGATATATTTACTATATATAATAAAAACATATATTATATATATGTATTATATTTTAGAGGCAAGGTCCCACTGTGTTGCTCAAGGTGGATTTGAACACCTGGGCTCAAGTGATCTTCCTGCCTCAGCCTCCCAAGTAGCTGGGACTACAGGTGCCTGCTACCATACCTGGCTGCATTCTGATATTTTAAAATTAAAACAAAAAATATGTGATGGGGCTCACTAAATTGGTTTTCAAACCTAAAGTTTGGAAAACGTGCTTCTACCTCATGGCCAAATATGGCAAGTTTCTTCAGAGTCCTGTAGGACCTACTCCAGTGATACCCAAGCCTGACTACACATTAGAATCACTTGGAGAACTGAAATTATTTTCTTTTTTTCTTTTTGTTTTTTGAGACTGAGTCTCGCTCTGTGGCCCAGGCTGGAGTGCAGTGGCGCAATCTCGGCTCACTGCAAGCTCCGCCTCCTGGGTTCACGCCATTCTCCTGTTTCAGTCTCCCGAGTAGCTGGGGCTGCAGGCGCCCGCCACCACGCCCGGCTAATTTTTTTTGTATTTTTAGTAGAGACGGGGTTTCACCGTGTTAGCCAGGATGATCTCGGTCTCTTGACCGCGTGATCTGCCCGCCTCAGCCTCCCAAAGTGCTGGGATTACAGATGTGAGCCATCGCGCCTGGCCGAAATTATTTTCTTCAAAAAAAAAAAAAAGACATAATTGAGATCTCTTTGAAAATTCTCATTGATAGGGTCTGTGAAGGAGACCAGAAAGCTGTGTTTTTATTAAATCTCCCCAGTTAATTCTGTCTCGCAGCCAGATTCGGGAACAACTGCTCTTACCACATACTACTTGTCTTTCCTTCATCCCAGACAAATATTTCTTGCTTCATGCATGTTCTTTCTTTGCACATGCATGTTTTCTACCTGTAATCTGGACCCTCTTTCTAAGCCCATCTCAAATACCACTTCCTACTTATTCTTCCCACCAGAAGAACAGTCTCATTTCCTTAGACTTGCCACAAGTCTTTATTTGGGTTTTGTTGATGGGTCTTCTCTTACCCTACATTACTATGCTTATCTTCCCAATACTTTGTAAACAATCACATTATCATTGCCCCTTATGGGGAGAACAATGGCCTATTTAAAGTCAGCATTTGATAGACTTTCTTGAAATAGAATCTTCCATTCTGGAGCCAAGCTAGTTAAAAGAGAGTTTAAGCAACATCAGATTCTCTTATATTTTAATGTGGTTTTATGGGCATGAATAGGTGAATCTTAAGCCTTTCTGCATGGGAAATTCTTGCAATTTAGCCTCTGGTTAGCTCTTTTTCAATATTCTTTTCATCATAGCCCTCCAAAGGAAGAGACAATGGCCAGATCTAAATGCCCATATCCAAAATAAACTAGAACCAAAATTCTCTCCATCCTATTTGATGTTAGGCTCCCTTAAGAATTCCTAGTCTCTGTGACAGGATGTTTCCAGGTCATGTCTTCGAATTCGAAGCAAATCAGATATCCTAAATGTTTTGTTTCCATCTGATTTGGCTGTGCGTGTTCAGAGCACCGTTATAGTACTATGTTTTCCATTTTGCACGGGTATAAATTAAAGCGCAGGGAGGGTTTGATTAGCTTAAGATCCCAGAGTGACTGTCAATGATGGGAATAAAGGATTGCTCCCCAGATTCCTGGCTCAGTTCACCCTGCACCAAACCACAGGTATGTTGCCTTTTTGCTGATGAGGCCACACAACGTTCCTTGGAGGGGATACCCATTAGCTCTGAGAGGATGAAGGCACAAGGAGAGACTTCCAAAGAGTCATTTGGAGAGTCAGGGTAAGGGCCAATGATGTCCTGGAAGTTCGAGTGAGCATTTTAAAATATGGTTTAGAAAAATATGTGGTTAGTAAATACTTAACAGGGTTTGAGGATACTTATTTTAAATGTCAAGCCACTTTGCATTTATGGGAAATAAATAGTCCTGCATGTCCATCTCTTACTCTGAGTGTAACACAGACAAAATGATAAGACAATACCAAGTTTTAAACAAGACATCATCGGCCAGGTGCGGTGGCTCACGCCTGTAATCCCAACGTTTTGCGAGGCCGAGACGGGTGGATCACAAGGTCAGGAGATCGAGACCATCCTGGCTAACACGGTGAAACCCCGTCTCTACTAAAAATATTAAAAAAAACTGGCTGGGCATGGTGGCGGGCGCCTGTAGTCCTAGCTACTCGGGAGGCTGAGGCAGGAGAATGGCGTGAACCCGGGTGGCGGAGTTTGCAGTGAGCCGAGATCGCGCCACCGCACTCCAGCCTGGGCGACAGAACGAGACTTTGTCTCAAAAAAAAAAAAAAAAAAAAAAAAGACAACATCACATGAATTCCTAGGAAATGCTAAAATTTAAAATGATACCAATGACGAAATGTATGTGGTGGTGGTAGCGATAAAATTGTAGAACTGGGTATGAGAATTAGCAACAACTGGAAATTCTGGCCTCCAACTATATCTTGGAAGAGGGAAAATCACTGAGGATTCCCACCATATAATCAAGGTTCCAGTGTCACCCCTATCCCACGGTGGACTCTCTGGTTGCTGAATCTGACATCATCTGGAATGACAGGTATTTTGGGGCCTTTCCCTATTTTCATAATGTTTTGGTTGAATACACAAGTTCTCTAACACCTCCCACTCTTCCCCTTCTCTTGGGACACACTTATCACACTAACCTTTAAATTCCTTTCTCACTTATTTTTCACCTCAGGGCCTTTGCAGATATTGTTTTCTGTGCCTAGGAGGAGCTTCCCACTGATCTTTACAAGGCTGATCATGATTCTAATCCCAGCAGCATATCACCTTCTCAGAGAAGATTTCTTTGACTTTCTAATATTGTAATGTTTTACTTCACGGTTATCTGACACCAACACCTCACCCCTGGTCACTCTGGATTACAGCATCCTATTTTATTTTCATTAATGCATTTATCTCTACTTGAATTTGTTAACTTATTCATTGTCTCTCCTACTCTCTAGAGAGTAAACTCAGGGAAAGTAGAAGCCTTGTCTAACCTACTCAAGGTTTTATTACCAGCACCTAGAACCTAGAGCAGCACCCGGCATCTAGTAAGTGCTAAATATATATACGTGTGTGTGTATATGTATATATAAAAAGTATATATACATATATATGTGTATACACACACATTGCATAAATGAAATATCCATCAATGATGTCACTGCAGGAAATGCCTCTTCAACCCATGGATTGCTCTAAGAAATTGCCTAATAATGATTTCTGGAATGACTTCAGCAAGTGCATTAGGTAGTATTTCCAAAATGTGGGCTGGCTGAATAGTAAACATAAGCCAGCCTTCATGGATTACTCAGGAAGATGAACTCAGAGTTTGCATAACCACAGCTGGGGTCAGCTTCCTATTGGACAATCTTTTACACATTCGTAGTAAAGGATGGAGGGCAGGTGTCTTGGGCGTCAGGGAGCAGCTGTACCCTAGCATGCTGTGCCTGCTGCAGGCAGCAGAAGAGCTCTGATGAAAAGCAGAGGAAATTACAGTTGTCGGGCCTTGTGGTCACAAGGGCATGTGTTACATTTGCAAGGTCATCATGGGATAATTCAGGGTGTAGCTTGCACACGTTCTGTTGCTGAAAGGGAGATTTTTTTCTCTACCACATCCGACACATAGTTTGCCAGAGGAAGGGCACGAGATCAGCAGCACTGATGAGCTGGCTCGGTGTTTTTAGGCCACAACTCTAATAAACCAGGACTCCCTTCTGACTCCTCCAAAAAAGCCAACAGAATTTATTCATTACCAAGTGTGTACAGCAATTGCACAAAGCCACCAGATTGCTTTTGCCTGCCATGCCGAAAGGCACTTGTCAAAACAATTCTTAAATAGTAACACTGTTGATGCTTATTATACTGAAATCTGTGAGAGGGAAGAGTGTTAACCTACTTCTAAGCTACAGATAAATACACATTGATTTTCTCTAGCATAAATCTAGGAATTAAAAGAGAAAAAAGAACTATATAAGACTACATTTGGAACAGCAAACAGTGCACTTACATAATATGTGTCAAGGAGCTAGAATGCCAAAAAAATGGTCAGGCTTGTTTGCTGGCAGGGGTGCAGATTAATGCTGTGTAACGAAGTGATTGTGACTTCCCCAAAGTCTTCGGTGACATAAGAGTCAGAGGGCATGCGACGATCTGGCTGATTAGTCCATATGTCCCTCAGTGGACAAAGCATTAACATAGGAAATGCTAGCTTGTGCTATCTTGGGTTGTCTCTTTTTGTGCCTTGTGACCCTTGTAAAGGTTTATTTAATCTCTCTGAGCTCTAAATTCTTCATCTGTACAATGGAAATAACTACCTCACAGGGTTGTTGAGAAAATAAAATGAGTTACTCTGGGTAAAGTGCTTTCTAGGTTATTTACTAAACGTTAGCTCCTATTTTTTGGTCCCCGAAGATCCAGTATCTCAGCCTGAGGTAAATAGAAACATTCCTAGGTAAACAGCATGTTTTTTTTATTTACTTATTTTATTTTTTTTAGACATCGTCGCACTCTGTAGCCCAGGCTGGAGTCAGTTGTATGATCATAGCTCACTGCTGGGACCACAGGTGTGTGTCACTGCACCTGGCTAATTGTTTTTTGTTTTCTTTTTTTCGTAGAGTTGGAGTCTCCTTATGGTGCCCGTATTGGTCTCAAACTCCTAGGCTCAAGCAATCCTCCCGCTTCAGCCTCTCAAAGTGCTGGGATTACAGGTGTGAGCCACTGTGCCCAGCAAGACTTCAGCTTTTTTACCCTTTGTCTAAAGCTCTACAGCATTCTGACCTCATCAACTGTATCAAAATGGCCATCAGTCTCACCCGTGTTGACTAATGGACTCATGTGTAGATTACTCGCTCTGTGACTTTTATTTGGTTGCAAAAGTAAATCCTATTTTAAAGTATTTAACTTTGGTTGGTAATTCAGGGAGGGATTCACCACATTTCATGAAAATCTTGTGTTTTTTTAGGCTACACAAATTGAGTCATAGTTCTGAAGAAATGAATAAGATTAGCAAAATAATAAACATCTTACCTTACTTGAGGCAAATTAGAAGATTAACAACTTGTAGCATCTCAGTTGTAAGTTAAGAGTAAGAGTGAGATTTAACCAATTTAACCAATTTAACCAATCAAACACATTTTCTAAGCATTCTCAGGACAAGAGTTAAACATTTATGTACAGATGGAGCAAAAGGCCAGGTGTGGTGGTTCATGCCTGGAATCCCAACACTTAAGAAGGCTGAGGTGGGAGAATTGCTTGAGCATAGGAGTTCAAGAACAGCCTGGGCAACATAGGAAGACCCTATCTCTACACAAATAAAAAATTAGCTGGGTATGGTGGCACACCTGTGGTCCCAGCTACTCAGCAGGCTGAGGTGGGAGGATGGCTTGAGCCTGGGAGGTCGAGGCTTCAGTGAGCTGTGATTGCAACACTGCTCTCCAGTCTGGGTGACAGAGCAAGACTGTCTCAAAAAAAAAAAAAAAAAAAGGCACAGTGGCTCAGGCACTTTGGGAGGCCAAGGTGGATGGATCATCTGAGGTCAGGAGTTCGAGACCAGCCTGATCAACATGGCAAAACCCCATCTCAACTAAAAATATAAAAATAGCCGGCTGTGGTGGCACATGCCTGTAATCCCAGCTATTCCAGACGCTGAGGCAGAAGAATCACTTGAACCCGGGAGGTGGCAGTTGTAATGAGTCAAGATGGCACAATTGCATTCCAGCCTGGGCAACAAGAGTGAAACTCCGTCTAAAAAAAAAAAAGATTGAGCAGAGTTATATAGTGCCTAAACGAGATATGTATTACTTGGTAGTGAGAGGTGAAACCAGCTGAGCATTTGTGTCGGGTGGGGACTTGGAGAACTTTTGTGCCTAGCTAAAGGATTATAAATGCACCAATCAGTGCTCTGTGTCTAGCTAAAGGATTGTAAATGCACCAATCAGCACTCTGTAAAAATGGGCCAATCAGCATTCTGTAAAATGGACCAATCAGCACTCTGTAAAATGGACCAATCAGCGCTCTGTAAAATGGACCAATCAGCAGGATGTGGGCGGGGCCAAATAAAGTAACAAAAGCTGGCCACCCCAGCCAGCAGTGCAAATGCTCTCTCATCTTCCACACTGTGAAAGGTTTGATCTTTTGCTCTTTACAATAAATCTTGCTGCTGCTGAGTCTTTGGGTCTGCACTACTTTTATGAGCTGTGACACCGACTGCAAGGATCTGGGGATTCATTACTTAAGTCATTGAGTCCTGAAGTCAGCAAGACCATGAACCCGCTGGGAGGAACAAACAACTCCAGATGCGCCAACTTTAAGAGCTGTAACACTCACTGCGAAGGTCTGTGGCTTCACTCCTGAAGTCAATGAGACCACGAACCCACCGGAAGGAAGAAACTCTGGACACATCTGAACATACGAAGGAACGAAGTCTGGACACACCATCTTCAAGAGCTGTAACACTCACTGTGAGGGTCTGCGACTTCATTCTTGAAGTCAGTGAGATCAAGAACTCACCGGAAGGAATAAATTCCGGACACGGTAGGAGAGAGGTAACTTTTTTACTATATAAAGGACAGAGAACACAGAAGATGAAAAAGATATGTATGGGGTGTTCTGTTTGACACAACTGTGTTGCAGTCATACACATGTCTCAGAATAAATGGGGCTTTAACAGTGTTCCTTTCTAGTTGAGCAGTGGACACAAGTACATGGCTGAAGCAATAAGCTGATACATCAGAAGAGCATGCAACTGAAACAGCAAGTAGCCTGGTCTGAATGCCTGAGTGACCAGGTGTAAGTGGAGTCAAAACTTAAGAGCACATGTAATGTTAGAATTTGTGATAAGGGACTTTTATTCCTATAGAAATGTGTTTTTCTTAAGATATTTCATGCTTAAGTGTTAGAACTTCGTTTGAATAAAGTATTTCATTAAACCCCTTTCTCTGTTGCTGTGCCTATCTCACTGTACCAGGAATGATGGAGAGTGGAGAAAGCTGCACTCCATAGGGCCTCTGCTCTCAAAGAGCTTACTTTCTCATTAAGGAGGTAAATCAGACATACATAAAATAATCACAAATATGTAAGGGCATGTGATTCCGTGACAAATCAATAGTCCAGGCTCTATGTGCTGCAGGAGCTTTAGAGGAGAGAGAAGAAGAGAAAGGGAGAAAAAGAGCCACAGAAATAAAGGAGGGCTTCATGAAAGATGTGTAATCTGATCAAGTCCTTGAGAGCAGGGAGGGATTTAAGAGCTGGGCGACACCTGGCTGGGCGCGGTGGCTCACGCCTGAAATCTCAGCACTTTGGGAGGCTGAAGTGGGCGGATCACGAGATCAGGAGATCGAGACCATCCTGAGTAACATGGTGAAACCCCGTCTCTACTAAAAATAGCAAAAAAAAAAAAAGCCAGGCATGGTGGTGGGTGCCTGTAGTCCCAGCTACTCCCGAGGCTGAGGCGGGAGAATGGCGTGAACCCAGGAGGTGGAGCTTGCAGTGAGCTGAGATCACGCCACTGAGCATGGGCAACAGAGCGAAACTCCGTCTCAAAAAAAAAGAAAAAAATCTGGGGGACATCTACATGCTGTAGTCCTTAGACCAGATAGTTAAAGCTTCAGAGTCTCTTTCTCAACCATATGATAGCGATAATAATGCCTGGCTCTATAGTTTGTTGGAAAGATTCAGTAATATAAAGAAAATGATAAAGAACTTGACTCACAGTAGATACTTAGTACAATTATTCTGTAATCATAAATGATCTAAATGTAGCTGTGCCTCTTTTTCAGAGGGGCTTCAACCCACCTTTGGAAATAGGTGGTAATTAAGTTGGCACAGACACGAATCGTTAAAGAGGAAGTAGTGTATCCAGCTGGAGAGTCAAGAGAAAAATACAGAAATAATTATGCATGTGTGCAGGGAAGGCTATCCCAGCACAGCAGTGGATTCTTGCTGGGTTGGGAAAAAACACGGTATAAACAAGGTGAGGTCATTTATTCATTCCACACAAACTTACTGAACAACTATTAGGTACCAGGCACTATACAAGGTGTGGGCGTTGAAAAAAAGTGAGCCTTGAGAAGGAGACATTACAATTTGCCTTGACATGGTGGAAAACAGGGCAAGAGCCAGACACGGTGGCTTATGCCTGTAATCCCAGCACTTTGGGAGGCTGAGGCTGATGGATCACCTGAGGTCAGGAGCTCAGGACGAGCCTGGCCAACATGGCAAAACACCATCTCTACTGGAAATACAAAAAATTAGCTGGGTGTGGTGGCGTGCACCTGTACTCCCAGCTACTCGGGAGGCTGAGGCAGGAGAATGGCGTGAACCTGGGAGGCGGAGCTTGCAGTGAGCCGAAATCGCGCCACTGCACTCCAGCCTGGGCAACAGAGCGAGACTCCGTCTCAAAAAAAAAAAAAAAAAGTTACCATTGTTAAAATAAACATTTAAAACACAAAACATAAGTTGCCCTATCTGATAGTCTTGATCTTGGTTTCTTGATAAAGTTTCCATAGGTAGAAAATTTCTTTCATTTCCTGTTCACATTGGTCAAATTGATGAGAGGAAGTCAGATTTTTAAGATGAAGTCAGAAAGCATGCTAAAGTTGACATTAGTGTATATATTCTTCCATATAAACTCATTTTCTCTTTTAGTGATGACAATATTTTGTCTGCTCTTATTTTGGTTTTGCTACTGAGATTGAATTGCTTTTTAAAATTCATATTTTTTTCCACAACATTTATATATTTTTTCTTTTTATTTACCAAGAACTGTAGTCCATTGTGAATATATTGGGTAGTATTTGAATAACGTAACATACAGGATCTCCTAGAAAAGTTAAGAGCACTACACAAAATCGTGTGTTGAAATTGTCTGTGTAAGGACTTACTTTGTTTCTAAAACATGTTATTTCTTGAAAGACAACTCATAGGATTTGTAAATAATATTTCATGCAATAAACATATTTACTTAATTTGCAAGAATGACTCATCAACAGCAGCAGATGGGGGCCAGGAACACACACTTATGTGGCCACAACTACAAATAAAACTAACTGATTAGATAGTAACCACTTCTGAAAATGTCACCTTAACTCCACTTTGTGTCAGCATTTCCTGCTGTGGAGTTCATGCTAACTAGTATTCTGTCTTTGTTGATTGTTAATTTTTAATTCTTACAGGGGAATGATAAATGATAATACTTTTCCCGTTTTACTGATTTCTTCATAGATTTTTCTCAGAATTTGGAAAAAAATATGTAAATTTTATAGGAAATGACAGAAGGGAATTCCTACATGGAAACTGTAAATAGACATATCATTTCCCTGTAATTTAGAAAGCTTCAAGCTGCAATTAATAAAATGCAACCTCAAAATAGACTAAATGATAAGGGGATTGACTATATCACATAACAAGAAGTTTCACGCCTTCTGGGGTTAGTTAATGCAGTAAGTCAGTAACATCATCAAGAGTTCAGGGGCTTACCACCTTCCCACTCTATCATTCCAGGTATGTGGGGTCCCTTTTGGTCACAAGGTGGATGCAGCTGCTTTGAAGTACCACAGTCTCATATACTAACATCCAGAGCAGAAAAGGGACAATCTATTTCTTGCCATTTTGGTTTTTTAGTTTTAATGCATAATCTTTCCCTGACACCCCCCAATGACTTCCTCATCCTTCATTGGCTAGAACTAACATGCTCATCCTTAAACCAATGACAGCAAAGGGGAAGAGAGCCACCATAATGGGTTTAGAACAATCTAGTTTAACCTGAGGTATGGAAGGGACACTAACTGTTGTGTACACCAGCCATTCTCAAACGATCTCTGTTTCTTTTTTTTCGAGACGGAGTCTTGCTTTGTCGCCCAGGCTGGAGTGCAGTGGCGTCATCCCGGGTCACTGCAACCTCTGCCTCCTGGGTTCGAGGGATTTTCCTGTCTTAGCCTCCCGAACAGCTGGGATTACAGCAGGGCGCCCGCCACCACACCCGGCTAATTTTTGTATTTTTAGTAGAGATGGGTTTTTGCCATGCTGGCCAGGCTAGTCTTGAATTCCTGACCTCAGGCAATCCACCCACCTCGGGCTCCCAAAGTGCTGGGATTACAGGCATGAGCCACCACCCCCAGCCACGATCTCATGACCTCTTAAAAATTATTGAAGAATTCAAAGAGCTTTTTTTTTTTTTTTTTGAGACAGAGTCTCACTCTTGTTGCCCAGACTGGAGTGCAATGGCGCAGTATCGGCTCACTGCAACCTCCGCCTCGTGGGTTCAAGCGATTCTCCTGCGTCAGCCTGCTGAGTAGCTGGGATTACAGGCATGCGGCACCACGCCCAGCTAATTTTGTAGTTTTAGTAGAGACAGGGTTTCTCCATGTTCGTCAGGCTGGTATCGAACTCCTGACTTCAGGTGCTCTGCCAGCCTCCACCTCCCAAAGTGCTGGGATTACATGTGTGAGCCACCATGCCGCCCAGAGCTTTTGTTGATAAACATCAGTAGCTACTGACGTTTATTTTATGAGAAAAATTTGTTATTAATTCATTTAAAATAACAATATTAAACCCATCACTTGTTACTATACTGTGGTAGACAGAATAATGACCCCTAATGATGGTTCATATCCTAATCCTTGAAACCTGTGAATATGCAGATATGATTAAATTAAGGATCTTGAGATAGGGAGATTATCCTTCATCATCTAGATAGACCCAGTGTAATCACTCAAGTACTTATAATTGAAAGAGGGAGGGAGAAGGCTCAGTGTCACAGTGGTATGGCATGAGAAAGACATGTCTGGTTATTACAGGCTTTTAAGATGGAAGGGGGCCATAAGCCAAGGAATGGGGGTGACCTTTAGAATCTGTAAGAAATAAGGAAATAGATTCTCCCCTATGGACTCCAATAAGAAACACAGGCTCACAAACATGTTTTAGTTTAGTGAAACCTATTTCAGATTTCTGACCTCTAAAATTATGATGAGTTTGTGTTGTTTAATCCACTAAATCTGTGGTAATTTGTCACGGTGAGAGGTGACAGCATGCTGGCAGCCCTCGCAGCCCACGCTCCCCCTCTGCACCTCCTCGGCCTTGCTTGAAGAGCCCTTCGGCCCACCGCTGCACCGTGGGAGCCTCTTTCTGGTCTGGCCAAGGCTGGAGCCGGCTCCCTCAGCTTGCGGGGAGGTGTGGAGGGAGAGGCGCGGGCGGGAACCCGGGGCTGCGTGCGGCGCTTGTGGGCCAGTGCGTGTTCCGGGTGGGCGTGGGCTCCGCAGGCCCCACACTGGGAGCGGCCGGCCGGCCAGCCAGCAAGCCCCGGGCAGTGAGGGGCTTAGCACCTGGGCCAGCAGCTGCTGTGCTCGTGCTCGATTTCTCTACGGGCCTTAGCTGCCTCCCCGCCGGGCAGGGCTTGGGACCTGCAGCCTGCCACGCCTGAGCCCACCCCATCCCCCAATGGGCTCCTGCACAGCCAGAGGTTCCCGACTAGTGCCACTCCCTGCTCCACAGAGCCCAGTCCCGCAGGGTGCGGGACTGGCAGGCAGCTCCACCTGTGGCCCGGTGCAGGATCCACTGGGTGAAGCCAGCTGGGCTCCTCAGTCTGGTGGGGACTTGGAGAATCTTTATGTCTAGCTAAGGGATTGTAAATACACCAATCAGCACTTTGTATCTAGCTCAAGGTTAGTAAACACACCAATCAGCACCCTGTGTCTAGCTCAGGGTTTGTGAGTGCACCAATCAGCACTTTGTATCTAGTTAATCTGGTGGGGATTTGGAGAACCTTTATGTCTAGCTAAGGGATTGTGAATGCACCAATCGGCACGCTGTATCTAGCTCAAGGTTTGTAAATGCACCAATCAGCACTCTGTGTCTAGCTCAGGGTTTGTAAATACACCAATCGACACTCTGTAACTAGCTAATCTAGTGGGGAGGTGGAGAACTTTTGTGTCTAGCTCAAGGATTGTAAATGCACCAATCAGCACCCTGTCAAAACAGACCAATCAGCTCTCTGTAAAATGGACCAATCGGCAGGATGTGGGTGGGGCCAGATAAGAGAATAAAAGGAGGCTGCCCAAGACAGCAGTGGCAACTAATTTGGGTCCCTTTTTACGCTGTGGAAGCTTTGTTCTTTTGCTCTTTGCAATAAATCTTGCTGCTGCTGACTCTTTGGCTCCACACTACTTTTATGAGCTATAACACTCATTGCAAAGGTGTGCAGCTTCACTCCTGAAGCCAGTAAGACCATGAACCCACCGGGAGGAACGAGCAATTCCAGACGCTCTGCTTTAAGAGTTGTAACACTCACCACGAAGGTCTGCAGCTGCACTCCGGAGCTAGCGAGACCATGAATCCACTAGAAGGAAGAAACTCCAAACACATCTGAACGTCAAAAGGAACAAACTCCAGACACGCCACCTTTAAAAACTGTAACACTCACTGCAAGGGTCCGCAGCTTCATTCTTGAAGTCAGTGAGACTAAGAACCCACCAATTCTGGACACAATGGCAGCTACAGGAAATGAATATATACTCACATTTTAAAATGAAAAAAACAGGCTGGGTGCGGTGGCCTGCGCCTGTAATTCCAGTTTGAGAGGCCGAGGTGGGTGGATCGTCTGAGGTCAGGAGTTCGAGACTAGCCTGGCCCACATAATGAAACCCCGTCTCTACTAAAAATACAAAAATTAGCCGGGTGTGGTGGCACGCGCTTGTAGTCCCAGCTACTTGGGAGGGTGAGGCAGAAAAATTGTTTGAACCTGGGAGGTGGAGGTTGCAGTGAGCCGAGATTGTGCCACTGAACTCCAGCCTGAGCGACACAGAGAGATTCCATCACAAAAAAAAAAGCAAGAAGAAGAGTGCACTGATTTACATTTTTGGCACATTTCTTTAACGCTGATTAAGACAGGTGGGTTCTCATATCTGGTTCTGCATTCAGTCTGTTGTGATACCACCTGTTACACCGTCATTGGAAAACTCCACTGTACACACAGGAGAGAATATAAGAAAGGCAAATAACTTCCCAGTATTGTAATAAGAATAGTTTTGGCTTCATGGACCTCCTAAAAGGGTCTTGGTGATCCTTAGGGGTCCCAAGACCATACTTTGAGGATGGCTAGTGTAGGAAGTCAACAGTGTTTGCTACATTCTCCAAAAGAAAAAGCTCTTCCCCCCCTCCCCCCATATTCTTACACTGAACTTGTTTGGCCTTAAGGTCTTCAGAGCAATGCAGTGTAATCCTCTTGACATTTCTTCATTACTTCAAGTAATACTTAAAAGAGTTTATTTTGTGCCTGGCATTGTTTTATGGGCTGAGGCTATGTAAGTGAACAAAGTCCTCACTTAACGGTGTCATGCATAGGTTCTTGGAAACTGTGACTTTAAGCAAAATGACAATAAGCAAAACCCATTTTACCATAGGCTGCTATAAACAAGAGTACTGCAGGATATTTCTGGTCACAAAACATCACCAAACTTCTAAATAAACACCCCAAAATACTTCTAATATTGAAACATTGAAATAAATGTGAGCTATACATACACTTAAGAAAGATTAATACAAACAATTAGGATAATTAAATTTTTTTTTTTTTTGAGACGGAGTCTGGCTTTGTTGCCCAGGGCTGGAGTGCAGTGGTGCGATCTCAGCTCACTGCAACCTCCACCTCTGGGGTTCAAGCAATTCTCCTGCCTCAGCCTTCCAGTAGCTGGGATTGCAGGCGTACACCACCATGCCTGGCTAATTTTTTTGTATTTTTAGTAGAGACGGGGTTTCACCATGTTGGCTAGGCTGGTCTCAGACTCTTGACCTCAAGTGATCTGCCTGCCTTGGCCTCCCAAAGTGCTGGGATTACAGGTGTGAGCCACCGTGCCCAGCTAGATAATTAAAATATTTACCCAGTTATTCCAGTTCTGAGGTGCAGGTGGCTAGAGCCGATCTAGACAGCTCAGGGTGCAAGGCAGGAACCAACCCTGGACAGGCCATCAGTCCCTGCAGGGCACACTCACACACACACTCACAATCACTCACACTGGGACCATGTGGATACTCCAGTGAACCCAAAGGGCATATCTTTGGGATGTGTGAGGAAACTGGAGTATCCAGAGAAGACCCATGCAGACAATGGGGAGAATGTGCAAATGCCACACATACAGTGGCCCTGGCTGGAATCAGTTTTTTTTTTTTTTTTCTCAGTCTTGTAACAAAAGGACGTTGAATGAAACGACATTGAATGAAACGATGTTATTCAAGGACCTGCAGCACGGTTGTTTCCCTTATGGAGCTTCCATTTTAGTTGAAGAAAAATAATAAATACATAAACTAAGAAGACAATTTCAGATATTGATAAGGGATACAAAAGGGATACAACAATAAGTAATAACAGGAAGTATGAGGGGTGTTTTGAGTGGTGGGCCAAGAGCTATTTAAACTAGAGTCTGCAGAATTGCTATTAGAGCTGAGATATAAATGATAAGAAGGAATCATTGGAAAACTTGGGAGAACACTCCAGATAGAGCAGCAGGGGCAAAGAGCAGGAAGGAGCTTTGCAAGTTAGAGGAACAGAAAGGAAGCCAATGTGACTTGAGTGTAGTCCACCATGGTAATGAACAAATGGAATAAAACAGTCGAAAAAGTCAGGCAGGTTTAGATAATTCAGGTCTTGCAGGATACAAAAAGGACTTAAAGTTTTATTCCAATTGCCATACAGACCGCTAGAGGAAATGAGACTATGGAATCCTCTTAAATGCTAGGCTTTGCTTCCTTCTGTATATTCTTCCACCTTCTCCAAGCGCTGCTCTTCAGCCTAACACATTCCCAATTTTTATCATGATGACTCTCCAGAAAGGCATGCGATCCCAAATAGACGCATCTTGCCTCACATAAATTGTTTGTCATGCTAACATCAAAAACAGACAGATCTGGAACCAATCAGGGGAATGTAAATTACAGGTTGCTTGATGTGGAATAACTTC
The DNA here is from genome assembly GCF_028885655.2 of Pongo abelii. NCBI lineage: Eukaryota > Metazoa > Chordata > Mammalia > Primates > Hominidae > Pongo > Pongo abelii. The sequence continues at coordinate 41,300,402 of NC_071998.2, forward strand.
TGCATGTTGGCCAGTGTAGGTGTGCAGCCAAAAATGCACTGTGTGAATACAATTGTTTGGCAATTGCTGATCTGTCACTTGTCCAAAGCGGTAAGTGTGTGAATGGTAATGACTCTGAAATTAGCAACTAGCTTTTCTCATCTCTCCATGATGCAAGAAAAACATACTGGAACTTGGCTCATTTCTGGAAAATTCTTGTGATGATCCTCAATTGTTCAAAATGCACATTTGGTCATCATTATCCCTTGCGTAATCAGTTTCTGCAAACTACAGGATGATGTTAGTTATGTTTAGAGAATAAGGGAACATGCTCTACACCTTAATTAAATCATTTAAAGATGAGCCTTCTTAGATAACATGCATTTAAATATATATATAGATGGTTGTTGGGAGATCTAGTCTATACTTTGATTTATGCTGTAGTGAGAGAAGTAATCTTGTCTTTCATTGGAAACCTGGAGACGCAACCTGTGCCCAGAACTCTAAGGTATTTACAATAAATAATATGGGAGAAGTGTTTACCACACATTTTTCCACAACAAAATGATGCACAGAATCCACAAATGCAGAAATCTTTGAAAGGGCCAGGAAACGGTCAGGAATTTGGACCCAATCAGTATACGGAACTGCAAGTGCATGTTAAAAAGCTGGATCCACGTGAATAATAAGCCTAATCCCATTTTCTTTCTTTTTTTTTTTTTTCAGATGGAGTCTCCCTCTGTCACCCAGGCTGGAGTGCAATGGCACGATCTCGGTTCACTGCAACCTCCACCTCCCCGGTTCAAGCAATTCTCCTGCCTCAGCCTCCCGAGTAGCTGGGATTACAGGCGCCTGCCACCACAGTTGGCTAATTTTTGTATTTTTAGTAGACATGGGGTTTCACCATGTTGGTCAGGCTGGTCTCGAACTCCTCACCTCAGGCGATCCGCCCGCCTCGGCCTCCCAAAGTTGGATTACAGGCGTGAGCCACCGCGCCCGGCCGCCTAATCACATTTTCAAGACAGCTGTGGCTACTTGGGACTCTCATCAGCGGCTCCCGACAAATTTTTAAAGATCAGTTACTGTGAAAATTTATATTAAACTAAGACCAGACTCTGCAAAGAAAATAAAACTATGTAATTCCAAGGCTACATATTTTCAAAGGAATTTAATTCTGTCCTCTGAATGCAATTAAGTAGTCTCTCTCTCTATTTGAGGAAGAGAGAAAGGAAGAAGGGATGATTCTCAATTCTCAGTAGGAACCGGTAACCATACCTGCTGTTCTGCCAAGTCTTCGCCGATTCTCTGATTTCTTAGTGCTCAGGGAGTATGCTTGAAACTTATGCCTTCCTCCCATGTTAGATAAGCAGAAAGTTTGCTCTAGTTATGATAAATCTGCACAACGCGGAGATGTTTTTGGCACAAAGTGTACGTTAGTTAGATGATGATGATTAAGCTCCCCCCAACCCCCGCCCCATTCTCGCGGCCGGGGAGTGTGTTTTGCCTGTATTTAAGAAATACCCTTCAGCTGCAGGCGTGTGCGCGCTTAGGCTGTTGTCGGCGTTTCTGAGTCTCCAAGGCAGGGTGACTTGGGTCGGCTGAGTGTCACCCGCAGATGTGACTGTTCTTTCCCTCGCGGGCGCGACAGCCTCCTTCCTCTCCAGCCCGGGGCCCGCGGCCCAGACCAGGGGAAGGGGAAGGAAGCCCTCGCCGCAAGCCGGCGTCTGGGCCGGCACAAAACGCGCCGCCACCAGAAAAACTTTTTTCCCCCAGCTGCGCGCAACTTTTGGCCTTTTCTCCCAGCACGTTCTCGTCCCAGGTTTCTGTCCCCTGGGTTTTCCTCCGCCTCACTCGCCTTCTCCCCAGCGGCGCGCGGAGGAGCTGGGCTGAGAGGGGCGCGGGGAGCCGGGTCGGCCGCGGCTGGGACGCCGGGGAAGGGGCAGGGGCAGGGGAGGAGGGGGCGTGCGGGGCTGGGGAGGAGGAACTGGTCAAAGGGGACAGAGACGCCCGAGTGCCCGAAAAGGAAAGAGCTGCCGCGGTTTGCTGCAGTCGGAATAAAGTTCGCGCCCTTTCCTCGGCGTTTCGCAGCCTCCTCTCCTTGCTCCGCTCCCCACCCCCGCCCCGCAATTTTTGTGTGTGTGTGTGTCTGTGTGTGTGTGACAGCTGGGCGCTAGCGGCCACCTCCACCTCCACGCCCGCAGCTCCCGGGGGGGGGGGGGGGGGCGCCAGGGTTGTTTTTCCATCCCCACAAAGTTGTTTTTTCCATCCCCAGAAAGAGAGTAAGAAAAACCCAAACAACAAACAAAAAGCCCCCAAACAAGTCACAGGGTGAGGGGGAGGGAGAAACATACAGCCTCCTTCCCCAAGCCCCTGGACCTCTGAGGACAAACAACACAACGAACCAACCGACTTTTATTTTGCAAAAGGGAAGCAACATTGTAGTCACGACAATTCTGCAGAGAGAGGAAAAACTTGTGGGGCTTGCGCGGCCGCCGAGGTCACCTCGCCCGCCGGTCCCCCGCCTCCCGCGAGCAGGGCAGCCCCCTCCCGGGACAGGCCGTTCCTTTTTTTTTTTTTTTTTTTCGTCCCGAGGAGAAGCCGGGGAACCGTGCCGGCTGGGACTCGGGGCGCGAGCGCGACCCCGGCGCGAGTGTAAATCAGTCACCTGAGCGCAGAGGGGCCGCGGCGAGGGCGCGCGCGGGCGGGCGGGGAGGCGGAGGCGGCGAGAGCGGCGGCCCGGAGGAACTCGGTGGGGGAGGGAGAGAAAGGCCGAGACGGAGGGAGCCAGCGGCGGCCGAGGGGCTGGTCCAGGCGCGGCCGCTAAGAGGAGACCAAGAGGCGGGGGCTGCACTTGACAACCAGCATGCCGAGATGGTAAGAAGTTTCCACCCTCCTTCCCTTTTTATTCTAGACTTCCTCAGAAATGACCCCCGCGCCCGAGCGCCACCGGGGCCGCCCGGGGGCCGTGTCCGCCCTCCGGCCCTGGGCGCGAGGGGCAAGGGGCGCTGAGGAGGGCGGGCCGGGGACCAGAACCCCGGTCCGACCTGATCCCCGCTGCGCTCCCAGTGGCCTCCCCTAAACTTGGCCCCAAGTTTCCGAGGCGAGCTCCAGGTGGGAGGGTGCACGTGTGAGGGGGCTCCTCAAGGTCGGCCCCGCTCGCGGCTTCCACGCGAAGGTGAGCGGCTGGCTAGGGGAGGCTCCAGGGCGTTGGGGACGGGCTGGGGGGACGAGGTGGAGGGGAGTGGGGGATGAATGGAGCGCTGGCAGGAGCTCGGGGAAGAGAGGAAGGCGGCTGGGACCTACGGGAACTTTTACAACTTGCCGCCGAGTGAGGGACTGGCGGCTGGGCGTGGGTGCCGGGTGCGCTGGGGCGCAGCCGCCCGGGCCCGGCACGTTGACTCTTCCCCTCCCCTCGTCTTCACATTCGGAACCTTCCCGTGGTAAATGGAGATGGGAGGAAATGCTCCCGCAGGCTTTACGGAGAAGGTGCAGAACACAGGGCAGGAAAATCAACCCTGCAGAGACGGCTCTTTTCGAAGTGCAATTCTATAGGAGCCGATTTGTTTTACTTGCACGTTGACTGGAGGGTGGGATTTGGGGCCTGGGGAGGGAGCAGAATAAAAAATTATATATGTTGAAAAACCCTAGGTGAAATCTCCGGTGAAGTGAGTTTAAGGTTGAAAAAAAGTTCCAAGTGCAAGTGGTGGAGGAGATGGGCTGGCTTTGTCAAGCGAGACTTCAGCACAGCCTCTCTACGAGAAGCGACTTCTCTGCAGCGAGGAAGCGTGCAGTTAGTTCGCCTGGTGATGAGCCGCTCTGTCCGCTTTCGGGGAAGTTATTTGTTAGAAATGGGGCTTGACCACTCCCTTCTTTTTAGTTTGCTTCCACCCAGCGTCGCTATTGTTACCCCCACTTGGGGATCTGACATGGTGTGTTCCGCATGTAGAGGGAACATATAAGAATACAGGTGAGATAGCGGGTTGGCATTTTTTCCTCTTGCCTGCTCCCTAATGTGACATCTCTTGTTTCAGTGATCAAAGTCACAACTGGAGTGTAGGAGATGCGACTGTCAAATGCAGGGGCGCGTACACACACACACACACACACACACAAAAGCGTGAGCCCAGGACTGTGGTTACAGTAACGCTGACAGAAATTAAAGTGGTTTTGAAAGCAGCGTGCGATTTATGATGGTTCCCATTTACCCTAGAGTCAAGCTGTTGTAAAACTGACGTACAAAAGACATCATAAAATAATCCTGTGTACCCAGGATTAAAGTGGCAGAAAGTGGCCTGTTTTATTATTTTTTTATATACTTCGTGGACACTTGGAATTGTTGAAAGCCGTGTTTAAGTGAGACATCACAACAATATTAAATATATCTGTTTAGAGCTTGAGAGTTTTTCTTCTAACGGGCATTTTACACAAGAACACTGTAAAAGCCGGTGGCAGGTATTATTTTTCTTCCCTTTACCCTAGCCTATATTAACTATTTGTCTACAGATCTATATTAACTATTTGTCTACACATCTATTCCTATATCCTAATGACTTTGAACTGTGGCTAAGCCTGTTTGCCTTCCACTGCTTTGTATTCTGCAGTTTCAGATGTTACTGTGCACACGCATACATGCTTTAAATGGGAGGAATTTATTTCTGGCACTGTTACTTAGTATGTCTGATCTGAAGATGTACCCTAGTAGTGAGACCTTGTACAAGTTAACAGAACTTTCACTTTTTGGACTCACACACACACACACACACACGCACAATCCCTTGTGAGCCTTTAGAGAGTATCTGTGTTTTATATTTGTAGCCGTTTCATGTAAACTGTTCAGTCTTAATGAAGTTCTTAGTTCCCAGAGTGCACTCTATTAAAAGTCCAGGTTGCTAATCACTTTACCAAAGTACAGGAGTATCTTTACCTGAGGGAAGTAATAACGAGCTTGAACCTAAACTGTTTTGAGTATCTTTTGAGAAGGGTCTGAAACTTTTTTTCCTCTTGAGAATATTAAGTTGGGTGGTGTTTGCATGTAAGACTTTGAATAAGAATAAACTGCATTATATTTTACAATTAATATTAGGAAAATGTTAATAGTATATTCCTAATACCTGATTTTTTCTTCTATTTAAGATGTAAGGTATCTGTCAGATAGGGATATGTGATTACAAAAAGAAGCAGACAAAAGCAGAGCTGACTATTGCTATATTAAAATGGAAGTGTTACAGTTTGAATTTTCAAGTGAGAGTTCCTGAGTTCAGTGCTTTACATAACATTTTGTCCTAATCTTGCTTGCTGTCAGGGATGTTTCATGGTTGTGCAATTGCTGCAGTCAAGAATGCCAATTTGCATTCCAGGAGTGTCATTTGATTACTTTTATCTGCACAGCTCCAAGACCGGCCCAGACCTCTCGTTTCATCTTGCCATGTCACGAGTCAATGCTGTGTCGTCTTTTCAAAAATCTGCCTGATTTAGACAAGAAAGAAAAGTACTTTCATGTTGCAGCCCCAGTCCCCTGCTAACTTGTCAGCAGCAGGATATGATTCACTTGGGCCCAGAAGAATGGAACAGAGAGGCGGGTTAGGCGGTTCAATAAAGCCCACGGACAGGTAGTGTGTGACATCCCCAGAGAGCTGCAGTTAATGAAGAACAGGTCTGCTTAGTTCTCCACACGCTGACCTGGTGCTGTCCCCACAGTTTTCTCATTTGATCTTTCCCAGCAAATTGATCTTTTCTTGTATTTTTTTGCCTTCCAAGTTAGTCCTTGTGGGACTGAAATTAGCAGAGCAACTTAAGTTGGATAATACAGCTGTTCAGAAAAGAAGAAATTGGACACTGGCTCAAAAAGGGGTGGGGGTGGGGGGGTAGAGGGAGCTATTCTTTTTGTTGTTGTTCCTGGGAATATTTCTTATATTAAGGGAGTCCAAAATAGATGATGACTTGAAGTTAGTGGTTTCCTTTACTTTTAATTTTAGAGTTAAGGGTTCAGCACGATTTTAAATATTCCTTAAGTATTTGAAAGATGGCCTTAGTGAATATGAAGAGTTCAGTTTAGTACTGTTCACATTCACTTGTTTGAGATGATTTGCCGGTTGACAATGTGGCTTTTATGGTTATTGTAAGATGGCATGCTTCAACTATATTATTTATAGTCTTCTAAACAACCTACGATCCCCAAATATCCAATACTAAATTGCAGGTAAGATTAAACAATAAAAAAGTCATTATACTAGTGTTGTGTATAAATACTATGGTACATGAAAATGTTTTCTATACTATTAGCATATTTGTTTTATATAAACCCTACAGATACAGTTCATGAAGTGTTTTTTTCCCTGAATTTTTGAGATTCTGCATTTAAATGTAGATTTTTAAAACTGAGACCAGACCACAAGTTTGAATTTCTGTGGATGTTCATACATGTTGTTATTTGTTTTTTGACATTAAAATTAATTTTAGACAGGATGGGTAAATTTATGTCGTATGGTTTAAACGGATTAAAGTTTCACTATAGAATTCTGTACATAAAGCTTAGGTTGGAAGCAGTTTATAGATTCTTAACTTGATAAATATATAAGGAGCAACGCTTTCTGATTTACTCAGCAGATGGTCTCATTTACCATCTACATCCTTACAAGAAACAGAGTGGAAAACATTTCTTGTGGAAGGGGAGGTAGCCTCGTCAAATCTTTCCTGTTGGATGGGAATTATATAGTATCATTGGTTAGTAAACTCCCCTCTGAAGAGCTAGAGGGAGCCTCATGATTTTATTAGATACACTTAAGGTTTAAAAAACACTCTGGCCATCAGAATGTTGCACAAAAAGAGTAGGTAATGAATACTGGCTCAGTGTTTAGGCTGGGAGGTGCTATTATGGTTTTTTTTTTTTTTTTTTTTTTTAAAAGTGACAGAAGCAAAAGAACTTTCTACAAGAACAGTCAAGGCGTCAGCTAAGCTTTCTAGGCTTTTGCCTTTCAGGTGATTTGAAGATCAGGCAAAATGCAACCAGATACTATATTTTAAATGTTTTGATTTGACTAACTACTGTTTGTAGTTTTTGTCAACTGAGGGAGTTACTCTCGTTTTAGGAGGCCAGCCTTCAGAGTTCTATTAAAAGTAGCTTCCTACGAAATCACCGAGAAGTGGGTTAACTTCTTTTAGTTTATGAAGGACAACCCCTTTTCTGTAAATGATGGTTTTGGAGTAGTTCTACATACAACTGCTGTATTCCAGAGAGAAATTTTCTTTAAAATAAATGCTTCCTGTTATAAGCATAAATGTTAAACTATTTATAAACCTGACTTATTATGGGTCAAAAAATAAGTTAAAGAAATAGGATTTAAATGATATTACATTCAATAATTGTCATTTAATTTCATATTTACCACTTTCCATTAACATTTGTGATACATTTATGTTAAAGAGTCATTGATCATAATTGCACTTTAATATTTATATACTAGTTTTTAGGAGCATTACTTTAGACAAACATATTTATCATTTAAGTAAATAATATAATCCAGTGAGATAAACTACCCAGATTTGTCCTTCTTAAAATCTTTTGCACAGTAGCTCTCATTATGTTGCTAGCCAATAAAAGTCTTTATTTGTTGCTTATTAGAACCCTCAGTACACTCAAGAGTTCAGCTATAATTTAATTTGGCCGTTCAAAGAGCCTCCCTTGTTTTGAAATATATTCTCAGTATGCTTTTACCATTTGTTATGAACCCATGTTCTAACTCAATGCATAAGAACCTATATTCTAACTCAATATGTATAAGAATGATATTACAGATATATCATTCTTTAAGTTTTTGCTATCGTCATAACTTTTTTCCATTAAAAATATCGGTACATAACAACATCAGTTTTGTTCTTTTTGCTCTATTTTCTCTTTGACATTCTAGAGTATTTTTTTCTTGGTGATTTAAATTGTTTTGCTGTTATAATTTAAAATAAACTTCCTAAGGCATACAACCTTCCCTTGAGGTATAGTGAGAAGGGCACCAAAAAATAATAGGTTCGATAATTAAGAATTCTAGTTGAGGCCATTTCACAATTGCAATCACTTGCAATTACAAAAAGTTTGCCTGGTACTTCACAAATTGCTAGTAACTGCTGTGAAGTTTTTCAATGAGTAGAAGGTGGCTTTGAGAGTTTTGGTTGTATTTGTAACAAATTATGTTCACTAAAGACTAGAACTTGACTATAAAACTCTAATAAGATGAGTATCAGTAATTCTTCCATAAGGAAGGCAGAATGTGAAACTCCTAAATGACTCACTGTGTATCTTACCAGTGGGAATAGCATCAAGCCAGCCTTCTAGATACGGTATTTAATAGTTGTCATAATGTACAGTATTGTCTTGGAACTTGTGGTTCATGAGTTCATAGTCCCTGCTTTTTTGTGTTTATTACAAAGATGTAACAACCTACACAAAACATTTTTCTCTTATAATGACCTTACATTTGCCAAAGTGCCCCATGCTGAAATTCCTTTTCAGTGTCTTTTTTTTTTTTTCAGTCCAAAGCCAGACGTGTACCCAGACACAAAAGCCTCTGTGTATAGCAAGCTGTTTTAAATATTGTGACTCGATGATGTGCTGTCCTTTCTCTGCTTGAGCCAAGGATCTCTGCTCAGTGTCTGTGGATTACCAAGCTCCTTCTTTATTGTACCTCTTGTCAACTATTCCTATTCATTTAACCTTTCATTAGTGTCTGTGCAGCTTCACTGTCTGGAAAGGCAAGGGAAAACCGAAAGGCCCCACTGTCACATTATTAGATTTCTCGGTTACATCCCAGCAACCATAAAGAAGTAAGCGTCGAGACTATTGCCGTGCATGCTGCTGTCCTGGGGTGCAGCTCTTCTGTGCATGTCAAGGACATGTGCCACATGTTGATATGCATCCCAGGGATAAATGCACAACATGGGGGATAGGCCGACGCTGGCAGTAATGAGCTTTGTAGGAGTTATTGCAAAGACCAACAGTTTGTGAAGGAATTTTGCTTAACAGGCCAAGGAGATAGACAGAGTTGAGGGTTGCCAAGATTTGCCTGTGCGGGGCTTGTCAGTCACATTGTTTTCATCTAAACTTCATTTGAGGGGAAAATTGAATACATTTGACAGCAATGAAAAGTCTTACTTTCTTTTTTCAAATCTTTCAGAGGACAAAAGCAGTATTTCTGGTGACTAACAACTATTTTTAGTACTGACTAAATCATATATATGAATGGATCTATTAGCAGTTTATCTTTTTCCATATCTAGAGAATAATTAAAAGATATTTCATAGATGTCATATATATGTTTTAAAATCTGTGTAAAAATAATGTAGCCTATTAATTTTCCTTTGCTCTTTTCCCCCTTTGATTTTCCTCTAGCATAGCCTGGTTCTTTAGAAATACATTTGCTTAATTGGCTAGATGCAGAGGAGAAAAAGGATGATAATGTGGTCATTTTCAAATCATAAATAAAATAAGTATTTGTAAATTTTGTATTGGAAAATATTATCTTAAAATCTTAGAGATGAAGAGAATTACCTTTTTAAGAATTCTGAAAACACTTGAATAGAAAATGGTACATTATAATACATTTGTCCCTCTTTACCCAAAAGTTTGTCTTTTTTTCTTTTTTAAACTAGGAGAACCTTTTTTACTGAGGGTAAATAAAATATTTTTGTCTCCTGATTTCAACAAATTTTGTCAGTTTTCCAAACTCTTTTGGGGTCCTCCAATGACTTTTCAAATATGTTCATGACTTATTGCCAAATCCCTGTAAAGTTATTTTTAATTTTTCTTGACCTTACCTCTTTTAGGCAAGGCTTTTTAACAGTTGTACTTCCTCTGTTAAGGTTTTTTTTTTTTTGAAACGGAATCTCGCTCTGTTGCACAAACTAGAGTGCAGTGGCGTGATTTTGGCTCACTGCAACCTCCATCTCCTGGGTTCAAGAGATTCCCCTGCCTCAACTTCCCGACTAGCTGGGACTACAGGCGTGCGCCACTGCGCTTGGCTAATTTTTGTATTTTTAGTAGGGACAAGGTTTCACCATGTTGGCCAGGCTGGTCTCGAACTCCTGACCTCAGGTGATCCACTGGCCTCGGCCTCCCAAAGTGCTGGGATTACAGCGTGATCTCACAGTGAGCCACTGTGCCCAACCACCTCTATTAAGCTTTTCTTAGTGTCTTGTGAAAGTATGGGCTAAGTTATCCTTGTTTTAGGGAAGAGAGAGAGCTATTTTTCATAGTCTTTCCCTCAGGTGGGATGCTAAATGCCCAGCTATCCTATCCTGGGGCTATGCCCCAGCCTTTTGGCCAGCGGGTGGAAGTACTGTGTAGAATATATTGAGATGGGGCAGGGCGCGGTGGCTCATGCCTGTAATCCCAGCACTTTGGGAGGCTCAGGTGGGTGGATCACAAGGTCAGGAGTTCAAGACCAGCCTGGCCAATATGGTGAAACCCTGTCTCTACTAAAAATACAAAAATTAGCCGGGCGTGGTGGCGGGCACCTATAATCCCAGCTACTCGGGAGGCTGAGGCAGGAGAATCACTTGAACTTGGGAGGCGGAGGTTGCAGTGAGCCAAGATCTCGCCACTGCACTCTAGCCTGAGCGACAGAGCAAGACTTTGTCTCAAAGAAAAAAAAAAATCTATATATATATAGATATGTATAGATATATATAGATGAATCTGCCGTGGTCATCTAAGGCTGGTGACCTTCCCACAGAAAAAGCATGAGTGTCTTAACATTCCTTTTTCTAATAGTTCCATTTCCATTTATTATGGTTTGTGTTGGGAGTAGTAGAAGAGAAAAGAGGGACTTGTGAAGATGAAGGCCATAATTTTAACTCTTCCCCTGGCAATGAAAACCCCCAAATTAGAACAAAATAGGTTAGTGCTGTGTGGTAATTAAAGAGAGAGGAGTACATGGCAGTAGCTACTCTCTGCAGGTATCCTGCACTTACTCTTTATCCAGTCAGTATCTCTACGCAGGTGACTGGCTATTTCTTGGAAGGCAGTTGTACTGTTGCCTGTTAGAGACTCAGAACAGCGCTGGGACCGGGTATCTATAGAGGCCCTGTTCTATTCCACCTACTTTTGATAGCCTCTGTTCTCTCATTTGTAAGTCAAGTGAATTTGGTAATTTCTAAGTGCCTTTCCAAATGGTACATTTCATATTTTATATGATAACACTATATAATCATAGCAGTTTGCTATTATTAGCTTTATTGAGATATAACTCACCCACTTAAAATGTACGTTAATATTCCATTTTATGGATATACTACCTCTTACATATCCATTCAATGAAAGCACATTTGGGTTGTTTACACTTTTTGAGTAATGTGGCCCTGAACATTCATGTACAAGTTTTTGTGGACATAATGTTTTCATTTCTCTTGGGTATATGCTCAAGAGTAGAATTGTTGGGTAGTATGGCCTATCTACTTATAACTTTTTGAGGAACTTCCAAATTGTTTTCCAACGCAACTGCAGCATTTTACTTTCCAACCAATAGTGTATAATTCTTCCAGTCTCTCTACACCCTCCTCAACACTTGTTATTTGTCTTTTTTTTTTTTTGTCTTTTGAGATGGAGTCTCGCTCTGTCGCCCAGGCTGGAGTGCAGTGGCGTAATCTCGGCTCACTGCAAGCTCCACCTCCCGGGTTCACGCCCTTCTCCTGCCTCAGCCTCCCAAGTAGCTGGGACTGCAGACGCCTGCCACCATGACTGGCTAATTTTTTGTATTTTTAGTAGAGACAGCGTTTCACTGTGTTAGCCAGGATGGTCTCGATCTCCTGACCTCGTGATTCTCCCGCCTCGGCCTCCCAAAGTGCTGAGATTTCAGGCGTGAGCCACCGCGCCTGGTCCTTGTTATTGTCTTTTTATTTTTACAGATCTTAGTGGGTGTGAAGTAGTATCTTTTTATTTGAATCATCCTAGTGACTATGAAGTGATATCTCAGTGTGGTTTTGATTTGCATTTGCCTGATGGCTAGTGATGTTGAGCATCTTATGCACTTATTGGCCATTTGTGTATCTTTTCTGGAAAACAGAGACATGTCTCCATTGGCCATTTTTCAGTTGGGTTGTTTGTCTTTTTATTATGGAGTTTTAAGTGCTGTTTATATATTCTGAGTATAAGCCCTCTGCTAGGTACAAGGTTTGTGAATACTTTCTGCTATTCTGTGGGTTGTCTTTATTTATTTATTTATTTTTAAAGAGACAGGGTCTTTCTAGTTCTGTCATGCAGGTTGGAGTGCAGTGGTGTGATTATGGCTCACTGCAGCCTTGAACTCCTGGGCTCAAGAAATCCTCCTGCTTCAGCCTCCGTAGTAATTGGGACTACAAGTGCAAGCCACGATGCCTGGTTAATTTTTTAATATTATATATATATTTTGTAGAGATAGAGTATTACCATGTTGATACGGTTTCAAACTCCTGGCCTCAAGCGATCATGTTTCCTTGACCCCCCAAAATTCTGGGATTACAGGCATAAGCCACTGTGACCGTGCCCAGCTGTCTTTTTTTTTTTTTTTGAGACAGAGTCTTGCTCTGTTGCCCAGGCTGGAGTGCAGTGGCGTGATCTCAGCCTACTGCAACCTCCACCTCTTGGGTTTAAGCCATTGTCCTGCCTCAGCATCCCGAGTAGCTGGGATTACAGGCATGTGCCACCATGCCCAGCTAATTTTTGTATTTTTAATGGAGATGGGGTTTCTCTATGTTGGCCAGGCTGGTCTCTTTAAACTCCTGGCCTCAGGTGATCTGCCGGTCTTGGCCTCCCAAAGTGCTGGGATTACTGGCATGAGCCACCACGCCCAGCCCCAGCTTTCTTTTGACTTTTTGATGGTGCCTTTTCAAGCACAAAAATTTTTGATGAAGTCTAATTTATCAATTTTTGTTGTTGTTGTTGTTTCTGTCCTTGGTATGCTATCTAAGAAACTATTGTCTAACCCAAGATCATGAAGATTTACCTCTGTGTTTTTTTTGTGAGCGTCTTACAGTTTGAGCTCCTACAGGGTGGATTCATAGATCTTTGATCCATTTGAATTAACTTCTGTAAATAGTATGAGGTAGGGGTACAACTTTATTCTTTTGAATGTGGATGTCTGTTGTTCCCAGCACTATTTGTTGAAAAGACGGTTTTTCTCCATTGAAGTGTCTGGGTACCCTTGTCAAAAATTAATTGACCATGATATATAAGGGTTTATTTCTGAAATTTCTGTTCTATTCCATTGATCTTTCTGTCTGTCCTTATGCCAGTACCACACTGTCTTGACTACTGTAGCTTTGTATTAGGTTTTGCAATTGAGAAGTGTGAGTCTTACAACTTCGTTCTGTTCTTCTTTTTCAAGATTGTTTTAGCTATTCTTAGTTCCTTAGAAGTTGACTTTTTAAAAAGCAATTTGGATTGTGGTAGAAAACAACATAAAATGTACCTTGTTAAAAGCAATTTGGATTGTGGTAGAAAACAACATAAAATGTACCTTGTTAATCCTTTTTTTTTTTTTGAGACGGAGTCTCACTCTGTCGTCCATGCTGGAGTGCAGTGGTGTGATCTTGGCTCTCTGCAGCCTCCGCCTCCCTGGTTCAAGCAATTCCCCTGCCTGAGTCTCCCGAGTAGCTGGGATTACAGGCACACGGCACCATGACTGGCTAATTTTTTTGTATTTTTAGTAGAGATGGGGTTCCATCATGTTGGCCAGACTGTTCTCCAACTCTTGACCTCAGGCAATCTGCCCGCCTCGGCCTCCCAAAGTGCTGGGATTACAGGCATGAGCCACCGTGCCTGGCCCATGTTTAACCATTTTTAAGTGTACGGTTTAGTAGTGTTTTCTGTAACTTAATGTACAGCAGATCTCTAGAACATTTTCATTTTGCAAAGCTGAAATTTTTTAACCTTTGAATAACAACTCCCGTTTACCTTTTCCTCCCAGCCCTGGGAAACCACTGTTCTAGCTTCTATTTTTAAGAGTTTGCCTACTTTAGATGCCTCATAGAAGTGGAATCATGCATTACATATTTGTCTTTTTGTTCTGGCTTATTTCACTTGGCTAGAAACTTAATGTTCTTAAGGTTCATTTATGTTGTAGCATACAACAGGATTGTTTTCATTTTTAAGGCTGAATAATATTTCGTCATATGTATATACCACATTTTCTTTATCCATTCATCTGTAGATAGACATTTAGTTTGCTTTCCACCTCTTGGCTTTTGTGAATTATGCTGTTGTGAATATAAGTATGCAAATATCTCTAAAAGATACTGCTTTCAGTCTTTGGACATATATGTAGAAGTGGGATAGCTGGATCATACAGTAGTTCTTAATTTTTTGAGGAACCTCCATACTGTTTTCCATAAGGGCAGCATTGTTTACATTCCTGCCAACAGTGCACAAGGGTTCCAATTTCTCTGCAATCTCATAACTTATTATTTCCTGTTTTTTTTTGATAGTAACCATTCAAAAATGGTTGAGGTGATATCTCAGTGTGGTTTTGATTTGCCTTTCCTTGATGCCTGATGTTAAGCATATTTTCACGTGCTTTTTGGGCATTTGTATATGTCCTCTTTGTGAACATGTCTATTTAAGTCCTTCACCTATTTTTAAATCAGGCTTTTTTTGTTGTTGTTGAGTTTTAAGAGTTGTAGATATGTTCTGGATACCCCTTATCAGAAATATGATTTACAAATATTTTCTCACTTTCTATAGTTTGTCTCTTCACTCTGCTGATTGTTTCCTTTGCTTTTGCAGCACAGAAGTTTCTTTTTTCTCCTTTTTTTTTTTTTTTTGAGATGGAGTCTCCCTCTTTCGCCCAGGCTGGAGTGCAGTGTGCGATCTTGGCTCACTACAAACTCCGCCTCCCGGGTTCATGCCATTCTCTTGCCTCAGCCTCCCGAGTAGCTGGGACTACAGGCGCCCGCCACCATGCCCAGCTAATTTGTTTGTATTTTTCATAGAGACGGGGTTTCACCGTGTTAGCCAGGATGGTCTTGATCTCCTGACCTTGTGATCCACCCGCCTCGGCCTCCCAAAGTGCTGGGATTACAGGTGTGAGCCACTGTGCCCGACCAGAAGTTTCTAAGTTTGATTCAGTTCCATTTGTGTATTCTTGCTTTTGTTGCCTTTAGCAGTTTACTTTTAAAGTTCGGATATGTCTGATCCTCAGAAGAGTAAAGGCTACATTAAAAAAGTACATTCTATTGTTTAGGTAAAAAAGTCTTGGTAGTACTCCAGGGGACAAGAAATATGTCATTCGGTAGCCAAAAGATGATAGGTCCTAGTTCCCTGTGAAACACCCTGGTTTTACTTTGATGTTTCTTAATTATCATTGAGTTTAAAAGCATTCTAGGTGTTCCGTATGATAAGAGACACACTTCATGCCCTGGAGGGTAGAATTAAGTATCCAGAAATAATTGTTTTTGGTTTTATAAATACCTCAAAAGGAAAGGGGGAAGAAAACCATTATTGAGAAAATTTGTCTTCCTAGACATCCCGTCGTGACTAGAAAAACACCAACAGAGATAAAACTAAAAATTATTGTATGATCTCCAAACCCAAAATAACTGGTCCAGTGAAGTTTTAAATAAATAACCATGTTCAAATCTGGCATGGCATATTTGGAAACATGAGCTTGCTTTACAGTTTACCTGGCAAATTTTGTAATTAAAATACCTCATCGTTGAATTAGAGAAACTTGAGAGCAAATGAAAGGTAACTTAATTTGGAGGCAACTATATTGCTTCATTGTTGAATTAAAAGAAATATTCGTTCCCTTACAGTTCTAATTTTCTCTTTATTCATGCTAATAAAGGCTGATATTTATTTTCATCTAAGTAATTGCTTTTCTGGTATTCTGATGGACCATTCTTCACTGTATTGTCTGTTTCTGGCCTTTTGCCAGTTATTTTAGACAAAAGTTTCATTATTTAGTCAGCATCAACTATTAATTAGATACCTAACTGTTCAAATTTATACAAAGCGAGCGTGCATTTTTTCATCATAAGTGTTTACGTACATAAAGAGTAATTATCCAATTTAAAATGATATGATGTATTTTAAGGATAATTTTTTTTCCCTAGGGGAAACAATTCTGTGAAAATTCTGTAGAGGATTTAAAATCACTTCTTTTTTTTTTTTATTTTTTATTTGAGACAGAGTCTCACTCTGTTGCCCAGGCTGGTGTGCAGTGGCACAATCTCAGCTCACTGCAACCTCCACCTGCCGATTTCAAGTGATTCTCCTGTCTTAGCCTCCCAAGTAGCTGGGATTACAGGTGCCTGCCAACCCGCCCGGCTAATTTTGTTTTGTATGTTTAGTAGAGATGGAGTTTCACCACGGACAGGCTGATCTCGAACTCCTGACCTCTGGTGATCTGCCCGTCTCAACCTCCCAAAGTGCTGGGATTACATGTGTGAGCCACTGTGCCTGGCCTGAAATCACTTCTAAAAATTGTTATGGTAAAAATTTTATGTTTACCAGACGTGAATTTTGGTTACATATACATTTATCCCAATTGACACATTTTATTCATACTGAATAAAACATTAATGTTACTTTTCTATTTTTTATGACGTATTTTGACATGTGTTTAGATGTATGTTTTATATGTATGGACTGACAATCATATATGCTATTATTTGGTATCTTATGTGGTTGGAGGACATAAAGAATGTAAGTAACTGAAACAATACTTTTGCTGAAAGAAAGGCCACTCAGTTCTCTGCCCTGTGGTACCTAATCTCCCTGTCATACACATTTCACCATCTAGGATTAGAGAAGTTCATTCTATCAACACGAATGCTAACAGGTAGGCTTCTGGAAGTACAATGTGATAGTTCAGATCTTTCTCTGATTCAAAATGGTGATTTAAAAGAAAACATACTGGGCTGAATTGGCTTTTGATAGACTAAAACATTAATTTGCCTTAATGTGCATTAATGCTAAAGGATACTAAAAAACAGAGAAATGTTTTTTAAACCCAGAAATTCTACCAGGTCTGGAGCCATATTTTTCACTCAATAAATGTCCCTCATAAGAAATATATTTTCATGAAGGGCTGGGTGCAGTGGTGCATGCCTGTAGTCCCAACTATTTGGAAGGCTGAGGCAGGAGAATCATTTTGAGTCTAGAAGTTCAAGTCTAGCCTGGGCAAGATAGTGAGATCCTGTCTCTAAAAAAATAAATAAGAAGAAATATTTTCACTTCAAGAATTTATATCTGTGCATTGGTCTTTGAAGCTTCCCTTTTGTCTGTAAACAGCAACCAGTCGCTGGCATGACATATTTGTGTACAAAGGACAGTGATAATTAGATATGCTGGAATTAGTGTGTGTGTGTGTGTGTGTGAGAGAGAGAGTGTGTGTGAAGAAATATGGATGAGAAACAACTGGTAGTTTGCTGCTTCCTTATGGGGGAGGGTAGAAGGCAGAATAGAAGGTAGAATAGTATAGTTGACTGACATTTTTTTGGAGGGGAAGGGCAGGGTTTACCATTAATGTACTTTCATTGTGCAATAGATAATACTTGATACATTGTTTTTTGTGGTTTTTAACATATATTTATTTGGATGGCATGGATGAATGTTGACTGTCTTACACTGTTTTACTAGTATGACTGTCAAATTGTATTCCTGAAGTACAGATATGCTAAGGTAATAAATCTGTTAGCAGCCAGCAAGTAAATGTTTACTTACTATATATAGAATAACTTGCTGCAGATTTCCATGAAACAACATTAGACAATTGTGTACTGATTTGGGAAAAGTAAAAAAGATGTGGCCGGGTGCGGTGGCTCAAGCCTGTAATCCCAGCACTTTGGGAGGCCGAGGCGGGCGGGTCATGGGGTCAGGAGATCGAGACCATCCTGGCTAACACAGTGAAACCCCGTCTCTACTTAAAAAAAAAAAATACAAGAAATCAGCCGGGCGTGGTGGTGGGCGCCTGTAGTCCCAGCTACTTGGGAGGCTGAGGCAGGAGAATGGCGTGAACCCAGGAGGTGGAGGTTGCAGTGAGCTGAGATTGCACCACTGCACAAGCCTGGGCAACAGAGCGAGACTCCGTCTCAAAAAACAAAGATGCTTTTAAAAATTGTTAGATTTTGATGTTCAAGCTATACATTTGGCATGGGCATGGGACTTCTAATTGCCTTCATTTGCCAAAGTATAACGACCTTTTTTTTATTTTAGAATACAACAATTTAACAAGCATTTGAATTTCTATGATGTATGTGATACTTTATTAGGTGCCATAGGTATTACAGATGAAGTAGAAGCTGTCACCCTGAGAGAGAGCACAAAATTCACTGGTAAAGGGATATTCATTATCTTAAAAGAATTAACCATAGTCCATGGTCTTCCTCTGGCATATGAAGCCTTAGGAACCTAATTTTGTTAACATACCATTGAAAAAGATCACCTTTTCATGGATGCATTCAGTTTGTTCACCAGCTGAGGAATGGAGATCACACACACACACACACACACACACACACACACACACACACGCCATGTGAACATGTATGTATCTGTATACCATATGAGGTGGAATACTCATGTACTCATATTGAAATGATTAGTACGTCTTCTCCTTGGCAGGCAAATTTAAATGGGGAGTCAGATTATAATCCAAATGTTGTTCATCTCTTTATGGGGTTGGAATTTCAGCAGAGAATATTAAGGGTGGGATGGGGGCCTGAGGGTCTTCTCCTCCTGTAGAGAAATTCTTTCCAGTGGCCTGTGTTGTTCACGGTGCACACTTTGGACTCCTTTCCTGGGCTGTGCTTGTAAGAGTATTGATGGTGTTTACCCCTCTTGCTTTTTTTCTGCTACCATTACCCTTGTGATAGACAAATTTCTCTTTCTTTAGATATGTTAATATTCTCAAGCAGATATTAGGCAAGTGTTCTGGGAGCTAGTTGTTAAGGTGACTTTGCCTCTGTTTGGTTTTTTATGGATCTAACGCAGATGGCAGTCTCATTTCACTCATTTCAAATTTTCTTGGGGGATACCTCATGCTACCTTACACATAACATGTTTTGTATATGGATAAGTGGAAGTGGTGGAAAAAAAGATATATATTGCAAGGAAAAAAGACTTAGAAACTAGTTATTAAATACCTGGTAGAGAAAGTTTTTGTTAAATACCTTATAGAGAAATATCTTGATCTGAGATTGACTTTATATACAGGTGGAATAAACTGCTCTAGAAATCAAGAGGGAGTATGTGTATTTAATCTCTATATCTGTTTTCTGTGTCTCTTTTCCATCCTAAAATAAGGGTTAAGATTAGGTTTTAAAGATTCTTAATAATTCTGTACATTGTGTGATGCCCAACATCTATTTGTGGTATTATTTTATGGACCAGAAAGTTAAAGCTGTACCTTTAACTTCACATTGGTTAATTCTAGCAACTTCCCAATTAGTGTCATTTTTTTGCCTTTCGATCTTTCCTTCCTTTTAAAACACTTTAACATCAAGAATAATTTGTTATGGGAAGAGAAAGTAGGAAGGAAAGACACTGAACAAACATCCACTTGATGTTAGGCAGCAGGACAGAAGTTGGTGGTCCAGGGAGCAGCCTGCTGGCCTGGTTTCCTTAGGCTCCAGTCTGACTTTTATCCTTATATCCATAAGTTCAGGCGACATGTAAGTTTCCGAGCAGTCATAATACAAGCATGTAATGTGAGAATTTTATTATTTAAACCTGCAGAGCTTAATAAACTCCAAATTTTATTTTATTTTATTTTTTTGAGACAGAGTCTCCCTCTGTTGCTCAGGCTGGAGTGCAGTGGCTCAATCTTGGATCACTGCAACCTCCGTCTCCCAGGTTCAGGCAATTCTCCTGCCTCACCCTCCCGAGTAGCTGGGATTACAGACATGCACTACCACGTCCGGCTAATTTTTGTAGTTTTAGTACAGACAGGGTTTCACCATGTTGGCCAGGCTGGTCTTGAACTGCTGACCTCAAGAGATTGACCCATCTCAGCCTCCCTAAAGTGGCGGGATTACAAGCGCGAGCCACAGTGCGCAGCTGCAAATTTTAAATTTGAAAATGTGTCTGAAATGAAAATAAAGTGAGGGGAGGTGTTGGAGAGAATGGAGAAATTGCACAGGAATTGTAGAACATGGATTAAAATGTAATTAGAAAGTTACGTTGAAAATCAAAGGACTAGTTAAAATGAGTGTCATTATACTTTTTTTTTTTTGAGACAGGATCTCACTCCCATCACTCAGGCTGGAGTGCAGTGGCATGATCATGGCTCACTGCAGCCTCGACCTCCCTGGGCTTAGGTGATCCTCCACCTTAGCCTCCTGACTAACTGGGCCTACAGCTGCATGCCACCATGGCCAGCTAGTGTTTTGTAGAGATGGAGTTTTGCCATGTTGGCCAGGTTGGTCATGAACTCCTGACCTTAAGTGATCTGCCTGCCTGGGCCTCCCGAAGTGCTGGGGATTACAGGCGTGAGCCACTGTACCCTGCCCAGAATACCATTGTATCTTCTAAGTGGCCTAGTGCTTCTACACTTGCCTCTCTTCTTCCACTACTCCTGGAATACTATGCACAGGTTGATTACTTCTTATCTCACAACCTTCCAGTGACTTCTTATCACACCTGCGGTGAAATCCCAACTCCTTACCATCACCGAAAGGGATATGTAATGTTTGCGACCCAGCCCAACTCTGACGCCGTTTCCTGCCACTGCTCCCTCTACTCCAGCCTTGCTGATTTTCCACAGGCCATAGAACTTTGCTAAGCTGGTACCTACCTCAGCCCTTTGCATGGGGTTTTTCTCTGCCTGTAAGGTTCTTTTTTCACACTTTTGCAGGGCTTCCTCCCTCATTTCACTAGAGTCTCCTCTGGAATGTCAGTCCTTTAAAGAGACCTTCCTGCCAACCTTCCCTGCTGTGTCCCTATCAGTGTATGTTTCTTTGGTCTCTTACTCTGATATTTTTCTTTACAGCACTTACTGTCGCTTGAAAGTATATTTAATTTTTTTATTTACGTGTAATTTATCTTCCCACCACCATGAAGCCCCATAAGAACAGGGTCCTTTGTCTTACCAATTCTGCATTTCCATTACCTGTAGCAACACTCAACAAATATTTATTGAATGAATGAATGGATGAATATCTCACATATGATTGTCCTTGTGAACATGAACTGATTCTTTATCAATAATTCTCAAATCTTAGTTATTATAACCATTGAGATTTCTTTGGCATGTGCTGCTGAACTTTTCTGAACTGCTTATGCTTAGCTCAGTTGGAACAGTGGTTTCCAGGATAGATGTAAACACTCCAAGGGGTATGCAGAAATCATCCTTTATGATATGGGGGAAAATATATTAGAAATTTGATTTATCTTGTTCACCTATTTTTGTGTTTTATAGTGTGCATGATATATATAAGGGGAACATTGTGCTGTCAAAAAAACTGAGACTGGATAGAGCATGATCTGGACAGGATGGTTAACTTTGTTTAAAGCAAAATGTATCTCTGTAGTCAGGCTATTTTACAGATTTTGTGCTTTTGCATAATAAGGCGGTGTGACTGCTGGTGAGTGTAAAATCTGTTCCCACTATTCAAAAGATCACACATCTCATGTTGAGTTGAAAGTGAAATATTATATATGATATTCAGCTTGAATGTGTATATCTGTATGTTTTCTTTAATATTCATCCTCTGGTGGAATTTACAAGTCTCTTCAGTTCCGAGTATACCTGTTTTGGGGTCCTTCGTACCTGTGCTAACATATGTGTGAGAGGTATGTGAGCTCTTTCAGTGACTGAAAAAATTATTACTTGATTGGTCTGTTTTGGCGTGATCTGGGCTTTTGATTAATCTTTGAATAACTTTTTCCTTCATTTTTAATAGTTCAGGCTTGTTAATGATGCTTAACTGGGTTCTTTGGGTTTCTGTGACTTCAGTTTTTAAAAACAGTTTCATTGAGATATAATTTGCATGCCATAGAATTCACTGCTATGAGAAGTTTTACAGTACCATTTTATAATTATATGCGATTTTCAAGACACAGGAAAATAAAGAAATGGTATGCTTAGAATTTGGAAGAAAGTCTAGTTATGTTTTCATTTTATTTTTATTTTTTTGAGACAGGATCTCACTCTGTCACCAGGCTGGAGTGTAGTGGCATGATCATGGCTCACTGCAGCCTTGACCTCCTGGGCTCCAGCAGTCCTACTGCCTCAGCCTCCTGAGTAGCTGGGACTACAGGCATGAGCCATCATGCCTGGGTAATTTTTTTTTTGTAGAGACAAGGTCTCACTATGCTGCCCAGGCTGGTCTCAAACTCCTGGGATCAAGCAATCCTCCTGCCTTGGCCTCCCAAAGTGCTGGGATTATAGGCATGAGCCACTGCACCCAGCCACTGTACTGATTTTAAATACTTATTAAGTGAAATGAGATTTTATAACATTTGAGGAACTTAAATATTAAAATGTTTGACAGGATTAATAAATTTGAATGAAGCATTGAAATTACTATACTAATGAATACACTAAGGAAATTTAAAAACCACAAATAAGCAGTTACAAATAAGTATTATTATTTATACAATAGTCACCCTAGAAGATGATGCAGTGATGGTGTCATAGCTTAAAACGCTTTTGGAGCTCTTCATTTTACACTGATTTCAGACAGCCTGTGTCTAGTTCTTCTAAGCGTCTTTGGTGCTAGCAAATCTTCCATGACATAAGCTTTGATTTTCTGAATCTTCAAAAGTCTTTTGGTGTTAACTTACTTGGTGGGTGTTAAAACAAGATAATTCTATTTTTTATTTTATTTTTATTTTTTATTTTTTAGAAGCAGAGTCTCCCTCTGTCACCCTGACTGGAGTGCAGTGATGCAATAATAATTCACTGCAGCCTTGAACTCTTAGACTTAAGCGATACCCCTACCTCAGCTTCCTGAGGTATTGTTCAGGCTAGTCTCCAACTCCTGGACTCAAGTGATCCTTCCACCTTCACCTTCCACAGTGGTGGAATTACAGGCATGGGCCACCACCCCCAGCCTATTTTTGATTTAGAAAAAAGACAAAATTGATTTTTCACATATAGGTTACAAGTTGGCCCTGGAAGTATTTACAGTTGATGAGTTCTAGAAATATTTTGAGCAATGGTAGCATTGTTGGAAGAAGTACAGTGTCTTAAGGTGACAATTTTGACATTGATTCTTTCCCCCTACTAGTTATAGAGCTTCTTTAAATCTATAAAAAGCCATTTGACTATATAAGAATTGGTATCATATTTTGTGCACTTATAGATTCATGCGTACCATACATGCATGCTTATAAATATCGTTCCACTGACCAAAGTGTGTTATTATTTTGTAGCCCTTTGTAGCCAGCTCTATGTTTTAAGTACCTGATAAATTCTACTATAGAGCGAATTTTTTCTATTCTAAGTAAAATTTTGGAGCCTGAGAAGGCTTCTAAAGGCAAAGGATATCAAGAAAAGTTTTAACTAAGATGTGAGACTGCATGAGTGCTTCATGATACGAAATGGTTTTATATATAGCTCTTAGGTTAGAAATTAGGGAGGTTGACACATAACCTACCTTGTCTGTTTTTTTAGTTGAGCAAATCTGTGTGTGGGGGGCATAAACAAATACTAGTGACATTAGAAATCAGAAAGCTAGTGAAGTACAAATTTGTGCACATAACACTATTTGTGGTACAGCCTTATTCATACTGGTCTTTGACAAAAGTCAAAGGAAAAAGTAGTTGCCAAAGAGGAATACGATTTTATTTTTTTGTACTTTAGGGTTTGTTTTTGAATTTCAGCAAGTTATGGTTTCAGGTAATACTAATCAGTTTTTTTATGTTGACTTCTTGGTTATCAATTAAGAAAAGCATTAGTTAGTACTTTGGAAAAATCTGTGTTATTGAACTTCTTCCAATTCGTATACAACCTCTTCTCCACAGCGTAAAATGCAAATTTTGCATGGGGTCAGGTGCGGTGGCTCACGCCTATAGTCCCGGCACTTTGGGAGGCAGAGGCGAGTAGGTCACTTGAAGTCAGGAGTTCGGGACCAGCCTGGACAACATGGTGAAACCCCATCTCTACTAAAAATACAAAAATTAGTCAGTCATGGTGGTGTGTGCCTGTAATCTCAGCTACTTTGGAGGCTGAGGCAGAAGAATTGCTTGAACTTGGGAGGTGGAGGTTGCAGTGAGCTGAGATTGCGCCACTGTACTCCAGCCTGGGCGACAGAGCGAGACTCCATCTCAAAAAAAAAAAAAAAAAAAAAAAAAAAAAAATCTTTTGCATGGAATCTGCAGATCTAGGAATCATTTTATTGTTAAAAATATAACAGCAATTTTGAAAATTCAGTCTGCTTTGTGAAGTCAGACTCTAGAAAGTTTATAGATTTTTTTGGGGGGGAATGAGAGTTCGGGAAATAAAAGAAATGAAATAAATTTGACTCCAGGAAAGCTAATTTTACATTTGTTTCTTCATTCCTCCCTGGGGCTCTCTGAAACTCTGGAATTTTCTCATTTAAAAGAAAGCTAGAACAACCTGTGTTGGACATACAGGTTGAGCCTCTTTTATTTGAAATGCTTGGGACCAAAATTCAGATTTATTCAGATTTTGTAATATTTACATGTGCATAATGGGGTATCTCAGGGATAGGGCCTAAGTCTAAACATGAAATTCATTTATTTGTCTTATATGCTTTATACACATAGCCTGGAGGTAATTTTGTATATTTTTACATTTTATGCCTGAATTAAAGTTTGTGTACATGGACATCAGAAAGCAATGGTGTCAGGTGTGGAATTTTCCCCTTAGGACATGTTGGTACTCAAAAAGTGTGGGATTTTAGAGCATTTTATGATTTTTGGATTTAGGATGCTCAGCCTGTAAACTTGAGGGTCAAACTTTTCTTGTGTTAGTTGAAATCTCCTGGGTGCTTTCTTTTAACCAAATCCCAAAGTCTTTTTTATAACTAATGTGCTAGATTTCCTACATTGTTTTATGAAGGTAGAGAGGGTCCCTAGCAGGCCCTGTTTTAAGGTGTGAAGTTCTGCTGGACTAAAACCTGAGGGCATAATTAACACTGTCTTTGGAGGGACTGTTTGTGCTGTCTTCATGGACCATTTGGCTCATAAGATGGGATTTGGTTCATAATTCATTGTCATGTACTGTAACTCCTGTGGGAGTATAACGTCTAGCTGTTTTGCATTGGATAGGTTCTGAATGCTTTATCTTGTTCCAGGATGGATTATTATACTCAAGAATGCACTTAATTACAAGCTTTATGTTTCCAACACCCATTCACAATACCTCCTCTTCACTACACCTGACTTCATCGATGGAATTTCATTTGTAGATTGAGTATATGACTTGGGAGATGGAAGCTGTCAGACTCGAAATCTGCCTCCTTTTTTCAGCGCCTTCTCTTTACTTTGATATTTTGAACTTTTCTAACTTAAAATTTGTTTTTAGGTTAATTTTCTCAGCAAAAGAAATTTATATTTGATAAGATACTAAGGGAAAAGGCAGCATTTATTAATATTGGGTGTTTCCTAATTGGAATATCTTAAGAGTTTGAATTTTGTTGTGTTTTCATAAGCTACTGCATCATAGGTTTCATTTTCTTTGAACAGAGACTTAGAAAAGGAATGCTTTGGAATATTTCTTGTTTCAATCTTTTGAGATTGAACACACAAGTTTCTTATAGGATTTCAGTTTTTTATGTATTTATGTAATCTGTCTCTCCAGTTTCCTGAATTCATACTTCATATGAGCTTAATCACACTTTATTTTAAATAATCAACTGTTTACACATCTACCGCACATGCTGCTCCGTAGATTCTCAGGTGTATCTTTATGGTCTTTTCATTTTTCTGTCTTTATCAAGGAATAAATGATCCTAACTGGATCATGATTTACTTGTGGATTTATTTAATAGTTTTGTGTTTTAGTTTTTAAAGCCTTGCTCAATGGTTATGGTTTGGGGATATCTTGATATATCTTGGACAAGCTTTTAATTGTTAAAATTAAGTTACACTACCTTGTATATTTTAGTCTTAGAATTTAATGTTCTATTCCTGATTGAAAAACCTGTGACTAGCACTTCAAAATTTCCTAAACGTGTTTGGTCAATTCTTTCTTCTTTTTTAACCAAATGAATTTTATAAAGTCAACTTCCTTACTTTGTAGTGTAGGCTCAGTGAAAGCTTCACCATCCGCCCCCCCCCACCGAGAAATCTTTAGAGAGATGTTTAAACAAATCAAAATATACTTAAAATGTAAAAAAGATAATTTGATGTGTCAAGTTTTAAATAAATAAAAAAAATAAAGACACACACTCCATAACCTTTGTTTGAGTCTTGGTTTAAGTTCTCTGTCATATAGTGCCAAAAACTTTGTTTTGAGCTGCGTGTGTGTTGAAACATGTATGCCTGTCCTAGTGTCATAACTAATTATATCTCTTATATGCTTACTTCTAGTAATTGGAAAGTAGACCTACCGCAGCATACATCTTCACATTTAGTTTTATCTTGAGGACCTGCTACAGAGATCGTTTTCTACCATGCAGCAACTTGACATTGTGAACAGATATTACTATTTTAAATATATTATCTACTTTGTGTTTTGCAGAAATAGTGTACTTTCAGGGAAGTTAAGTTTCGGGTGTTTCCAAAGCACATCTGTCTTTATCAGTAATTATACACTAATACTGACTGCCTTTGCAGTTTTGACTGAGGTATTTCATCTGTGAATTGGAAATTGATGGTCTAGTGCTGTGATAGCAAAATTTTATAGGATTTCTTTTTACTCAAAGTTTTCAAGAGATTGTGGCTTATGGAAAACCTGCAGGTGCTTTGGTCACTTACTCTTCATGGATTGGTCTAAAATAATTTGGGGCTTCTTTTGTAAAAGCGTATTGTAGAATTTTCACAAACTTAGAAATCCTGTCTTAGATATGCTTATGACTGGGGCCGCAAACAGTTTCTCATATGCACCAGCTTGTATGAAAATATGTGGTCCTTGTCCTTGCCTGCTGAAAGAGAAACCCTACCAGTCTTCAGTTTCTGAGCTGCAGCCTTGTCGAAATTAAAGTCTTAGGACTGGGAGCAGGTAATGCTGGTGATAGATTGTGGTATTTAGCGCTGTGCTGTGTTGCGTGGTGGACTTACACGATTCTAGTCAGAACTTGGGAGAGAATATACCACAAAATTGGTGACAAATATTTTTCAAAGTGAGAAATACAATGACTTTTCTTATTAATGAGCAGACCTTTTGGGCTTTGCTTAAGGAAATAGTGAAAAGATTGTACAAGTCTGTTATTGATAATGGTTTAGAATTTAACACTGAAAATGCTGGATTTTCTTTCCTCTTATTAAGTTAATGTATTACTTTGAAGCATCTTTTCTTTCTTTTTTTATAGTTAGAAATTCACCAAAACTATATTTCAAACTTAGCTCTTTTTAATTTTATACTAAATTAGTTTTTTTTTTTTTTTTTTTTTGAGACGGAGTCTCTGTCTGTCTCCCAGGCTGGAGTGCAGTGGCGCGATCTCGGGTCACACTGCAAGGTCGGCCTCCCGGGTTCACGCCATTCTCCTGCGTCAGCCTCCCGACTACAGGCGCCCGCCACCGCGGCCGGCTAATTTTTTTGTATTTTTAGTAGAGACGGGGTTTCACCGTGTTAGCCAGGATGGTCTCAATCTCCTGACCTCTTGATCCGCCCGTCTCGGCCTCCCAAAGTGCTGGGATTACAGGCGTGAGCCACCGCGCCCGGGCCACTAAATTAGTTTTTATAAATTCTGCATTGTCTCTGTCATATGGTAACTTAAGTATGCAGAGGCATTGAACTTGAACATTTTGTGTTCTGGAACGTGGGGTTTGGATTCTTGGTATAATTTTCCTATTTTATTTTTATTTTTATTTTATTTTGAGACGGAGTCTTGCTCTGTCGCCCAGGCTGGAGTGCAGTGGTGCGATCTCGGCTCACTGCAAGCTCCGCCTCCCAAGTTCACGCCATTCTCCTGCCTCGGCCTACCCAGTAGCTGGGACTACAGGCACACGCCGCTACGCCTGGCTAATTTTTTGTATTTTTAGTAGAGATGGGGTTTCATCGTGTTAGCCAGGATGGTCTCGATCTCTGGACATTGTGATCCGCCCGCCTCGGCCTCCCAAATTCCTGGGATTACAGGTGTGAGCCACCGCGCCCGGCCAATTTTCCTATTTTGAAAACCCAACTACCGGTGGTTTCTTTCTAATGCGTATATTATGACTTGTTGCATTTGAAAAGCTCCATGGTCTAGGCCATGTGACTTCTGAGGACTATAACTGTAAAAAGCTGGTGTTGAATAATTAAAAGTTCCCTCCATTTTAAAAAAATGCCCGTTTCTCTTAGAGTTTTTATGGTGTCAGTCAAATTAATGCAGGTATGTTTGGTTTTGAGAATAACATGATAGAAATCCGAATTTACGCTGATAGGCCGCCTAAGAGAAAGTTATTTCAAAACATGGGGCATCCTGGCAGTGCCTGGGAAGGTTGGCCCCCAGCCTGACTGATAGGAACTTCCTCCTCATCAGTTCACTGTGAAGTACTAACAGGTGGAGGGGGTTTAGGCTTGTTTGGGTTCTGAACCTGGTGATGCTACTACCTACACAGTGTTTGGAAATCTTGGGTGATGTTTTGTTTGTCACAAATGACTGAATTGGGGGGCTGCCTCCTGCTATTTAGTGGGTCAGGGACACTGCAGCATCAGGATTGCAGAATAATTTACACACAATGATGAGTTGTTCTGCCCCAAATACCAATAATACCTTTCCCAGAAATGACTGGATAGTTACTGATATAAAAAAATGAAAAATGGCTGGGTGCGGTGGCGCATGCCTGTAATCACAGCACTTTGGGAGGCCAAGGCAGGTGGATCACCTGAGGTCAGGAGTCCGAGACCAGCCTGGCCAACATGGTGAAAACCCGTCTCTACTAAAAATACAAAAATTAGCCGGGCGTGGTGGCATGTGCCTGTAGTCCCAGCTACTCGGGAGGCTGAGGCAGGAAGAATTGCTTGAACCTAGTAGGCGGAGGTTGCAGTGAGCCGAGATCGCGCCACTGCACTGCAGCCTGGTTGACACAGCAAGACTCTGTCTCAAAAAAAAAAAAAAAAAAGAAAAATATTCGTAAAAATACTACTCTTGCTCGCCAACCCTAGAATTACTACCTGACATCTTTTTTTTTTAAAGGAATGTTTATTTTTTTTAAGGTGTGTACTTGATTGCAGATCAGCAAATGGAACCCTGAATTCTACTTCTTAACGTTTTTAAGTAAACATGATTTGTAAAGGCATATGGATATTTTATGCAGTTGGCATATTAATGGTATTTAGTCATAAGCCCCCAGCTCAAACCCAGTTATACCCGTTTATGCAAACACCCATCAGATTTTGTGTCAGTGTTTGGTAAACTAGCACTTAAAATGTATGTTGAAACTCCTGTTTGTAATTTTTTTTTGTAACGTAAAAAAAAAAACATGAGAAATTGCTAAACTCTTACAAGATTTATTATTATTATTATTTTTTTTGTAGAGATGGTGACTCATTATGTTGCCCAGGCTGGTCTTGAACTCCTAGCCTTGAGTGATCCTCCTGCTTCATAGGTGTGAGCAACCCTGCCTGGCCAAAAGATTTTTAAATGAACAACAACAACAAAAAACCTTAGAGTAAAAACCAGAATTTGATAAAAACAGATATTTCACATACTTGTTGCATCCTCATGGCATTATCAGTTCTGGCATTTTGACTTGGAAGAAAAATTCTAACATGACTTTCTGCTTGAATTCTAACATGAATTCTGCTTGTTTTTGAATACTATTCAATTGGGAGTAACTGTTAGATGAAAAGCGTAGTGCCTAAACTTCTTCTCCTTCCACACACATTTGTAGTCTTACATGGTAAACCTGAAGTAGCTCAGAAACATTTACTAAAACCCATTTACTTGGTAATAGATTTTTCATTTATAAAAAAGGAGCTTAAGAATATGTAGGCTGGGCATGGTGGCTCACACCTGTAATCCCAGTACTTCAGGAGGCCAAGGCAGGTGGATCACTTGAGGTCAGGAGTTGGAGACCAGCCTGGCCAACGTGGCAAAACCCCGTCTCTACTAAAAATACAGAAATTAGCTGGGTGTGCTAGTGTGCACCTGTAATCCCAGCTACTCTGAGGCTGAGGCAGTGGAGGCTGAGGCTTGAGCCCGGGAGGCGGAGCTTGCAGTAAGCCGAGATTTTTGCGACTGCACTCCAGCCTAGGCGACGGAGCAAGACTCCGTCTCACACACAAAAAAGGAATGTATCTTAGTGTACACCTTTCGAACGACCATAAATGACATCTCAGTACTATCTAGTACAAACAGAATTATAACCCTGCCCTTTTTGGTCTTAGAAGAAAGAGTATTGGCTTTGGAGTTGTAAAGACCTGAATTTGAACTGATTCTGCTACTGACTATGGTAGAATCTTGGGCAAATTCGTCTATCTCTCCATCAGTCAACTATCTGTCTATCAAATCTATTTTTAATTATGGTAAAAAACAAGATTTACCCTCAACTTTTTAAAGTGTACAGTTCAGTAATGTTAAATATATTCATATTGTTTCATTAAAAAACTTTTAATTTTGAAATAAGTTCAGGCCTTCACTTGAGATTATGAGTTTGACTCCAGCCTGGCCAACATGGCGAAACCCCGTCTCTACTAAAAATACTAAAATTAGTTGGGCGTGGTGGTGCACACCTGTAATCCCAGCTACTTGGGAGGCTGATGCAGGAGAATTGCTTGAACCCAGGAGATGGAGATTGCAGTGAGCCGAGAATGCACTGCAGCAGGATTGCACAGAGTGAAGGAGACTCCAAAAAACAAAGTAAAACAAAACAAAAATAAAATAAGTTCAGGCTTACACAAGAGTCAGAAAAAAAAATACAATGAATTCCTATATATCCTTTAACCAGATTTCCCAAATGTTAATGTTTACCATGATTGTTCGATTTTTAAAATCGAGATAAAATTCACCATTTTCAAGTGTATAGTCACTGGTTTTTAGTATACTCACAAGGCTGTGGAAACATCAACACTATTTAGTTCTAGAATGCTTTCGTCACTCCACAGAGAAAGTCTATCCTCAACAATAAATCCTCCATTCCCCCTCCCCAGCCCTTAGCATCTTTTACTTTTTGACCCATTGTTTTCTATAAAATAGGTATAATAATATTTATGCTGGAGTGTTTCTGAGATGACATATGTGAAAATTCCTAGCATGGTATCTGTGTAACGCAAGTGCCAAACACCCATTAGTTTCTTTTTCCTATCATAGGAACAGAAAGTATCATACGTATATCAACATGAACTATTTTGGAAATTCTAATGCCAGCATCTTTTCTAAGTGAATTTCTCTTACTAGTTTGGTAGATCAACAGTTTGCAAGATACTAAAAATCATAGTGGAGGTTCATATGTTAAAATAACCTAAGGCAAAGCAGCCTCAAAACTCCAAAAAATATGTGCATTAAATAATGTCTTGCAGGCCGGGTGCGTGGCTCACGCCTGTAATCCCAGCAATTTGGGAGGCCGAGGCAGGTGGATCATCTGAGGTCAGGAGTTCGAGACCAGCCTGATCAAAATGGTGAAACCCTGTCTCTACTAAAAATAGAAAATTAGCTGGACGTGGTAGTGCATGCCTGTAGTCCCAGCTACTTGGGAGGCTGAGGCAGGAGAATCACTTGAACTCGGGAGGTGGAGGTTGCAGTAAGCCGAGATTGTGCCATTGTACTCCAGCCTGGGCAATAAGAGTGAAACTCTGTCTCAAAAAAAAAAAAAAAAATTGATAATAATGTCTTGCAGACATAGGCTTGGGAAATACATCTTTTGCAATGGGCAGTCATCATGCATACAGCTCTTTTCATGGATTAATCTTTTATTTTGAAGTATTTTATCTTTTTTTTTTTTTTTACATATTTTAATTGTTTAAACATTTTCAAACTTTGTATTTTTGATTTTATAAGAAGGCATGGTGAATACCACAGTGCAGTGAAACCACTCAAGGATCATAAGGGTTCCATTGTTAACTTAAATGACCCACACAGACCTTATGCCCTGGGTTTGATTAGCTTTTGATGATATGATGGTTTGATTTTGGACATACTGTTTAGCCAGGATATCTACATTTTGAGGAATAATTAGTTACACTTCTGATGGCCTCACAACATTTTTACAAATGTTTTCTAAGTATTTATAGTGTAGTGGAAGTAGCATAGGCAGTGTAGGTATGGAAAGCATCGGAGTCCTGAGTTTGAATCCCAACTATGCTGTGGGAAGTTTGACAACGGAAAGAATTTCTTTAAGCCTGGATTTCCTCATTTTTAAATATGGAGGGTAATAACTGTCATTGCTTAGGGTTGGAATGAGAATTCAATAAGACATAGTTTGGGTAAGGATCAGCACAGTGCCTGACAAACAAAAACTCATTAAAATGGTGGATGTCTTTCAGATTTGCTTATGTGTTGTTTAAAGAAAGGACTCTTTTGCCCATTAATTTATGCCCTTTTTATTTGCCTAGAACATTGCCCATGAGGTCATTTCTGCCCGTGAAGTAGAGAACTACAGTGTTCAAATGTGGAATCGGAAGAACAATGAAAATACTAATTACCCTAGCTGAGAGGTCATAGTGGTGGAACTGGTGGGATTTCAGTCAAAAAAGCTGATTTTGTTAGATAAAATATTATCTACAGTTAGGCCTGTTTATTGTGGAGTGGCCAAAATATGTTATGGTATTTAAAGAGTAGTGAAGATATTTTCCAATCTGAGTGCATACATGTGGTAACCCTTCTCTGATTAGCAGTTGTAGGCTCATTTGACATTAGAACTGCTGAAATAACTATGATTGAAATGTTTATTTGGTATCAGATTTATAAACATTGTACTTGTTTTCTGTGGCAGGTAACAAGCATAGGAATACCAATTTTACCCAGTCCCTTGACCTGGTAATTCTTTTTTGCTTTTGGTATATCTTACCATCTAAGTTCTTGAGTCTTAGTGACAAAACTGTATAGTGTTTGTCACAGATGTGTGTATTTGGAGAGGCATACAACCATTGCAGTATTTTTGCCATCATGACATTAAAGGAAAAACACTTGTGATAGGGTGAATAAATACTTCTGAGCAGAAGCAAAGGTCAAGCTTTAGAGTGAACTTTTGAGTGACAGCTAATGGCTTAAGGGGGAGATGCCATGTTAACTATGGGCATTCATTAACTGCGTGGATATGAAATGGCAGTAAGTTCTCTCCTCTTTTATGCCGGGGCATTGGATTCTGTAAAAGCAAAAGGGAGAGGAGCGTATGTGGCTGCCAAAATGAGATGGTAAGAAGTTAAATGATCAGGACACAGAGAAATTAAGGAATAGTAAGGTTTAGTGGGTATGTGATAAACATTGCAGATAGGCTCTGTGGTATGGACCAGAAGGCACAAGGTCTGGATTTTTTCTAACCCAAACTCTGTCACTGACTGCCTGTTTGATCTTTGTAACTTCTTTGGTACTTCTTTAGACCCCCTTATCTGAAGAATAGAGTAAGTTAAAGATGGAAAACAGGTTTCAACTCTTATCAATATTGATAGATTGGTAAAGGCTATTGAGAAGAGAATCCTGTAACTGTGCCTTGGGTCATTGGAAGGAGTTCTTGGATTAGTTTAGCAGTTTCTGGTGACTGTCATGGGGTGGTGGTGGGTGTGTGCTTGCAGGCATGCATGTTTGTACGTAGGTACATGCACCGCATCGCATTGGTTGACTAATCATTTGTAAAAATCCGTTTCAATTCAGTCTGTATGCTGGAAATTACATTTTTCTTGGCTGTAAGGTTGAGAGGATCTTCTAATCAGCCTTTAATTTTTCTGACTGAAAGCCAGTGTACTTCTAGTTTTGGGAGAGAATTACGTGCTATAGAGCTGGATGCCTAATAGGCATATAGTGATGGCGCCTAAGAAGGAATGAAATAGTTGGTCCAAGAGCTAAAGAGTGCACAGCATGCTTTAGACTCACATGGGGTTCTCTTCTAACCTGCATATCTGTGTGTGTCAAACATAGTAGGTCCTTTCAGATAGGTAATCATCTAATGAGCCACAGTTAATTAAATGTTTATCATTGCTTAATATTTGGTATAGGGCATTTTATTTCTATTCTAGGATAGCTTTCAAAACTAGTAATTTGGGCAGTATTTTAGTACTACATAGAAGGAAGACTGGTACAAAATGGGTGATGGCGTGTAACTTTTACCATATTGATACATAGCATAATATAAACAGGGCATTAAAAGATGCATAGCCTTAGCAACGAGTGCTAGTTATGATTGGTTCAGCAGTATTGAAAGCAACTAAGATTACTTGCAGATATGTATATTATATACAAACTGTTGGAGAATTATTGCTTCACTTTTAAGGAAAAGAATCCTTAAGTTTCTAGTGTGTTTTATCTGAGAAATTATCCAGAATTGTTAACAATTTAATCCACTATGTTGGAAACTCTGTTAGAAACTTTTATGTATCAGCTCTTTCTGCAAGGAGGAATTATGTAAGAGCTAACTTCTGTTAGCTCACCTCTACTGACTAGTGAAATTAGTAGTTTTCTTTCATGTGTGTTCCTTAAGAAACTGTATGTAGCAATCACATTTGTGGCACACACAGACCAATACAATAGCCTTTTTGTATTTCTTTGTATCTTTCTCAAGTACTATTAATGTTGTCCTTACCATGGGTCAGAAGTCATGTTTTATTCATGTTTGAATCACCCAACCTAGCATAAGCCAGGCATACAATAAGTACTCTATAAATAATGTTGAATCCATAGTTGAAATACAGTTTTACCTAAGAGCAACTGTGAGCTACCAGGTGAAGATCATGTCTACTTTGAAGTCTAAGTTGGGGAATCTGAAAACACTGGATTTACCATTATGCAATTCATATGTGGTAGTGTGATGTGATTCTGTGGTGATCAGTTTTTACAGTAAAATCCACAGAACTAAAACATTTGAGGTAACAACTTGCATTTCTTTCTTTTAAGACGGAGTTTCGCTCTTTTTGCCCAGGCTGGAGTGCAATGGAGTGCTCTTGGCTCACTGCATCCTCCGCTTCTGGGGTTCAAGCGATTCTCCTGCCTCAGCCTCCTGAGTAGCTGGAATTACAGGCATGCGCCACCACGCCCAGCTAATTTTGTATTTTTTCTTTTTAGTAGAGACGGGGTTTCTCCATGTTAGTCAAGCTGTTCTCAAACTCCTGACCTCAGGTGATCCTCCCTGCCTCCACCTCCCAAAGTGCTGGGATTACAGGCGTGAGCCACCATGCCTGGCACAACTCTCATTTCCTTGCTTTTTATTTTTTATTTTTTGAGATAGTGTCTTGCTCTGTTGCCCAGGCTGGAGGGCAGCGACATGATTTTGGCTCACTGTAACCTCTGCCTCCCAGGTTCAAGCGATTCTCCTGCTTCAGCCTCCCAGGTAGCTGGGATTACAGGCACACACTACCACGCCTAGCTAATTTTTGTACTTTTAGTCAAAGATGGGGTTTCACTATGTTGGCCAGGCTGATCTTGAACTCCTGACCTCAAGTGATCCACCTGCCTTGGCCTCCCAAAGTGCTGGGATTACAGGTGTGAGCCACCATGCCCGGCCTGCTTTGTTTTTCCTGTAAAAGTCTATCTAGAATTAAACTGTCAGTGTGTATCTGTACATGGAAAAAAATTCCAAAGAAACATTTTTGGTTAAAAGTATGTGGTAGGTTGAAACTTGTGTACAGTATAAATATCGCATTATGTATGCCTTATTTAAGTAGACCTAAATACCTGGTAGCCTGAGCCATCAGACTTGCATAGCTCCAAAGGGCAGTAGTGATCTTGTTAGGGTTTGGCATCTGAGTGATCTGGTTGCTTTTTGCTTTTGGCGTTTTTATACCAGGTATCATAAAATACAGAAAGCAGAGCAAAAGTGAAAGAGTAGAAACCTTGAGTTTGTTTTTTTTTTTAGACAGAGTTTCGCTTTTGTTGCCCAAGCTGGAGTGCAATGGTATGATCTCGGCTCACTGCAACCTCCACCTCCTGGAAACCCTGAGCTTTTTAAATGTTGAGGCAGAGTTGATGGTAATAGAAAAGCAGTAGCTTAGGAGCCCTAAGACCAGGCTAATTTGATAGCTCTGACGTTAGGGCTCCTCATCTTTGAAATGGTTCAAGAATACCTGTCTTGTATACCTCCAGAGGATCCCAGTGTGATAACATGTTTGAAAGTACTTTAGATAATTCTGAGGTTTTATTTATCTCATTCTACAAATATCATTTGAGAACCTTCTCTTCACCAGGCATCGACTTCGAGGCTGGAGATGGAAGAACTTGGCAGTCTACCAAGGACTTTCCAGTCTGATAGAATTATGGTTTTCTTTCTTTTTTCTTTTTGGGATGGAATCTCGCACTGTCACCCAGGCTGGAGTGCAGTGGTGCGATCTCAGCTCTCTGCAACTTCTGCCTGCCAGGTTCAAGCGATTCTCCTGCCTCAGCCTCCTGAGTAGCTGGGATTACAGGCGCCTGCCACCACGCTCGGCTAATTTTTGTATTTTTAGTAGAGACGAGGTTTCACTATGTTGGCCAGGCTGGTCTTGAATGCCTGACCTCGTGATCCACCTGCCTTGGCCTCCCAAAGTGCTGGGATTACAGGCGTGAGCCACCAAGCCTGGCCAGAATTATGGTTTTCTAAGATTATGTTTCATAGTGTTTCAGGTTTATATTACTGAGATCTTTGTTGTGGGTCCATTTTTTGGGTTCAAAAACATGAAAAGATAGCAGCATTTTGAAAGTGTTTTGTTACTTCTCTATGCTTATAAAAATTTGCCTCTTAGAACTTACCTATGTAGTCCCCTACCTGAGATACCAGAACAGTGGGGAGAGAATTTATGATGTAAATTTTTTTTTTTGGCAGAGCCAAAATATTGTAACATATGTTGAACCAGGTGTGTAAGTTGAATACCTTTTAGACATGTAGTTGTCACTGTTAATATAAGTGGCCTGCTATCACTCAATGCTGTGGACAGCCCAAGGGCCTTTTCTGAATCTTTTATAAGCAGGAAGTTTAACTTGCATATATATTTTTTCTTTTTTATTTTTTTGAGGTTGGTTCTTCTACCAAAAACTGAAAAAAAATGTATTATTAGATCATTTTTACTTTATGGGATTTGTTAGTCCCAGTCTTTGTAGCAATTTCACTTTAAAATTCGTAATTAGCAGAATGTCCTCTTTTCATTTCTGATGACTTTCTGTGGTGAGGAGGGTTCACTTAGAACCTGGGACAAATGAGGGTTGATTGAGTAGGATCAAACTTAATAAGAATTAAGGTGACATTAAATATATTCTCGAACCAGTTTTCTAGGATTCCTTTTTTTTTTTTCTTTTTTTTTTCCTTCTGAAAGGAAGAGCTGGGCCAAAGTTTTAAAAATCAAGACGAACTAGAGGTTTCTTCACATTGATGGCTATATTATTGTTTGGGATTCTATTTAATTTTCATATACCCCTTTATTTTTCTAAGAATATGTTTCTGATGGTCTATTTTATATATGCATTCGTTTGACTCCAGCTATAGTAATAATTGATTATACCTTAAAAAATGACCTCTGATTCTTCATTTAAATCAGAACAAATTGTTTTTGAAAGCAACGCCATGAGAATTACCTTGAATGACCATAGACTTGGCCCACAAAGGAAAGGAAATTATGAAGAGGAGGAAGCCGTGCCGTTGGTCCTCCCAAATCCTAATCTGGGAACCATTAGCAGGACCGTCTTGCTGTGAGGCACATTCATAGTGTGAGAGGCAATTTCTAAAACTGCTAAAATCAATCCCTGTAGGCCTTTAGAGATTAAACTCACTACCGCGTGTTATAACCAGATGAAAATAATTAGGCACTGCAGCCTGCTGAGTGGGGTGAAATAGATTTCTAGTGCCAGGATTCTTAACTAGGTGGGATGGGTGCTGTGTTTTACTGAAGACTCCCTGCAGCTGAAAGATTTATCCTATTAGAGCAAGTCTCAAACTGGTAAGTCTGGGAAAAAACAAATCAACTTTAGACACCAATTCTTCTAAAACCTCTTTAACTTAAATCTGTTTTTCTTGGCAAGAGAGTTAAACCTCATATTTAAAATAGGATACCAGAACTGTGCCTTGCACACACTAGTTTTCTGCTAGATAGATATTAAGTACACAATTTTTTTTTTTTTCTGAAATGGGAGTCTTGCTCTGTTGCCCAGGCTGGAGTGCAGTGGTGCTATCTCTGCTCACTGCAGCCTCCGCCTCCCAGGTTCAAGTGATTCTCCTTGCCTCAGTCTCCCAAGTAGCTGGGACTAAAGGCATGTGCCACCATGCCCAGCTAATTTTTTTGTATTTTTAGTAGGGACAGGGTTTCACCATGTTGGTCAGGCTGGCCTCGAACTCCTGACCTCAAATGATCTGCTTGCCTCAGCCTCCCAAAATGCTGGGATTACGGGCGTGAGCCACCATGCCTGGCCAAGTACACAATTTTTATAACCACAAATGCAGTGAGGTTTCCTTCTCTATCAAATAAGGATAATAATGGTACCTAAGTCATGGGGTTGTGGTGGTGAGAATTAGATGAGTTTACTACATGTAAAATGATTATAAACATACTTAACAAAGAAAAATCAATGCTATTGATTGAAAATCAATCAGTTGTTAAAGTATTAAACTATTTTGACATGCAGAAAAGGCGAATAATGTTTGCTATTATATGAAGTTGCTGTTGTTAACATCTCATCCGTATGAATTGTCTCTCTATTTGTGTGGAAGGACAGTGTTGATATTTGCACAACACTCTGTAACTCAGTTCTTCTTTTGAACAATTTGTGATACTAGAGGAATGAAGCCACTATACGTGAATGAAACTCGCTGACTAGACTTTTCTTAAGTACCCATGGATATCCATGACTGACTGGATCCCAGTGAACACTGAATTCTGTGAAAGAATAGTAACTAATCATACACAGGGGAGACTGCTGAAGATGTATTACCCTTTGTAGAATTATTAACATCTCACTTAAAAAAAAAAAGCAAAACTAATACGCGGAGATGGGGGAATCTATTTTCATACTGAACTATCTCTTAACCCATTTATTTAAAAACTCTTTGTTGAGTGCTTACTATATATAGGACAGACATTACACTAGACTCTGGGGATTCAGTGATAGAGAAAAAAGACTAAAAATCACTTACTTGTGTGGAGTTCACAAATGGGTGAGGAGACCAGTGTTATTAGACAATAAGGCAAAAATGTAAAATGCTAACTGTGGAAGGCAAACATTGGCTTCAAGATGCTTGTCTCCTGAGTTCTCTAAGGAAGTAGCATTGTTTTCTTCTTTCTACAGAAGAGTGACTGGGCATAGAGAAGGTAGTGGATTTAGCTACGGTCAGGCAGCTGGTAATAGCAAGGTCTGACTTATAGTCTGACTCTAAGCCTGGTGCATTTTTTGCTTTTCTGCAACTGTCTCTCGTTGCTACCAATACAGGGAAAGGAGGAGTATTAAGTGGCTACAGTTTTCAAAAGTATTGATCTGTTTTTGGAGTGTTTGAAATAAACGAACATTGACCCCAACAAGTAGGTTTGGGGTTTGCGTTCAAAAATCTGTAACATTGAATTTTTTTATTAGTATAGTTAAGAGTAGAAATTAAATACTACAAATATCAGAATTATTTTGCCTTAAGGGATTTTTTTTTTTTAACTGGCCAGTGATGGTCAAAGTTTTTTTGAGCTTTGAGACCACTCTTCATTTTCCAGATAGAATATTACTCAGAATCCAAAAATACAAAGCAGTAACCACCAACTGGAGTTTGTGGGGTCAGAGAAGATTTCTCTGAAGGGTTGTTTGAGCTGAGATCTGAAGGATGCACAGAAATTAACTAGGTTGTCTGAGGGCAAGGTAGAGGGTGCTGAGCATTGCAAAAGGACTGAAGGCCTGAGATTAGAGAGGGCTTGCTTGGGACATTGGAGGTGTGGACAGGCCATTGTAATTGGTTCCGAGAGAACATAGTAGAGTAAGGCTGGTGAGCTGGTATCAGACTATAGAGGGAAGGAAGGTGCTAGGAGGCCATGTTAAGGACCAGAGTTACTATTCTAAATGAAATGAGGAGGTTTTAAGCAGGGTTTGAGTTCACATGATTTTCTTGAAGGGCTTGCTTAGCCACCCGTCATTCCCTTTGGAGTAGTCTTCCTTCTGGAGTCAGGGCCACCATTTGTCTTAAGTGCAGTAGTAATAATTCCTTATGGCAAGTGGCCAAATAACCAGCAATTCCCAGCATGTGAGGCCCCCATAATGGGCCTGCAAGGACAATAACACTTGAAAAACATCAGAGAGAAAAAAAAATTGCTCTTTGCCCTTAGTGAACTAAGGATAAAGGAACCATAAAGGAATATAGTCAACTATTACTGCTCTGAGGCTAATGACCTCAAAGCTCTTGGCTTCCCAAGCTAGTTTTTTTCCTCTTCCTTCTTGGCATTTCATTGCTTGAGAAAACTGTTCCAGCAAATGGAAAAAGAATGGAGTTCCGACTCAAAGTGGGTCTTTACTTTTTGACGATCCTGGTAAAATGCTTATAGGGACAGAAGGTTGAAATTGTCAAGAAGAGTGTTTTTGGGTTTGTTTGTTAATCTTGGTCCTCACTGAAGTCAGAGTGCTTCTAAGAGAAGATCTTATTCATCATCTGATGAATAGGTCAGTTGTCACTTGGGAGGAGGGAGTGAAATTGGTGGTGGCAAGAGAAGGGTGGATTTGTAGGAAGTGTATCACTTTCCTGAGGGTTTTGTTCTAATTCTTCTCCAGATACAAATAAACACGACATTGGGTGAATTGATTTACTTCTGTAAGAGTGATTTCTGGACTGTAATAAGAAGGAATTTG
Source organism: Pongo abelii (assembly GCF_028885655.2). Lineage (NCBI taxonomy): Eukaryota > Metazoa > Chordata > Mammalia > Primates > Hominidae > Pongo > Pongo abelii. The sequence goes on from NC_071998.2 coordinate 41,341,322, forward strand.
GGTAGGGCGGGGTGGCTTAGGCATGTAATCCCAGCACTTTGGGAGGTCAAGGCAGGCGGATCACCAGGTCAAGAGATTGAGACCATCCTGGCCAACACGGTAAAACCTCGTCTCTACTAAAAATACAGAAATTAGCTGGGTGTGGTGGTGCGTGCCTGTAGTCCCAGCTACTGGGCAGGCTGAGGCAGGAGAATCGCTTGAACCCAGTGGGCGGGGGTTGCAGTAAGCCAAGATCGCGCCACTGCACTCCAGCCTGGTGACAGAGCGAGACTCCATCTCAAAAAAAAAAAAAACAAAAAAAACATGGAATTTGGATTCAGGGACTTTTGTCAGGTTTTGTTCAGCTCTTACCACTTTGTTCTCTTTCTACCTCTAAATGCTACATGGAAAAATATGTATTTTGGGAATTAACGTGCTGTATGTTTTGAGGATTTCACAGACCCTTGAGAGAATATTCTGTGTTTATTATAGAACTTGGGTTAGGATTCGTTGATTCACTTGTTTTACAGTCAGGATGCGAGTGGGGTGGAGGTCTTCAGAAATTAATGTCATCTATTGCCTACACTGATGACATTATAGTAAGCAGATCAAGTCTTGTAGCTATGTTCTTGAAAGGAACTCTTCTAGGCCTCTAAAACTGGGCAAAACATTGTGTTCTCTGTGTTCTGTTTCACAGATTGCCTGGTTTTCTCTGGAATTCTGTGCTTCTTCATGGCTTCTTTTCCCTTGATAACATGACACATGACTGATGACGTCAAAGAACCTTCTAGATTTTCTCTTCTACTGGTATTTAACTACATGTAATAGTTTCATATTTTTCCTTTGAAGACTACCTTGTAGTTTTAATAAGGGCTCATGAATGAAACCTACTAAATGGACAGTTGAAATATCCTACATCCAGGAAGCTGCATTGCAGTATTTTACTCATAGCCAGCTGGAATTCTAATAGATTGGCTTGCTGATTGTCCTATTAGTTTTTGTTTTGTTTTGCTTGAGGATTCAACTTTTCTGGCTTTCTTTAACTTAATAGTTATGGCTGGTCTGTAAAGCTGTAGATAAGGTCAAAAAATTGTGGGTAAACTCTCCAAAGTTTCCTAGATCTTGCTTGATAGGAGTGCAAATCTAATAGCCCATGCATGTTATAACCATTGCCATTATTTGCTCAGTGGAGTAAAATAGAAAAGCATTAGGGAGAGTCTCTATGGAGCTTGATGCAATTGGTGTGACATTGTCTAAGAAAAGTTGGTGGTTTGAGGAACCATAACCCAGGAGCACTTGATTGAGTTTTTAAAACACACAGTAGATTAAGGACAGAAGTGTGTCGAGTTCAACCACCAAATCTGTTCATATGGGTATCTTATAACTCTTGGAACTTTAATACTTCCTATGCTGACTCCAGGTTTAATTTCATTCTAACCTTGTGATGCTGTTAATAACCAACATTGCACCACCCCCAAAAAGCCCAAAAAACAAACAAGAAAACCTCTCACTGAAAAACCATTATTTTGAATTTGACGTGAGAGTCAATGCATTATTTGCCATTTTTTTCATAAAAGTTAACTGCAAGTTCTGTTTAAGAAATTTTAAATAAGTAAATGGCACACAAATGAATACAGATATATTCCAGTTCTTTGAATATACGTGAACTGTTTGCTTATTGGTTGAATGCCAAGATCAAGGTGAATGAAAATGGTCATTGAAGCTCATCCAACTTTTAGACATTTGGCACTTCATTGTGCAAATGTGCACATTGATAATTTTGGCTTAAATGTTTGGCATTTTATTTGGAAATCTGTTAGCCCCTTTGAAGTCTTTTAATTTGGGAGTGGGGGTAGATTAGACTGGAATAATAATAAAGTAGGCTCTGCAAATAATTGCAAATACACAGATTATTTCTTTTTTGTAGGTTGCCAACAGATTTTATAAATTGGACCTTGACATTGATTATTTTAGATTGTCTAACTTGTCAAGAAGTACAGTTTCTGTTACAAGGAAATAATGACGTTTTCGTTGAGAGGATGAAGCATTTTCCACGACCATGAATCTGTTACTGGCTTCATTCAGCCAGCTGCCAGTGGAATCCAATTTCTAGAAGGCAGAAGCAGTGCCATTCACCCTTGCTATTCTTTCATTCCTCAAATTTTAAGTCTTTCAGCCTCCAAGAATCCTTAGGGTATTCCTCTGCCAGGTTAAATGTGTGAATTACAGAGTAAAGAGTAAGTTGAAGATTTGTTCCATTTCCTGCTCTCAAATAATAATTTTTCATGGTTTTCTTTTTTCTTTTTCCCTTTGGTGATCTACTTTCAGAATCTGAGTCACTAAATGAGTTTTATCAAAGTAGAAAAATGTACTGAGATACTTAGAAATGGAAACAAGATTTGTAAGTTGGCAATCACCTTGAATGAAAATACAGTTGGCCTTCTGTATCCACGGGTTCTGCACCCGCAGATTCAACCAACCGTGGATCAAAAATAATGCGAAAAAATCCAGAAAATGTTACATTGTTGCTGATGTTTCAGTATAGAATATTTTCTTGTCATTACTGCCTACACAGTATAGTATATCAAATATTTACGTAGCATTTACATTGTATTAGTAATCTAGGGATGATTTCAAGTATAAGAGGATGTGTGTAGGTTATATGCAAATGCTACACCAATTTTTAAGGGATTTGAGCATTCGAAGATTTTGGTATCCTCAGAGGGACCTGGAACCAATCCGTACCACCCTGATACTGAGGGACAGCTGTACTAGGTGAATACTGCCTTGCCTTAGCCAAGGTGATAACTGTGTATGTTATAGAGATAATTGCCCTCCAATGCAGTTTTGTTTTTTGTTTATACCATGTTGGAAAACCGTTAGATATTTTATTGAAATATAATGGTGTGGAGTTTTTGAAAGAAAATATGGAATATGTTGTTTCAAAAGCTTTTCACATAGATTCTAAATTTCTTGACAAACCTTCTAGGCTTTTCACAGATATAAGCATTTATAGCAGAAATGTAGTGAATATTTTTATACATAGTCTCTAAAACTTAAGTAAGTCCCATTCTACAAATGATTGGAGTAGAAGTAGGCATTAAAATGTGGTGGATTCATGCACAAGTAGGTGGTTTGTGTCCTATAGTGTGAATATAGTGTTTCCTATTTTCTTTAGGGGGGCATTTCTGTTCCCCTGGGGAAATAAACTTCCCATTTATTTTTCTTAAGTATTTTAAAGCTTGGTTACTTATTTTTTTAAGTAATCCCTGACACTGTTTATATGTGTAGAACCCAAGTAGCATTTGTAGTTGAATTTTGTACATTAAAAATATTTTGATCAGCAAATATTTAACAAGTGCCTACTGTGCGTTAAGATGTTTGTAGAATTGCTGTTTTGTTTGTGAATGTCAGCACTGGGCATAGATCTAAATCCTCCTCTTTGCAAACACCCCTGAGAATAGGAACTAAGGTGAGAATGTGTTTTGGCCTATATCGTGTTTTCTAGTCATTTCTATGCATTTTATTAGAAAAATATTTTAAAAAAATGTTTTGGGTTAGGGAACCAACCGACTTGTCCAACTTGTGAAAGTCTGCGGAACAACACCACCATCAAAAAAGACAACATATTCGGATCAGGAATGTAATCACCCAGTCACCTAATAAAAAGAGTGCTTGAGTATGCATATGGAACAAAAAAGCAAAACCATTCATTTGGTGAAGGATGAGTAGGGGCCAGGAGACAGCCCTCCCCTGAAGATAGAATGCTTTAAAAACATGTTGCCATTAATATTTAAGACAGAAAGCGTTTTGAGCCCGCTCCTCTCTTCTACCCTTCCTCAGCATTCATGTAGTTTGCTCCCACATGCTCACAAGTCCGTGCCAGACGGAAATTCGCAGAGGCCGCTGCAGTCCCGCAGAGGCCACTCAGGGGAGGGACGCGGGCGGAACAGTCGCGCTCAGTCCTCCCAGGCCGCCCCAGGCCCCAGGTCCTCCGGTACCTCGTGCCGGCTCCTGGCTCGCCTCCCTTCTGCTCTGCCCAGCCCACCCCGCCGCCCCCCTGCTCACACATGCGGCCTCTCCCCCGCGCCCCAGCCTCTGGAGTCGCTTCGAGGCCATCTAGTCATACGCTGTCCATCAGATGTGTTTACTTTTTTCCTGACAGCCGACACATCTGGAGCACATATTCAGGTTATTCCAGTGCCACTAGACACATTCCACAAGATCATTTCAGCGGTTGTTATGGCGATCTTCCTCCCTCCAGTGATTTTCAAGTTGCATGACAGAAATAGCTGGAGCTAACCAGGGGGACAAAAGTCAACGGGATCAGGAAGGGCTTCTTTCACAGGATGAACTAATTAGTGACCCTGCTTTCTTCACAGGGCAATGAACATATGGTTTAATAAAGTGAGTCTGTGACACTTTTTTTTTCTCTGTAGGCAAAGCTGTCACTGGCTGAAAACTTTCCTGTTTTTACTGGTGGGACCGTAGTCTGCTGTCTTTCAACAGAGTTTACTTCACAAGTAGAAAATGTTTGCTCCTGAGAGTTAAGCTTCAGAACGTATTCTTGGCTTCATACTACCTAACTATAGCAGGTCCTGTAACTTAAAGAGACAGTATTAATTTTATATTCATTTCATGGGAAGGGTTTATGCTTACTCAAGATTAAGCATTTTCAGTTAGGGTTTTGTAAGTATTATGAATTGATACCTGGAAGTTCAGGTAAATATAATGTGTTGTTTGCTGTGGTTTTTCTATAAAATATAATCAGTATTTCTCACTGGATTAGTTACAAATTTATTTGAACCTGTGATTTTTTTTTTTGGGCACAGTTATATTTTGGTATTAAAAGATTTGATTAAGCTACTCCATTTTTATCACATTTTAAGTAGCATGCCAGATGTATGGTTATGTCTGTCAATTTTTTTCCTGAGGTACTTTTTACATTTTGTGTAGGATTTTGGATGACTTTATAGTGTGAACATATCATTGCAGACATGGAAATTTAGACCTGAGATCATTTAGTGTTAGTAGTAGAAATACTGCTTGCAGTTTATAATAGATATATAAGGCAATTCTATAAAGCACTGCCATCTTTGATCACTTTATAAAGAATACAAACATGCCTCAATAAATGTTTTTTGGATGAATGGGCATATCATATGGATTCAAACTAAATACATGTTGCCGTTAATCAAGAGTCTGAGATTTATAAATTATAGGGGCCCATTTTCTTTTTTGTTTTTGTATTCCTGTACTCTAATTCAGTCTTGAAAAATGTAGCCGGCTATTCATATTTCACACTTCTTCCCATATGTACCATGATACTCTTTTACACATGTGTGCACATAGAATCTCTTAATCTCCTTTTCTTGTTCTTTCACCAATACTCACAAATACCACTCCTTTGCACACACCCCATTTTTAGGTTGAGACCCAATGCACTTAAGTCACCATGAACAACAGGGTTTATAGTTTTCCTTTTTGATGGAATTACTCGTGTGTTGACTGAGTTCTCCGGATTCTAGGAATATGACAATGAGTGACAAGTAGGAGAATCAGAGCTGGACTCACCCAAGCAATTGTCTTAATCTTTCTCCATCAGTACAATACCTCTTTCCTCCACTCTCAGTCAAATTCCTGTTCAGTGGGTCCCACTGAGGCTGGTCGCAGCTGCTCTGGAGTACCTGCTCTTAGGAAGACTAGAAGAACACTGAAAGGTCACATAATTATATGTGAATTTAATTCACAGAGACCTGCTTGTCACTTTTCCATGTGTTTCTCCTAGTTACACATTATTAACTGTGGTGCCTGGTAGGGCTTCAATTACTTGGGCAAATATGTATCGTGCAGAGACTGAGCACAAGTTAGAATGCTGAGAGTGGTTATAAAATTATGTTTTCCTCTCCAGATGTAACTTTACGGTAATTAAACCTAATGCCATGTGTAAGCATTATAGTCAGTGTTGTGGTAGCTATCTCCAAGTCTAATTGGTAACATCGCTTAAATCATAGCACTTATTGCTGGTTATCTGGGAACTGGAATAAACCAAAAAAGTTACATACATTAACCTTTGGTTTTTCTGCATCAGGTGAAGTGGATAGCTTGTCCCTTTATCAAAATCTGTCATCTGTATTATATGGAATTTTGATAGCATTTAGAAAATTTTTTTCTTATTTAGATAGCTCTGTGTATTCATCCATCCATCCATCGATCATCCATCCATCCATCTATCCATCCATCATTTCATCTGTCTTTAGGCTATTTTCCATAGTTTGTTGCCCTGGATTTGGAGACTTGATCCAGCACAGAGCTATTGTCCACTTGGGTTAGTGGGGTTTCCCTTTCTAAGTAGATGATCAAAATCCATGGTGAAAACACACTTGCCTTCCATAAAGGGCTACTTCTTTACTATATTTCAGTCATTTTTCTGCCAAAAGTAAAAAGTAAAAGAGTCCAAAAACTAGAAAAGAATCTCAAGTTTAAAATTTTCTTTTGCATTTATTATACCCAAGAATATGGCAAGCAGCTTAATTTAATCAAGCAGCAAGAGTGCCAGACAGTTTTCCTGCATGTGATAGCTAAATAAATAGTGGACCTCCGTATGGCAGTGATAATTGCAACTTAGAGGGTTTTCTCAGTTGTGAAATGTTTGTGTTAAGGATGACTTTTTTGTTGTTTTTGTTACAGTCTGACAGCTGAAGATGCTTTTAAAACCTTCTAGTTACTTAGAGCAGAGCTATACGGCACAGGCTTGGTGGTTCTAAAAGGCAGGTCCTATCCATCACAGAAACAGCAAGTCTCTGGGTTATGGGGGAAGATTGAGGGGTGGGGGAGTGAAGTAAGGAGAAAGGGGGGCTGTTGTGTCCAGTTTACATTTGTCACCAGTGACTAGCTTTTAAAAAATGTATTAGCTGTGCATGGTGGTAAGTAAGATCCAGCTGCAGGGGATTATGGCTTTGAGTGGGTCAGGGAGCTTGGAATGCATTCAGTTCCATCAGGGGATTTGTGTCCCTCGTCATCAGCCTTAACATTGCTAACACAGTAAAGATTAGGAACAGACCAGTGTCACCTGCCCTGAACTTTGAAAAACCCTGGAACCATTAAACAAAGGGGGGGTGCTAGTTTAGAAAGTGTCCCTTCTCTCCGTCCAAAGTGTTTTTCAAATGACACATGCAAAAAAAAAAAAAAGGAATACAGTTATGCTCAGGTGAAAGACTGTCTGTGGTTGAATTATTTTCACAATTTACTGAACATGTCACAATCATAATTTCTAATGAAAAACAACTTCCACAAATAACTTTCAGTTAATGAACATTTTTGTGAGGTGATTTCCAAATCAAAATGAAGAGTCAGTAGTTAGGAGGGAATGTTTCTGAGCTTTAGTCTCACTCCATAGGAGAAAAAGATTTTGCTTGGTTTGGGTGACCCTCCCCTCCTCCTCCCCAGGAAGAAAGTTAAGAGAACACCACAAAGGTTTACTTTTTTCAGGGATTTTGAAATTCAGCATACATGCCAGCAAGCAGTTTAGAGGCAGGAAGTCTTTTCTAGTAGTGCAGTCATGAACTGGTAAACTAGAAGCATCTGTAAAAATTTAGAGGGAATATCAGCTTTCTCAAAGCTCCAGCCCAAGTGTAATGAGGTGCAAATGATAGCACTGCATAACCCTTCCCCACCCCAATTGTGGAATGAGATATTGAGACAAAAATAGGAGAATAGGGATTTCAGAACTCTACTGTACTGAAATAAATTTTGATTTTCAGATGAAATGGCTTTTGGGTGACTAAGGATATCCCCAACTTTGACGGTTGATGAGTAGCGAATAAATGATTTTCAGCTCAGCATCTCTAGGTACCATCTTTGAAAAGTGGTTGCTTTTGGGGTGTGAGTGCATAAATGACATACCTCCTCATTCGGCTGAGTAAATTAACGAGAATTTTTAGTATAAAGTAAACTTCTACTGATTCGTATCTTTGTCAGGCACCTCTCTCTTTACAGAAAGAAAAAAAAAAGAGGGGTAAGAAAAAAGATGTGATTTGTTTGAAGGAACACATCTGGGGTGTGATCTGCTATATCTTAACACCAGATGGCAGGTTTAGGCTGACAACTAAACCCAGTTTAGCCTGGTCAAACCGTATCTTCGTATGTCCTTTTCCCCCTCCTCCCAAGCAATCTATGCACAGGAAGTAGAACAATTATTTGCACTCCAGGCTAACAGTCCTCTTGTATCTGTGGCTTTGGGTTCTCTTTCACTGTGCCTCTGCTGTTTATAGACAAGTTTGGCTTCCCTTGGCAACCCCTGAAACAGGTTCCCTCTGTGGCTCATACTTTTTTTCAGAGGTATGTTTTGTCGAGGCAGAGGTGTGGTGCCTTTAGGTGGCTGGTGCTTGTCATGACAGGCATGGCATTAGCTGGGCCGAACAGTGACTAGAAGTGACAGCATTGGTTCGAGGTGCCTGGGGGCCTCTCAGTCATCACTCCTGCTGGAGCATTGAGAATATGAAAGCACCTCAGAGCACCACTGCTTATCAAAGAGCTAACAGTTTGGGAGAACAGGGCCAGGAGGTGACTGAGGACAGGCAAGTGCCTTTCCCTCCCTTTATTTTCTTGTAGTAGATTTTACTTGAAAGAGTGTCATATATGTGGCCTTTAGAAAGAAGGAATACAAACAAGCTTTGTCCAGGGCCACAAAAGAAGGACCTTTCAATTTCCAGAAGTTTCAAGTCTTTTAATTTCTGCCATTAGACTTACAGTTTCTTTGTGAGTTGTATCATAAAATGACCAAACATTAAAAAACCAACCAAAAAAACCCCTTCAACACTTCAGGGAAAAGAGTCAATAAATAGTATATTATCCTCCTCACTGTCGTTAGACACATTACCTCCTTAGTGATAATGGTAGCAGTCACAGCCTGTTTTTATTACTGATTATCAAAGGACCATGTCAGAAGTTTCTTATCACCCCTAACCATTGGGTTCCTTTGTAGATTTTCCAGGAATTAGTTTTAGATTCTCACTACTGATTAATGGACATATGTGTAATCTATGCAAAGAGCTACAAAATGCATTCATTAATCCATTCTACAAACTAAGATTAATTATAATTGTCTGTAGGCATCTTATAAGGTCAGAATTCTAATATAATTTGATAGGAGCTGTTAGGGATTTGAATGAAATTTCAAAATCACCTCCACAGAGAAGGAAAAAGACCTTTAGAGAAAGTCAGTGAATGTTTTTATTGGGCAGAGCTTGCAGTTACTTCCTGAGATTTCTCTTCTTTCATAGTTCTGCTTTCTGGGTAGTCAAAGATCACCTGTTTAAAAAAGAAATAATTCCTGGATACCAAATGTTACTATAGTTATCAACATCAAGGCAATCAAAATTTTTCTGAGTAGATTTTAAATTGTTTTTGTTATGTTACACATTTCAGTTGTAATTCTTTTTTTTTTTTTTGAAACAGGATCTCACTCTGTCGCCCAGGCTAGAGTGCAGTGGTGTGATCTCAGCTCACTGCAACCTCTGCCTCCCGGGCTCAAGCGATCCTCCTATCTCAGCCTCCCAGGTAGCTGGGAACACAGGCACATGCCACCACATCTGGCTAATTTTTTAATTTTTTTTTTTTTTTTTTTTTGTAGAGACAGGATCTCACTATGTTACTCAGGCTGGTTTTGAACTCCTGAGCTCAAGTGATCCTCCTACCTTGGCCTCCCAAAGTGCATGAGCCACTATGCTTGGCCTGGCAGGTGTAATTCTCACATGTCACTATAGAACTATTTTATATATAATGTTTGACCTATAAACTTTTCTACTTGCTATTTTAGAAAAAGAATTTGTTGGTTAGAAAGTCACTGAAGAGAGTTTAATAAGAGTACTGTTTGTTTTTTAATAAACTGTTTACTGTGGTTCTTGTAAATAAAACAAAACAAAGCAACTTAGTTAATTCTATTCAGGAAACTTAGCTCAATTTCCTAGTATGAAGAAGACTGATTTGATAACTTGGAGTAGTAGAGACCTAATATGGTTTCAATCATTGTGTGGAGGAGGACATTACGTTGATGAGACAAAACCACTTTCTAGGTTCTTGAAACTACTTGACCAATTACAGTAATTTGAAGGGGGCACTTCCTAAATAATATTAAGTTCAATTCATAGTATGAACTTTTGAGTTCAAGGCTTCTGTAATTTTTCTTGGCTTAAAAAAAATTCAAATTTATAGAATAGTAATGATGTTGGAAAGTTTGATTAGATTTTAGTGTTCCACATAGTTGAGTATAATAATTTCTGAACTACAATAGTCAGTTTCAGCTAGAATATTTCCATTTATTCAACACCACATTAATCTTTACTTACTTGTCACACAGCTTTTAAAAAAAAAATCTGATGTGAATTTGCTTTATTGCATTTGACACGTTTGGGCAAATGACAACAACTTTGGTGTTTTTAAAATGTTCCAATTCCGGAAATCAGCCTTCAAATAAGCTTCAGGCAGTTTCCCAGTAAGTTGTTAATGGATTGCCATCTTTCTGCCTCTTTTAAATTTTTTCCTTAAAGGCCATACTGGGGGAAACTAACTAGTTCACTCTAGATAGCTGTACTAACCCTACTTTAAATACCACTGAGAGTTTAAAAGGCTGTGTTTTTGCATCTAGACTCACTTGGATTTGAATAACTGATCTCTGACCGTGGGCAAGTCTCTTAACTTCTGTGTCTTGGTTTCTTCTATTTAAAAAGAAAGATAGGCCTATTTTAGGTATGTATTAGGGTAATAGGAGGTAATGTTAGAAAACAGAGTCTAGTATGAAGCCTAATATATAGTAGAGGAGGGTACAATACTTGATAATTACTGTTTTTATAAACTCCTCCTCCCCGCAACCTGCACCTCCCAGGCTCAAGCAATTCTCCTGCCTTAGCTTCCCGAGTAGCTGGGATTATGGGCACGTCACTACCACCCCAGCTTTTTTTTTTTTTTTTTGAGATGAAGTCTAGCTCTGTCACCCAGGGTGGAGTGCAGTGGCGCGATCTCGGCTCACTGCAAGCTCCGCCTTTGGGGTTCACGCCATTCTCCTGCCTCAGCCTCCCGAGTAGCTGGGACTCCAGGTGCCCGCCACCGCACCCGGCTAACTTTTTGTATTTTTAGTAGAGACAGGGTTTCACTGTGTTAGCCAGGATGGTCTCGATCTCCTGACCTCGTGATCCATCCGCCTTGGCCTCCCCGAGTGCTGGGATTACAGGCTTAGCCACCATGCCCGGCCCCACCTGGCTAATTTTTGTATTTTTAGTAGAGATGGGGTTTCACCGTGTTGGCCAGGCTGGTCTTGAACTCCTGACCTCAAATGATCCCCCCGCCTCAGCCTCCCCAAAGTGCTGGGATTACAGGCATGAGCCACCACACCCTGCTGGGTTCTTCTTAATTATAATAGTGTTTCCCAAGCTCCTTGCAACTTCTGCAGTTTAGCCTGATATGTTATAACCTCTTGCTGTTTACACTGTCCACTCTTGTGGAGGTGGCTAAGACACTGACTGCCAGGGCATGTTTTATAGTCATACAAAATCTGTACAAAAGAAAGTTAATTTTCATTCAAGAAGCCAGTAGCTTCTGGATCATTGCCTTGCATTGGAAATAAATTTTTTTTCTCTGTAGATAAAAGGTAAGCATTATTAAGTTATTAAGGCAAACAAATAACTGTAGTCATCCTGCCACTCCAAGAACAACAGGATCTAGAGTATAAAAGTAATATCAAAATTTCAGAGGCCTACAGACCCTGTTGCTGTTTATCACTTTATCATTCTATTTCTTCCTTGAATCCTTTTTTTTTCCTTTTTTTTTTTTTGAGATGGAGTTTTGTTCTTGTTGCCCAGGCTGGATTGCAATGGCATGATCTTGGCTCACTGCAACCTCTGCCTCCTGGGTTGAAGTGATTCTCCTGCCTCAGCTTCCCGAGTAGCTGGGATTACAGGTGCGCGCCACCACACCTAGCTAATTTTTGTATTTTTAGTAGAGATGGGGTTTCACCATGTTGGCCAGGCTGGTCTCGAATTCCTGGCCTCAAGTGATCCACCCATCTCGGCCTCCCAAAGTTCTGGGATTACAGTGCTCCTGCCTCGGCCTCCCAAAGTTCTGGGATTACACTGCGCCTGGCCTACTTGAATCCTTTTAAGCCATCATTGCCCTAGTTAGGGGTTTTCCCATTGCTGTTTGATTTTCAGATTCATTAATTGAATACTAATTCACTGTAAATGTTTAGTGTTTTTTTTTTTTTCCCTTTATACACTTGGCCCGTTTCATTTTAATGTTGAACAGTTGTTGGTGAACTTCAAAAAAGACCACTTGTGTATATAACATGATCTGTATTTGTGAGAAATATTTTTCCTCTAGGACTGTAGTAACTTTACTGAGTCTTAATATGCAAATATCATCAGTATGGAATAAAATATGACATGCTCTGAGAGTAACAAGCTTCCCACTTGGGACATACCTTTTCCTGGTGGCTTTTAATGAGAGGAAAGGCATAGTTATTTAAGTCTGGTTGTGGAGCTTGAATAAACCTATCATTTGAATCTTGGTTCTTCTGCTTCCTAGCAATATAACCTTGGGCAAAACCTTTTACTTCTCTGGGCCTTATTATTGCTTTTTTTTTTGGAATGAAATTTTGCTGTCGTTGCCCGGGCTGGAGTGCAGTGGCGCGATCTCGGCTCACTGCAACCTCTGCCTCCTGGGTTCAAGAGATTCTTCTGCCTCAGCCTCCTGAGTAGCTGGGATTACAGGCACCCGCCACCACGCCCAGCTAATTTTTTTGTATATTTGGTAGAGACGGGGTTTCACCATGTTGACCAGGGTGGTCTTGAACTTCTGACCTTAGGTGATCCACCTGCCTCGGCCTCCCAAAGTGCTGGGATTACAGGCATGAGTGACCACACCCAGCCGTTTTTTTTTTTTTGAGACAGTCTCACTCTGTTGCCCAGGCTGGAGTGCAGTGGCATGATCTCGGCTCACTGCAGCCTCTGCCTCCTGGGCACAAGCAATTCTCCTGCCTCAGCCTCCTGAGTAGCTGGGATTACAGGCGCCCACCATCACGCCTGGCTAATTTTTGTATTTTTAGTAGAGCTGGGATTTCACCATGTTGGCCAGGCTGAACTTGAACTCCTGACCTGAAGTGATCCTCCTGCCTTGCCCTCCCAGAGTACTGGAATTGTAGGCATGAGCCACTGCACCTGGCCTATTGCCATTTTTAAAGATTTAAAAAAAAAATACATATCTCACAGAGTTGTGGAAATTAAATGAGATGATATTTTCAGAGTGCTTGGTATGGATACCTACTGGCATGAAACATAAAGGTAGTCTTAATAGTATATGATCTTTTGAGTTTCTGTGGATATTGGTTTGGACTGCATATTTCTTTTTTTTTGAGAAGGAATCTCACTCTGTCACCCAGTCTGGAGTGCAGTGGCATGATCTCAGCTCGCTGCAACCTCCACCTCCTGGGTTTAAGCAATTCTCCTGCCGCCTAAGTAGGTGGGATTACAGGCACACACCACCACACCTGGCTAATTTTTGTATTTTTAGTAGAGATGTGGTTTCACCATGTTGGCCAGGCTGGTCTCGAACTCCAGACCTCAGGTGATCCACCCACCTTGGCCTTCCAGTGTGCTGGGATTACAGGCATGAGCCATTGTGCCCAGCCTGGACTGCATATTTCTTATTAATGATTCCTTTTATGCTTGTTGACATTAGGGCATCATTGCTGCTGCTATGGTAGACTTTACTAAAAACTATGACACATTTCCAACTAGTATTTTTTAAATAGAAATGGATATACCATAATCTTATACCTGAATTAATAAAATCTATCAAATACCATCTCTACTGTTTGCTTTTTTTCTTTGACCGTTTGTTGTACAGACAGCTTATAGGGTTTTTTTTTTGTTTGTTTGTTTAAATACAGATGCAGAGAGTTGACTTCACCTCACTTCTTAATTCATGATTCACTTTTGTCATTGGTTCATGCAATGTTCCTCTTTTGTTCACTTATTTTTGTTAGATTACTTGTTTGATTTTCTGATGGGGATAAGAGATGAAGGGACTTTTTTTTATTGCCAAGGTTCTGAGGTCCAGTGAAGCCAGAGTATATTGTTAAGATAGGATGTAAGAAATGGAAGAGATCTGCAGTATTCTCTAGCTAAGTACTTCTTAACCGCTTTAAAAAATGCTTCACCCCTTTAAATGAATTAAAAAAAAAAATTCATTCCAGGCACTGTGGCACGTGCCTGTAATCCCAGCTACTTGGGTGGTTGAGGTGGGAGGCTCACTTGATTCCAGGAGTTTGAGACCAGCCTGGGCAACTTAGTGAGACCTCATCTCAAAACAACAACAGTAAAAACTAGTTCAGACTCTTCTCCATTAATATTCATAGATCTAGTCTGAACTTTTTTGATGCTTGAGAAAACTGAGACTCAGATAAAAGACAGTAATTATCACCATAATAATGGCCATCACTTTTTGTCCATTTATTATGAATCATGAGCTCCTTGCCTGTGATCGAAATGTCATCTCTAGAGACACCTAAGCTCACACCTAAGCTCATGCAGCTCATTGTGGACTTCCATTTTTTATTCTCTTTAAACTTCCAAACCGGTTCTCTCTCCCTTCCCTTCCTTTTTGGGTTTAAATTTTTTTTTTTTTTTTTTTTTTTTTTTTTAGACAGAGTCTCGCTTTGTCACCCAGGCTGGAGTGCAGTGGCGCCATCTCGGCTCACTACAAGCTCCGCCTCCCGGGTTCACGCCATTCTTCTGCCTCAGCCTCCCGAGTAGCTGGGACTACAGGTGCCCGCCACCTCGCCCGGCTAATTTTTTGCATTTTTAGTAGAGATGGGGTTTCACCGTGTTACCCAGGATGGTCTTGATCTCCTGACCTCATGATCTGCCCGCCTTGGCCTCCTAAGTAGCTGGGATTACAGGCGTGAGCCCGTGTCCGGCCTAAATTTTTTTTAATTTTTATTTTATAGTTGCAGTTGCAGGCTTACCATTTTCGCTTGCAATTTCACATTGTATTAATTTTGGTCCATCTCCAGCCTCCTCCCCAGTCCTGCCTTTTCTATGACATTTTAGCTTGGCATTAGACTAACAACACAAACAATGCTTATGAACCATGCTTGCATCAAATGAATGAGATGAGTACATTGTCATCATGATCCTAAAAATGGGTAATATTCAGTACTGCTTCCTTTTTGAGAAAATTTGCTTTCAATCCCTGACCCTAAAACATAAATCAAATTTCAAGACGGCCGACATTAAAGAAAATATATGCCAAGTGTCCCAAGCAGTGCCTGGCACACACTGAAAACTCAATAAATGCTTATTGAGTGACTAAAAGTCTCCAGTATGAGCAAAAGCTGTAAATCCTGGATCTACTTCTGTTGCTGGCCTAGTTCTTTCTGATTTGTTTAAGGCACGTTAAACCATACTCTGGCAAGGGAGAGGAATGAAGGAGTATTTGAGAAACACCTTCAGTGTGCCAGATGCTTTCATCAACACTGCTCAGTTTATCTCCACATCAGCTATGTGGGTTTATGCCTCTTCACCCTTTTTATTTTTTGAATGAAGAAATGGGAACTCAGTTTAAACAGATTGTCCAAGATGTTTGAATTTGAATTCGGATCTTTCTGACTCTAGACCCTTATATTTTCCAGACATCCATAGCGGTGTAAGAAATGATTAATTGCTGTTACTATTTTTAATTGCCATCATGATCATCATCATTATCACCTTTAGATTTTACAAAGTTGTCCTCAAATGGCAGCCAGTTGCCTCTAAAAAGGGTGGGACATTACTTTGCGAGGAGAGGAGAACATTAATGGTTCAGGCAGCAGTGTTTCTAGATCCTCTTATTCCTTACAGCACAAATCTACACCAGTCTCTTTTGTGTGTATGCAAATGGCTACCTGAGTAAGGGTGTTTGTTACCTGAGATCCCTTCCAGCTACTCAAGTCAAAGAGATTTTTAATTTGGAATCAGAGTGTTCTGCCTATGTGATTTTGATATTTTAGATGGAAAAGTGAGCTGGAATGCAGGAAGATTTTCCTAAATGGAAAGGCGGCTGCCTCTTCACCCTCTCCACTTTCTTTTTCTTTGTCAGTCGCTGGAGAGAGATGGCCAGTGACACAAAAGTCCTTCTAAACTTTGGGGAGTCCTAGATGGCTGGCAGATGAGATCACTTGATTCCAGTGAAACCTACCGGCTGCCTTAAATTCACTCTTCCAGAGCACCATACTTTTTATTACTAGATTGAATTATAGGATAAGAAAAGTGCTTTGAGCATCTTTAGACCACACATGTAAGACTACATACTTGGGCCTGAGCCTCCCAATTTGGAGTAGGGCCTCTTAAGGAAAAAAGAAAAAGCACACGTTATCCGTGTTTGTGTGTGTGTATTGTGTCCTGTTTGCCCTTGAGATTAATTTTTTTTAATAAGTGCCGTGATTTCCCAGTTTTTCTTAGATTATATTTCTAATTGCTTTAATACTTAGATTTGCCATTTATTTCACTATCCTTGTTTTCCCTTGACTTTTTAAAATCTGCTGTCATTGTTATACTTTGTATATCTTTTTTATGGAAGGCAGCAGAAAAATTTGGAGGTTTGTCTAGAACAAACTCAGTTCAATCAAGGGAAGGCTGCCCAGCTTGGTATTTAACAGCGCAGAACTGGCATGTTTGCATTCTCTACTGAAGAGAGCGTGCACACCTACATGCCCCTGCATTGAGCTTCGTTTCCTTCATCTTGAAGTGGTGGTGTGAAGAACACTCAGATTTCCCACATAAATCAGGAAAGAGGGTTCATCAGAATCAACACTGGTTAAAAAGAGGTCTTAATGGAAGTGCCTAAGTATTGTCCAAACACGGGGGATAAATGTGTTCTGCTTTACTTGGCCAGAACAATGTCTCAAGCTAGTGATTAGGCTTTACTCCAGCTTTAACCTCAGGCAAAATTTATGCAGCTCTGCTACCGTTTGTCAGGTAATTAAAGGGAAAAAAGGGAAATATTTGCTTAAAGTAGAAGTGTTTTTTAATTAAACATGAAAAATAATAAATGCAAGAGGCAAATAGGCAGTCGGGAAATTGTTTTTAACTTTCCAGTTAAAACATGAAGAACTTCAAGCAAAAGGCCAATATTTTAGGCATGGCTGGTAGTTTATTCCTTACAGAGCATTATTCAGCTGTGCTAGAAATCCAAATTTGAGATTGGTCCATCTTTGTGTCGAAGAATGTAAGGCATAGTTATTCTGTCTTACTTGAAAGATAATGCCCCTTACCAGTTTTTGCTAACCACTAACTGTTTACTTGGTAGGAGAGGAGTTCTTCAAAGTCAGAACCTGATAGAAAGCCACTAAATAGTAGTACAAATCTTGATGTGGGAAGCACAGATATAGCAGGAAGTTTAGGCTAAAAAGAAAGGGGGAAATAACCTCCTCCCTATTATGGTTAACCAGAGTATTAGTTGGATTGTGTTATATCCAAGATTTCTGTTAATGGATCCGCCACTCATCACCAAAGGCTGAACTCTGTCATCATTGACTTATCTTTAGATCCCAGATCTTACGGGTTCTGCATCCATATACCCTCATTCTTACCTCCTATATTAAAGTTGACTGTGACCATTGCCGTTGCCTGCCTCAACTCTTTGAGTAGTAGTATCCTTACAAACATTCCATATCTAATCTCTCCTACTGCTGTCCATCCTTCCTGTTGCTGCCAGAGAGATTTTACCTAAAGCTCAGTTTTGATCATGCTACTAATTTTTTCAAACTTTGCACAGCGTTTGAGTTTTCCATGCCATGGTCCTTGGACAGCTTACCATATCTGATCTATGTTTACCCTACACTCCAGCTGCACTTAACCTAGTTTAGCTATTCTTTCAACACAATGCAGGGCTCTTTTCCTCTATCTCCTTGACTTTGCTTTTGGATTGCTTTATCCTACACTTCTTAATTAAGTCCTTTAATTTGGGCAGCTGCTTTTCAAAGGCTGGTCAAACAAGAGTATAAGTCTTGCTGATTATATATCATTATTATATAATTTCCTAGGGTCTTCCTTATAATTTCTTTTCATGGTAGCTTATTCCTTACACTGAATATTTATACTTTGAGGGTTTAGGGGTGGCAAGTTAGAGATAATCATCTGAAGTGTTTGTTTCCTTGGAGATCATAAGGTAAAGTGAATAGCATTATCTCTCTGAGTGTCTTAGAACTAATAGGGAACAAAAAAGCACTTGTCAGTCCCAATGGACACATGTGATTTATCTTGGTATGTCTTTGAGAGGTAGAATCACCCTGATGTATAGGAGCCCCCCTAGATATTTGATGGGTGTGGCAATTGGCACATTATGTTGAATTTCCCTGCTTCTCTTCCAAACAGTAATCTTTGAGCCATTTTTTGTTGTTTGAACAGTATCTAGCTGATATCTATTATCTCAAACATTGCCATTTAGAGGTGGTCATCTGTTTACCCATAAGGTGAAATGTTACTGAGGACACTTCCAAAGGTAGTTTAACTGTGATCTCTTTGTTTGGGTTTGCATGCATTTCTGAATATATAAATACAAACTTGGATAATTTAGGGGTAATTACTTATATTAGCAAATAGTGGTTTATGAGAGGAGTAAAATTTCTTTTAAATAGTAAGGCTTCTCTAGGCCCTTTGAATATTTGAGTTGCAAAATACTGATCACAACCTGAAGGAAAATGTCTTCTGTAAAGCTGAACATATCTATATATCTATGCCAATAAAGACATATTGAGTGCCTAGATATGTGAAAGGGAGAGTGTGTGTGTATGTGTGTGTCCCTGTGTGCACTCACGTGCTGGCCCACCAACTATATAAATATGTACCCCCCTGTATTCTTTACCTTATAGACAAGGCAAAAACATTTATCGTTGCTCTTGCCTGGAGTTATGTCCATCTTCATCTTACTGCAAGTGTCAGAGCAACCTACAAAATAGTAAATGAGGAGATGAAACAAGTAGGGCCAGAAAACATTGTCCACAGCCCAGTGGTCCGTGTCACCATTCTTCTGCTTCTAGCATATATTGCATAATCAGGACAGACGAGACAAGCCAAATCCTTTTAGTACACCGTGTCTGGGGAGGTTAGGGAGTCCCAGAGGTTTGTTGTCATTTTAACAATCTCGATTGTGACGAGATCTTGGAAGTCACCTGAGAATGTCATGAAAACCATATTCCCATTACTTTTATTTCTGCCGGACACTTACCGGGTGGGGAACATGTTTGATATATATAAAACAAAAACAAAAAAATAAACAACCAACCAAGTGAAAAACCTATGTTCTTTGCATTGAGGTCACATTAAGAATACCTCCTCTTATACAGTTCAACCAAAGCTCTTGCAAGAAAATGAGTTTGCTTTATTTGTATTTATAATGAATCATTGTAATTGCAACTAGAAGCTTTGTAGTTATGATTATTCATTCCCTCTTTCCATTCTCACAGAAATGTCAGGTTCAGGATAGATTTTTAAGACTCTAAAAATAATGGCTTTTTGGCTGGGCGCGGTGGCTCACGCCTGTAATCCCGGCTCTTTGGGAGGCCGAGGTGGGCGGATCATGAGGTCAGGCGATCGAGTCCATCCTGGCTAACACGGTGAAACCCCGTCTCTACTAAAAATACAAAAAATTAGCCCGGCTTAGTGGCGGGCGCCTGTAGTCCCAGCTACTCGGGAGGCTGAGGCAGGAGAATGGCGTGAACCCGGGAGGTGGAGCTTGCAGTGAGCCGAGATTGCGCCACTGCACTCCAGCCTGGGCGACAGAGCGAGACTCCGTCTCAAAAAAAAAAAAAAAAAAAAAGGTTTTTCTGTTTGCTTCCGTTATGGTAATTTTGTGGGCATATAGACCTTTGGGAATTTTTCTTCTTTTTGAGACGGAGTCTCGCTCTGTCCGAGGCTGGAGTGCAGTGGCGCCATCTCAGCTCACTGCAACCTCGGCCTACAGGGTTCAAGTGATTCTCCTGCCTCAGCCTTCCAAGTAGCTGGGGCACCACCACGCCCGGCTAATTTTTGTATTTTTAGTAGAGACAGGGTTTCACCATGTTGGCCAGGCTGGTCTCCAATTCTTGACCTCAGGTGATCCGCCCACCTCGGCCTCCCAAAGTTGCTGGGATTACATACGTGAGCCACCATGCCTGGCCAAGCTTTAGGAATTTTCCTTTTTTTTTCTTTTTTTTTTGAGACGGAGTCTCGCTCTGTCCCCCAGGCTGGAGTGTAGTGGCGCCATCTCCGCTCACTGCAAGCTCCGCCTCCCCGTGTTCACGCCATTCTCCTGCCTCAGCCTCCCGAGTAGCTGGGACTACAGGCGCCTGACACCACGCCCGGCTAATTTTTTGTATTTTTGGTAGAGACGGGGTTTCACCGTGTTAGCCAGGATGGTTTCGATCTCCTTACCTTGTGATCCACCCGCCTCGGCCTCCCAAAGTGCTGGGATTACAGGCGTGAGCCACCGCGCCCGGCCAGAAATTTTTCTATTTTGAAAATTTATATTGTTTTTCTTGAGGTAACCAGAGACACTAAAATATACTACTAAGTGTGTGTTTTGTTAGTATTGTTTTTGTCCTGTTAATTAGCAGTTTTATTTTTATTGTATTTTTTAGTTTTTTTTTTTGCTTCTTAACATTTTTCAGAAATTATAGCTAAACGTATTTTGAATGAATCCAACTGGAATGTTAGTTTTTAAAAATAAATTTTGTTTCAACCTGTGCAGCTGTAGTTTACTTTGCAGGCATGAGAAATATCTATTTTATTAAGTCCTATGAGGAATATGTGTCACATACATTTAAGAAAAAACTATTTAAAATGAAAAATTCCAAAAATGACTTCCCCCTGGTGTGAAGTAAAACAAAAGCCTCAACTGCATCTCTGCCTGTGGTAATGACACGAGGTGACAAACTGCAGGCAGGTGAGGTTCGTGGGGATGATCTCACATCTGCACCTCGAGGTTGGGGAACAGATGGGTTTGGAGCTGGCGTCTGGCCTTGCTTTCTTTTTGATGCAAGACCATCTCTCAGGCTGGGGGCCCCCACATTTGCACAGAAGACTCCCAAGTGTTTTAACATAGGCAGATGGGACTGCTGGTGGATAATATTCCCTGGTTTTGTGAATCTTTTCCCTGGGATGGAGAGGTGAAGAAGCCCCAGTGCAAGCACCACCAACCTCCAAGCCCAGGGCCCTTACATCAAGCCAGAGCTTTGCCTGCCAGGCAGGTTTCACTTCAGAAACCCAGAGACTGAGGATCTGTGCCCTCTTCAGTCTTAGTTCTGTAGCCAGGCAGGTAGCAAAAGGTGAACCCAGTTGAAGGGTTCCTTCCCTGCCAGTCCCTGCTTCATTCCCCTGCAGCTGATCAGCAGAACTCTGGAAGCAGTTAAGGCTGGAAAACCTTGTGGGCAGGCAGAGCTCTTTATGCAGTAGCACTCAGAGATGACTTCTGATTAATTCTTTTTCACACCTCCCTAAAGAAATCAGGTACGTATACCTCTGAAGGGAAGGTCAAGGTAGATTTCTGTTTGAGACCTCCGCTGCATCATCTAACCCAACTCAAGATAGCTTTGTAGAAACCATCAGGCCCACCAATGTTTTACTGCTTTGCCCCCTTCACTAAGGCCATTCACTAGGGGCTCTTCTTTTCCTTTCAACACTAGTGTTGTCTTGGCAAATGCATTTTTGGAGTGCCTCCACATGCATAGCTTCCCAGGGACATTTTGCAGAAAGGTTTGCACTCCTTTCTTAAGAGCAGTTCTGCTGCCTCATTTCTATTTACATATGTACTAAATAGTCAGTCCATGGCCAGCCTTCACATGGGTTTGATTTTCCCTGTACACTGTGTTTTTTTTTTTTTTTTTTTGAGATGGAGTTTCACTCTTGTTGCCCAGGCTGGAGTGCAATGGCTCGATCTCGGCTCACCGCAACTTCCGTCTCCCTGGTTCAAGCGATTCTCCTGCCTCAGCCTCCTGAGTAGCTGGCATTACAGGCGCCTGCCACTATGCCCGGCTAATTTTTGGTATTTTTATTAGACATGGGGTTTCACCATGTTGGCCAGGCTTGTCTTGAACTCCTGACCTCACATGATCCAACCGCCTTGGCCTCCCAAAGTTCTGGGATTACAGGCGTGAGCTGCCGTGCCTGGCCCCATACACTGTTTTTTTTTTTTTGGTGGGGGGGGTCTTTTAAGAGAAGTCTCAATCTGTTTCCCAGGCTGGAGTGCGGTGGCACGATCTTGGCTCACTGCAAGCTCCACCTCCTGGGTTCATGCCATTCTCCTGCCTCAGCCTCACCTGGCTAATTTTTTGTATTTTTAGTAGAGATGGGGTTTCACTGTGTTAGCCAGTATGGTCTTGATCTCCTGACCTTGAGATCTGCCCGCCTCGGCCTCCCAAAGTGCTGGGATTACAGGCGTGAGCCACTGCGCCGGCCCCTGTACACTGTTTTAAAAGAGTTCGAGCCCCTTTTAAAAAAAATTTGGGGAGATTTCATATGACAGTTCAGAGTTCTGGTTTCTCTTGAAAAACAGAAGAATGATCTAGCAACTGGAGGGTCTAGCAACACCTTGTCTACATTCCCATGGAACTCTGAGGTAGAGTAGCTAGCTAGCGGCTTTTCTCTTTGGATCATTGGCTTTAAGCATTTTTGACATAGACGTGTGCGTGAACTTATCCTTACTATGTGTGATGCATTTTGTTCAGTTTCATTTAAGCACAAATGGTTAAGAGCCACTAAAATGATTTTCACCATCCACCAATGCCTGTGACCTGCAGTTTGAGAAGCAGTGCTTGGGATTTGGCTGCAGGCTCTGCTTGCCAGGGCCTTCCCCGTGAATGTGCATCACTGCTTAACTCCTGGCCTGCAGCAGCAGCATCTGGTTTCACAGACTCATTGTCATTGTCATTCACATGAGGGAAACAAACAGCCCTGTGGGACGCCTAGTCTGTAGCCCCTATTTAGGCTGTGGGTATCCAGGTGAGGACTGGTCTTTTCACGACTCCTTGGTTTTGCAAGGCTGAAAACAAAGGCAGAGTGAATGCCTCTCTTGTGTCTCACCACAGCTTCTAGCCCCACCCCTGCCAAGGTAAATGAACAGGGAGAAAATATGCTGTCTTGTGGAAGACTACACCAAGCCTGTCCTATGGATTGCATAACAGTGGGCCCTAGTAGACAGGTCAGGGACAATTCATATTACAATGGTATTCTTTTTATAAAGCAAAGCAAGTTTTTAACCATAAGTTACCTTAGTGGCTTTACATTTGCATTACAGATTTTTAAGTAGTCATTAATTGAGATGGGTCAGTAGGCAGGGGGCAGAAAAAGGCTTAAGAGCTTCTTTAATCATCTTTACCTTTGCATTTTATCATCCTAGAGGGGAGGCAGAGAAGCCTCTTACTCATCAGGACCATCAATGGCCATCAAAGCATTGATTAGGAAAGATGAAGCATCTTTTTATACAATTTAAATAATACATTCTCATTCAGCCATTCAAATTTTATTCCTTTATCATGTAGAAATAACTCAGAATTTTGAGTCAGAAGATGTGGCTTCTTGTTCTGGGCACACTGTTTTTTTTTTTTGTTTTTTTTGAGACAGAGTCTTGCACTGTCGCCAGGCTGGAGTGCAGTGGT
This sequence comes from Pongo abelii, assembly GCF_028885655.2. Lineage (NCBI taxonomy): Eukaryota > Metazoa > Chordata > Mammalia > Primates > Hominidae > Pongo > Pongo abelii. The sequence continues at coordinate 41,364,966 of NC_071998.2, forward strand.
GCAGTCTCAGCTCACTGCAACCTCTGCTTCCAGGGTTCAAGCAATCCTGCTGCCTCAGCCTCCCGAGTAGCTGGGACTACAGGCACGTGCCACCACACTCAGCTAATACATTACAACGCATTCAGTCTTGGTTCAGGAGACTCCTGAATTGCTGTGCATTGAGTTTTTAGGAAGGGAATTCAGCAGGTACACCCTGGTTTGACCTATGGAAAGCTGGTGTAGAAATAAAAGTATCACATATTTATTTGCATAAGTCTATGACAGAAGCAAAAACTGGACCGAGAGAGTTCTTGCTCCTCATCCCAGGGCTCTTATCCTAACACTGAAGTTACTGGATTTCTGCAATCAAAGGCATTTTTTTTTTCATAAAAAAAGATTGAACTTTCTGATGTTTTCAAATCTCTCCTAGCCCTAATGTGTTGAGTGATAACACACTGGAGACCACTGAAAAGGTCATCAGAGAGTAATCCAGGAGGGGGCTTGTTTTTGGCTCTTATCTCATTGTCAACAGTTCTTCCTCTAGCGGCAGCTCTGAGACACATGCAGCGCTGAGACAAGGCCCTTGTTCTGACAAAGGGCACTTAGACCCAGGCCGTTTAAGCCTCAGCCGAAACAACTGATCTACTTTAGAATTTGATATGAAACAATTCTGGTATCTAAGAAGTTGCCTGGGAACCAGTGTTGTGCCTGGTTCCAAGTCTGTGAATGGGCTGTTGTCAGATGGCAGAGATGAGCCTCTCTTCTCAGTATGGCTGGTGGAAGAGGAGGTGGAGCTCTCTTCTTTAGGGGACAGCCAAGTACATTAGTACCTCTGTTTTTTGGTCTGGGAAGTAGGAGATTTATGTTCTTTTCCTGTCCCAGTCACCAGCTTGCTTGCCTTGGGTTAGTTGCTTTCAGAGTCTCTGGGCCTCATAGCAATTCGCAGACCTTACAGTGTTTATTTTGCTACCCAGGTTTTAGATCTTCATTGTAGCTACTCTTATTTTTTTCTGTTTTATAAATAGGAAAATTGAAGTTGAAATAAAAAAAACACTTGGGCAACATAGCAAAACCCCATCTCTACAAAAAACAAACAAAAAAACATTGGTCAGTTGTGGTCACATACGCCTGTAGTCCCGGTTACTCAGGAGGCCGAGATGGGAGGATCACTTGAGCCTGGGAACTTGAGGCTCCAGTGAGCTGTGGTCGCACCACTGCAGTACAGCCGTGGTGACAGAATGAGACTCTGTCTCAAAAAAAAAAAAAAAAAAAAAAAAAGTTGCCCAAGATCACACAACTAGGATATTGATAGATTCAGGCCTGGTGCTCAGGTTGGTGTGATTCTAGGGCCTGACAGCTGTTAGCCTCTACCTCTGACTTTTAATTTGTGGGATCCTTCTAATGGGAATAGCACAGGATTCTAGGCTCTGCGGTTTGTCAAATAAATTTTAATGAAATAAACCAAGAGAATAATAATGAAAATGGTGGGCAATTAGCCTAACAAAAGATAATTTGCTGTCAGTATTCTATTAGTGTATATTTCTTATTGTTCATTTATTCTTCCTGTGTTTAAAAAACTTTAAGGTTGAATATTGAAATACGTCTAACACTTGTAGCTATCAGAAACATACTCTGAAATTTTGTTATTCTTTAAATAGGTGAGTTACACATTTTTAATACTCATAATTAACATATATGGCGCACCTCCTTTTTGCCAGGTTCTGTGCCATGTATTATTATTCTTATTTTACAGACAAGGAAACTGAAGCTCAGAAAGTTAATTATCTTGTCTGACTGCCACATAGGTAGCCATGCTAGGATTTGCCTATGTTCTTTTATTCTACAAAGTATATTTATAAAATTCTATTTTTGGATATTATGAGTTTATCTGTTAGGAAGTTTTTAAGTTCGTTTCTCACTCCAGAGTGAGAAAAAAGGCATTCTAGACAGAAAGATAATTTTCAGGTGTCAGAAATCACTTTCTAACTGGAATTTTTAATATTTTAGATAACAATAGCTTTATGTTAATCAATGAATTAGTTATGGGTCTTTATTCTCAGTGGGTTCAATTAAACAATTTAGTAATGTAAGCAGGAATTGTCTTTTGTCACTCCTTTACTTCCTTCCCACAGATAGTGTTTAGAACCTTTTAGGACCCTCTCTTCAAGGAGCATTTCCCTGTTGACCTCCCCTCCTTCCACCTCCTTCTCATTTTCTTTCTTCGTTTTGCTGTATCCTTCTCCCCAATAAAATTTCCATCTTTTTTAATTGCATGAAGAGACAGTTGGTGCATACTGCAAAACAGGATATATTTTGTAGACTGACGTAATAATATGGTATCTTATTTCTTTTCGTGATCATGGGAAGATTTAGAAGAAGATTTGGGTTAATAAAA